>NC_071467.1:31081303-31399764 GCF_028500815.1 Rissa tridactyla | reverse complement strand
AAAATCTCCTAGAATATACAAAAAACAACATGCAAGGGCCAAAATACTCAAAGCCATCTCCAGAATAGTTTAAGGACTATTATATCCAAATTTAGTCCACTGGACTTCAGCTGCTCAGCAATTTTCTCTTTTTTTTTTCTTTTATGCAATCCCCAGGTGTTCTTACAGTATGTTTTCTGTTCTCTTTATAGGATAAAAAACATCTAGCTGTGGTTGTGTTGTTTTCACATTATGTGTGGGTTTTTTCATTGATTACTTTTTATTTTTTTTTATTTATTCTGTTTTCTAAATAATTCTGCGAAAAATATTTCTTGGCAGG
This sequence comes from Rissa tridactyla, assembly GCF_028500815.1. Lineage (NCBI taxonomy): Eukaryota > Metazoa > Chordata > Aves > Charadriiformes > Laridae > Rissa > Rissa tridactyla. Next base: position 31,399,445 of record NC_071467.1, on the reverse strand, counting down.
TACTTAGCTTGCACAGAAAATACACAATCATCTTGATTCCTCACAGATATTCACAGTCTGGATTCTTTACAGCTAATTAGCAGACCAAGTTGTAGTGACAGGTGTAGGAGGAGGCAGGTAACCACAGGAGAAGGAGGAGAGGTAACACACCATGTAGGGACAGCTTGTCTCAGCTTGAAGGGACCAGGAACTGGGAGCAGCTTGTTACTGAGCATGACCCATGGGTGACACTTCTGTGGGCTCTCAAGAAGGTCATCTCCATGACCATTTCTTGATATTATGTTAAATGAAGTGCCCCAAATCTATTTTTTTAGGCACAGTTGGTATGTTGATTATCAAAAATACTTATTCAGGGAACCTTCGGTTCCAACCAAATATTTAGGATCACAGTGGCTAAACCCTAGCCCAATTGTATGAACTTAAACTATTATACTTGCTCAACTTCACACATCTTACAGACAGTAGTCAGTAGAAACCTTTGTAATAGAGTGTATTTCCACACAGCTCCTGGGAGAAGCTCCTGGGCCTGAACCTGTGATCACATCCAGGCTTTTCCCACAGCTGCAATTAGCACTTGCAGTGACCACTCTATTAACTCTCCGGAGAGCAAAGAAAGGTGGAAGAGGAACGGCTGTGCTGATTAAGCAAGATACCAATGGCAGACAATCTCAGCGTAACCTTTAGCAGATGTTGGGTTTTAGTGCTATTCTGCTCTCACCACCACACTACATGGACAACATCTGTCCTGCATTTTGTAAAGCCTAGCAAGAGCGAAGAGTAGGCTTGATCCCTGAGTCATCTTCCTTCATCTGCATCGCCCAATGCAGCAACCAGCCACAGGCTGCTTCCAAAACTGAGGTAGCATGTGAAGGTTAGTCCATTCTGGAAAGCACCCCGCACCTGATCTATACACCTGACTTTGGTCTTAGGACAGCACTATGGAACCATATGGGATGTGTGGGGCATCCAGCTATATATTACCAGCAACCTACAATGCAAGGCAGGCAGATCTTTGTGTCCTGGGCAGTCAGAGGCAAGCAACCAGTCCTTAAACTACCTAGTCCTTCTGTGGTAAGCATCTAATTTAAATGTCATTACTACATCTCTTCAAATAAATAATAAAATGAACACGGCACCTGGCTGCCCAGGATAGTAAAAATTCTGAATACAGACCTCTGTTTAAACAGGAAAAGGGAGAAATCAAGCTTGCAAAGCCTTTAAATGAAAATATAAAGTCTATTAGCAAACCAGGATCTAATGATTCTTTCTCCTAGTCTGACATTAATAGGGTTAGAATGTTGAAATTCAAGACATATTATGATACTGCCCTTCTCCTTTTACTCCCTCAAAAATGCTTTAATGGCCTTTAAAACCAGCATAATCAAGCCATGATTCTATTGTCAACAGTCTAGAATAAATCTTGCTCTCTGGCATTTAGTTATTAGGTAACATAGTCACGTTTCTTTCAACTGTGCTGTGAACACAGAATAAATGGCTTGTGATGTTTAGCACTCTTGGTTAAAATCCCATTTTTATGGTTCAAGAAAAGTGCTATGACCCATGCACTGCAACTACTGATTTATCTGCACAGCAGCTTGGGTACCAAACCGGTTTTAAAATACTTCTGAAAACATCAAATGTGTTATGACTTAAACCCAAACAACAATAAAATAACACTGTTGAGTTTCTGGTAAGTGTAAAAATTCAGAGAGATTCCTTAGTGAAAGCTGAATGCAAGCAAACCAATGTATATCATCTTAAAGGCACCCTGCTTGAGAGAGCATTTGTAAACAGTACGAACAAACTATCAAATAGTAATGTCAAGGAGCAAGTTCAGACATTCAGAGATATGAAAATGTCATACATATTAAATATTTAAATCATTTTTCCCCTAAAAAATTCTAAAAACCTTCCCTAGTGAGCTCACACTATGGAAAGGGATAGCAACAGACTTACACTCTTGGCTTACTGTAACCAGTTCAATCCACATCAGGCCGATCGCAATTCTGGCATGCCATCCTACAATGTGGACTGATTCGCAGGTCCAGCTTGGTTTTGGACGCCTGAGCAACTGTTGTTTTGAATTTTTTTCCAAATTACAGAGTGTAGGAAGCTGAGCTGTCTCACCTGCAGAGCTGCCACTCTGAAAAATCCTTATGTGTGATTCAAAGGAGGGATACTCCTCATCCAGATTTTTCTGGACTCCTAAAATTTTCTGCTGTAGAAACTTTGCTTAGGTAGGTTTGAACATTTTTTCAGGAATAAAGGTTAAAGCAGAGCAGATATAAGTCCTCCCCCACCAGTGCCAATCGAGAACTGTACCCTTCTACTGTATAACCAACTTCATGGACATTCGTCTGCTCCATCACACTCTGCATCCTCCTTTATGCAGTGGGAAATGTGTTGCTAAGGAAATATATTTCATAACATAAAGCAAGTTTGGGAAGCGAAAACTTGGCTTCTGTAGATACGTGGAAAAGCTAATATAGAGATGTCTTGGGTACCTTTAACATGACAGAGTTTTACAGAAACTCCAGCACATTTTACCTAGATTACTTAACCCAGGTTTCTAGAGTCCAAATCCAAGTATATAAACTACAGGAACTTCTCTCTAAAGCCATGCTTTCCAGCAAAGACTGAATAACTACTTTATATTGCTAGGGCAGTAACTCCTTTCTTGTCTCCATATCTCCCCTGATGAGCTAAAGCGTTCACCGTCCTCAACAGCGATTCATTCTTAAAGGTGGGGTGGTGGTGGTAGTGGTGGGGATTAAAAAGCATCCCATCATCTGCTTTGCTTAAACCTGTGGCTAATTCCTGGCTGCACTGTGAGAATGATGAGGAGCTGCTCTGTCTCTGCCCTGCCACCCAAGAGGCTTCAAAGGAGACAGGGCTTTGGCCTTGCCCATATGCTGGCCAGCAGACCCATCTGGCTGAGCTGGCATTCCTCCAGGAACAGAGGGATTCTGCACTGCCCAAATTCAAGGTCATGTCCAGTAAATTAAAACTATCCTTCAGCGATATAGCCGTGCAATAAAAGCTCACTCACAATGGGTGTTCCAAAACTTTCCTTTAAAACAACATAGACTTGCCGAAAATGAAACATTTAGTGATATTGTGATGTTTTGGTAAGGAAGTTTGATAAGCAAAATACTACTGAAACAAAGCGAGAAACCTGAACAATAATGTCACAAGGCTTTAATTTACAGTTAGAAATTGCCTATTTAACTTTTTTCCCCCTGGCTTTGTTAAGATATTAACACCAGTCTGTTAAAATGATTTAGACAGCATATTTTATAAAGTCCTAGAGCCATTGAATCATGTAGGTTGGAAGGAGATTTCAGAGGTCATCTAGTCAAACCTCCTGCTCAGAGCAGTTCTAGTTAGGACAAGTTTCTCAGGGCCCTGTTGAGTGAAATTTTATGTGTCTCCAAGAATGGAGATTTCACAGCTTTCTGAGAAACTAGTCCAGTGTTTTACTATGCTCATAGTGAATGTGTTTTTTCCTTATTCAGTCAGTTTCCCATATCCCAAATTGTGTTGGTTGTCTCACATTCTTCTACTGTACCCTTCTGACCTCTGTCTTATCTATACTTTCCCTTTAGGGAAGTACAAACTGCAATATTATATTCCCTGAACCTCCTGTTTCTTAGATTGAACAGACCTTGTTCTCTCAGCTTGTCCTTGTATGCCACAAGCTCCAGCCCCCTCATCATCTTAATGCCCTCTACATGACTTTCTCCAAGCCTGAAACTGGACACAGTACTTGATGAGGTCTCATGACTGCTAAGTAGAGAGAAATAATCAGTTTCCTTGGCCTGATGGCTACGCTGTTGCTAATACACAGTTGTGCAGGAGTGTGTTGCTGGCTCATGTTGAAAATATGAAATTAACCTATACTTCCAAATTGAACTATCTAAATAATTCCAGACAGACATTAAAAATATTTCTACAGAATTTTCAGGTTTTCTTTTTTTTTTTATTTTCCCTGCTTCAGAAAGCAAGAATAACAAATGGTTTTTGAAATTTCCTGGGAATTAAAATGAGATTTCCCATAAAATCTAATAAATAGACTTTTCAAAGATTCCATTCTGCAATAATTGCTGTATTTAGGAAAATAGGACAGATACTGCTTCAGACACATTTTTAAATTGTGATGTCCCAGTATATATGTTTTTTCTTAACCTGAATGCCGGAGTTGTTTCTAAAGTGAAGTGATGTCTTCACAGATCTTCTACTTGAAGCATATTTGCTTATAGAGTGGTATTTTTAGGTCAAAAGGGCATTTATACAACAGAAACATACACATTCTGCTATGACGTATTAATGGAAATATTTTCATGATACTATACTTTTTACAGGTTTTTAGCTCAATCAACCCTTATACTCACTCAGAATGATGTACAGCATATTTTATTAAATCTGCTACTGGAGCTGCACTGTACAAGAAACAAGAGTGTATAAACACAACATGCAGTAGACAAATAGTTTAACAAGTATATAACTACACATACAAGACACATCACTGGGTAATATATAGATATTGAGCCAAAGAGTCATGTAGGAATATGTCACAGAGATTCCTTTCTCCTTCTGAAGTATCTACGTGAATGGGAGGGACAATGCTAAAGCAAGTGCTTTGATGCTACAAGAGGTACTGTCAAAGCATTGATGCACCTCCCATGAGTCTACATAAGCCGTTCTGGGAATTACACAAGATTGCCCCATTCTTCTGTACATGTGTTGCTACTTGAAGTCTGAAGCTGAACGAAAACTTCCTCCATCACATGCAATTACCAATGTATATTTGTTTGCTTTACATCACTATTGTCTTCATAGGCTGAAAATAAATAGGAGAATATATTTCTGAGCTTTTTAGGACTATAAACCAGTTATGCAAATAGTGATGTAGGTCTTTTTAGACTATGCGTTGTTGTTGACACTGAAGCTCTGAATGAAAGTGACATTTGTTAGAGTGACATTGGTTTTTTTTGTGATTCAGTGTGGGATTCATCTTGTCTCACTTTATTCATCAAAGCATGAAGTGTGCAATCTAATATAATTGTGAGGTCTAAGAACAGCCATCTTTGTTGATCCTGGAAGGTACCTAGAGACCTTATCTTATAGTACATACCTAACTTTTTCTGTCTAATGTTACCTGAAGAGCATCCTATCCACAGTTGTTTGGGTAAATTTGTCTTCTGACCCTGATCAATAACTTTGAGTAAATTAACAAATCCTGTAGTGTTTACTATCCTCATTTACTTTTTTCATGACAGTCTCTGTCCCTAAAAATTAATATTAATTATGCTGGACTGTTTGTAAATGTTTCTTAGAAAAGTTATTTCTTGTGGGATTATGTCCAAAGAGGAAAATCTAGCAGGAGCAGGAAACCAAGCTCTTGTGAAAACAGAGCTTCATTTTTCTACACAACAGTAGTAATAAAGTCTGGAGATTTCTTTCTAAGTGTTTTTTGCTAACCAGCTATGAATTCCTTTCTAGTCAGTGATGCTGGTGAGGCAATTGACTTACAGAACCTGTGATTTAAAGTGAATCAGATACAAAGGGACAAAGACACGTATATCCAACCTCCTTCTGCATCTTCCTTACTCTTCAAGCAACCTGATGAATCATTCCCTAGTTCTTTGTTATTAAATAGTTTGCACATCCAAGTGGAGAATGGATTCATTGCCAGCTGATCTTCAGGTCCCTTAGTATGACATCTGAGCAGTCTCGTCTCAGACAAAGAGGTTGAATTTGAGTTATGAGATAGTGAACTCGTGACTGAGATTTCCTTCCTGCTAAGAAGTTTTGATGAGCCTTCTCTCCCTTTCAGGAACATAGTAGTTCTCAAAGTACTGAAAGCCATTTCTCCTAGGTATAGTGGAGTCTTACCTTGGGTCAGCACCAGCCTTTGTCAGCTCATTCATCTCCTGTTCCTTTCCTAATTACTTCATCTAAGCTTGACATATTTGGCAGATATCTCAGAAGGAAGTCTACATGGGTCAGACCATCAGGCTCTTCTAACTGTGGCCTGAGGTAGGGCTGAGACACCTCCTTATATCACTCGTGCTTGTTTCCCTTCAGAGCATAGAAAGGTCACCTGCACATTAAGTTCTTGATGAATTAAAAATAAGGTAGGAAAAATCCCCACAGCACAACATTACCTTATGTTTCTTTCTCAGCGTAGCTGAGAAAGAAAAAAAGTCTTAGCTTTTCATTGGATTTGTTTAGCTCATGGGAATAAAATTAAGTTTTTGAGAAGCACTAGTGGAATAATTGCAAATAAACCTACAAAAGTAGTCTTTTCTCCACTCAGACTCTAAATAATGTTTTGATAATCAAATATTTTCCTTCGCTATCAGAACTCAACAGAAGGAAGATCATTTTATAAGAAGAAAATTTTAGAGACTCTTAGTTCGTCTCAGATGTCATGAAATTATCTTTTATTCATTTGAATTTGTCAGACCAACATAGTTATCTTATTAACTGCACATGCTGTCTGTACAGCACCCACATTGTGACTTGACAACAGGGTGTTACCGAAGGTACCCAAAGATACTCAGATGATTTTCAGATATCTGCTTCTTTCCAAACAAACAAAAATCTTTCCTGCTGGTCCCACGTTCCCTTTTTTTGGCCTTAACTTCACAAAAGTCAAACAACAAACCCTAAGAAACAGTGATATTGCAGCCTTTAGTTGTCCAGGTGCCTCTATAGTCAGGTAACTAACTTTGGTAACTAACTCACTTTGGATGTTGAATTTCACCATGTCTATAATCCTTTGTGAATCTTGCCGCAACTCACTCTGGTGAAGACCTCCGAACTACCAGCATTCCTTTGGTTTTAACAGGAATTCTGCTCCTTTCATCTCCAGTGCCTTGAATCTCAGTCCTGTATCTGTTGAATTAGTGAAGGCATTGTTTTCTCACACAGAAGGGTTTATAAAGGCAGTAACACTGTAATTTTGAGGTCTTTTTAGATTCTTGTGGCAATGGGAGCTACACACATAGATTAGATAACAAATTGCATATGCTGGAAAAAGCAACATCTTGTACCAGGAAGACCTCAACACATCCTTGTGCATTAAAATGAAAATGGATGCTTGTTTTGGAGATTGCATGAATTATAACAAACAGTTCAAATAGAACTAGTGCTCTGTTACACCAGGAAAAAGTTTAGATGTGCCATAGTATAGAAAATCAAGTGTACATTGACAGTGTCATGTGGAAATCTTACTGAATCACATATGTGAAAGAGTTTGTGCCTTTAGGACATTGGAGTAGTAAAACTCATTTTTCAGGCTCCAGGAGCACACATATCCATTGCATTTTCCACAAAAAAAGATAGTTCCATTAAATCATATTGTGATTTAAAGATAGATGAACCAATCTAATTTATTACATGAAATAAAGGACTGTAATCAAGAGATTAGTAATGGGGACTTGGGGTTACATCACCTTTGCCTTTGCCTCTTTCTCTCTTGTCCAAGTTGGTGAGAACTGTCTGTTCTTCCTTGGTCTCAGACAATGATTCACAAGGTATCATGTGCATTTTTTCTTGGCATTTCTCTTCATTTCGTTTCATGCTAATGAAAAAATACTCTTGCCTTCCTCTCTCCCCCCAACACTTTTCACTACTGTTTGGGCTTTTTTTCTACTTCAGGTCTCTTAGATATCACCCAAGTAGGATATAAAGGTCAGTAGGCCAGTAAGGTATGGTCCAGATGCATCTCTTTATTAGTTGTAAGTGTTCTTCCAAGTTGCTTTAAGGATATTCTTTCTAAATCCAAATGGAATATGTTGGGCACATCTCTCTCAGTTGCTCCTGAGCATGAAGTCAGGGCAAGAAACAAATTTGGCCTGGTCCCATCAGTATCAAAGGGGTCTGGTATGGCATACCTCTGGTTTTGCTTCCAGTTTTGGAATCAAATTTCTTTATAGCATCTTTTCTCAAAGACCAGATTACTTTTATATAATGGCTCACATATTCTCTTCCAGGCAGGTACCTGAAATGCAAGTTGTACTCACAACAGACTGACCTTGCTACTACAATTATCTTGTCTAAAATCAATTCCATACCAAAATATTTTGGAATAATGCACCTGAGAAGAATTTCTTTCTCACTCATCTTGTAAAAACTACGAGGCAGAGTCCAATCTGTCTTTGAATTTATCAGCGACCGGGGGGCATCCATTAGCTTTTGATGTCCAGGCAGTTGCCAGGTGTTTGTTATTTTGTTGTCTGCTCTGCAGTGGTACTTACCATGAGGCAAAACAGATTTGTCTGCAAGGCATGTAGCATTTTGTTACTTATGTTTTTCTGCAGTCTAACAGCAAAATCACTCTCAGAGACTTTGTGTACCACACTAGTGCTATAGGATACTGTATGTGTTTGTTTTACAGATGATCAGTTTATGACAGAAATCAAGCAGGTATTAGAACTCCAAATATTGAATCTGTGGCAATTGGTTTCAAAAATACATGTGGCAGAAAGCTTATAAACCTAAGCAGGCATTACTCAAGGGCGGAGACCTTTACATTAAGACACAGATTGTGACTGAAACTAAAAAAAGAAAAAAAAAGTATTTTGCTTATATCAGCATGTGAGATCATTCATATAATAATAAGCTGAGTATGGGAGAAACGAGCCTTAGAGTAATGTGGTTGGTGATTGCTGCCTTCTTATATTTTAAATTGGGCATTTGCTTTCTCTGTTTCTTTGCATTTAAACTTCTGTGTAAGCTTTCATTGTCGTGAAACTCTTTGGTGGAAGTTTACGCTTGCATTTCTGCAGAGAACAGGTCATTTCATCTCATCAAGAGGTAACCAAGGTTTGTACACAAAAGCCTACTTTGCTGGATCTGATCAGAGGAACAACTCGAGAAACCAAACCAAAAAAGGGGAAATGTACACTGATTAATAAGGTCACAGTTAATAGGAATCAATAGGAATATTTCAGTCTGGTCACTGATTTAGACTTCCTTGTACTAATCATCACTGAACTTCTGTTCCATGTGGCTAATAACAGCAGCAAATCTTTGTTCCTTTTCACTCATACTAGTTGTTAACAAAAGTCATACTTTCATAGAATCATAGAATCATAGAATATTCATGGTTGGAAAGAACCTTTGAGATCATCGAGTCCAACCATACACACAGAAAAAAACCCCTACAATCTCTGCCACTAGAGTATGCCCTGAAGTGCCACATCTAGACGTTTCTTAAATACCTCCAGGGATGGTGACTCAACCCCCTCCCTGGGCAGGCTGTTCCAGTGCCTGACCACTCTTTCAGTAAAGTAATTCTTCCTAATATCTAATCTAAACCTCTCCTGCCGCAACTTCAGACCGTTTCCTCTGGTCCTGTCATTATTCACCTGGGAGAAGAGGCCAACCTCTCCCTTTCAGGTAGTTGTAGAGGGCAATGAGGTCTCCCCTCAGCCTCCTCTTCTCCAAGCTAAACATGCCCAGCTCCCTCAGCCTCTCCTCATATGACCTGGTCTCCAGACCCCTCACCAGCCTGGTAGCTCTCCTCTGGACCAGCTCCAGCACTTCAATGTGCCTCTTGTACAGAGGGGACCGGAACTGAACACAGTACTCGAGGTGAGGCCTCACCAGGGCCGAGTACAGAGGCACGATCACTTCCCTGCTCCTGCTGGCCACGCTATTCCTGATACAAGCCAGAATGCTGTTGGCCTTCTTGGCCACCTGGGCACACTGCTGGCTCATGTTAAGCTGGCCGTCCACCAGCACCCCGAGGTCCTTTTCTGCTGGGCAGCTTTCCAGCCACTCTTCCCCAAGCCTGTAGCATTGCTTGGGGTTGTTGTGACTGAAATGCAGGACCCGACACTTGTCCTGATTAAACCTCATACAGTTGGCCTTGGCCCATCGATCCAGCCTGTGCAGGTCCCTCTGTATCCTTCCTATCTGTATCCTTTCTTATCAAAACTGTAGTTAAAGAAAAAAAAAAATAGAGCCTCTTGTTTTTTTCACTTTGCATTAATTTCCTTTCCCTTTCCAAAAGAAGAATTAAATTAGCATTGGTTCTTTAAATGAGAATTGACCCGTGTTGGGATTTTTGTTCTTGTTGCTTAGCAGCAGCAATGCAAGCACATGGGTGTGTCTGCTTCCAGGGCACTTTTGCTGGTATTTTCCACATTAATGAGATAATGCTGAAACTGATGTTCTTAAAAAAAAAAACAACCGTGAAGCTTGGTGTCTTGTTTCTTAGTTTAACTGTAAAGGGGTTAAACAGAAGGAAAGACATATACCTGGAAGGTAATGTTTGTCCTGCAAGAGAAATGCACATCCATCAGTGGCAATGCATTTTCATTTTATTAATTGCATATCACTTTCTTCTGTGATCTTGTTTTATACAAGCAAGGCCAGTTATATAAACTGAAATCATTTACGTATCTGAGAGGATTAGGAATTAAATGTGTAACTCTTTTTCTGCATATCTATCATTAAGTGGTTGAAGTTATGATTAACAGTTCTATTTGTTATTAAAGTCTAAACTCCTAAAACAGTGGGGAATTCAGACCTGGCATCTGGTCTTTGCATGTCTGCTATAAGGGTATGCCTACAAAGATGACATTAAATCAATATGCTTTCTCTGTGATTTTCCAGACTTTGAGCCATATTGATATCCAGAGTCTAGCTACTGCAGATCACAGAAGATTTGCTACAACCCTTTGATCCTCACAGGTCTGCTGTTCTAGTGGATTTGGTAGAGGAAAAAACTTCAAATTTGCTAGAGCAGTTAACAGTATGGAAAGATTTCCTTGATTAGATAAAATTCTGTATACTTATAAGCAGAATTGAAGATTATTTTGGTCAGATCACATGACAAAAATCAGCCATAGTAAGCACAAAATCTGCTCCTAAATGTATGAGAATTAACTCAGAGAAAAACAGTATCACACATAGTTTTAGAGTTATTGTGTAATTTTCAGAATGCAAAACAAGAAGAAAGGAAAAAAAAGTCCTTGGGTCTCAGCACAAAAATAAAATGCAATTGCATATACAATTGTGTGTCCATGGGAAAACAGGAATATGTAGGAAAAGATACTTAGGCAACTAACAAAATGAGTTTGTTGAAGCAGTGATGGTGATACGCAGGCTTGCGAACAGCAGTATATTAACGTTGAATATAATTTGAGACTCTTTTAGGTCCTATATGGACATAAATGTTAAAAATATTTTAATGGACTATTAAATTAAATGGACCATTTAAGTCTTTTTAAAAAAATAATTAATTTAAATTGTTAACTTTTTTACATTCTTCTAATTTTTTTAATAAAAATTATTTTAAAGATAAAAAAAAAAAGTGGGTATGTCATAGACACAATTTCAATTGTGATCCTTCAGGAGGCCAAGTCTTGCTACTTTTGGAAGATAAGAAGTAGTTAGCAGAATGGTCTACTGAGTTCTGCGTTTTTTAAAATGCGTATCTTTCACAACCCTCTAAACCACTCCTGGTTTTTCAACATTTAAGCATGAGTTTAAATGCCATTGACTGACCTAGTTTACAGATTTTTATGGACAAAAGACCCCTCATTGCCAGCCTTATGTATGCAATGTTCTGCATTACTAACGATCTGACAAAATTTATTCATTTTGGTTGTGTAAGCACTTAAAGTCACTCGGAAAAATATTTCAGACTCTTGTAAATGAAAAAAAGTAGTACGCTGGAGAGCAATATTATGCTGTGGTTATTACTTTGTCTGTAAAAAATCAATACAAATGGCATGAATCTGTAGGAAGTAGAATAAGAAATACATTTAAGGCCAGTGATGTTTATTTACCTGCCACTGCTGTATATTCATATGGATTCTCTGGTATGCTAAGGATTTTATGGACTAACTCAGGTCCACACTGATTCATGATTTGTGACGGGGGAGCAAACAAATACACTGCATTTACCATTAGTGCCTTTATAGATATTTTAGAAGGCTGAATACTTCTTGTTTCTTTTGGAACAATTTTCCTAACTTTGTTTAAACCATATTTTAACCCATGCAAAACTGCTTCCTTACCTACTTCTGTTAAATTGATACTGTTTCTTTGAGAAAACATCTGTTATTTTGATCTTTTCTACCTAAAAGTTGATTCTGTTGCCCAAAACTGGCTTTTGCAAAGATGCTCTGCAAGGGAAAGTCAATTCCATGCTAAGACTAAAAGCAGAGGCCTATGTCAGATTTTTCTGTCCATTAAGTCGCTTTTTCTTGATTGTTATACCAATATGTTGTGTAGTGTTTCTGCATTTCTGTTTCTAAGGCAACTTAGAATCAGAGTTGTAGTGAGCCATTTTCCAAAGCTATAAACTTTCCCAACTGGTAACTTTCTTAGATGAGCTTGCTTGGAATAATGTATAAGTATTCAATTCTAATTGACCTTCTGCTCAAAGCTACCTTCTTTTCCATATCAAAAGATGAGATGCTGATCACTGCAGTATTTGGTTAGATCAAGGAAAAGGCCTTGCGTAGTCACTTTTACTCAGAATGTATAATGAAAGCTTCCTTCAGCTCCAGTTCAAACATAAACCAAATACTTCCCAGGGTCAAGGTTCCTGCGTTGCAAAAGTTAGTCCTGGATGTGAGCTAAAGAAGCTGAGAAGTTTGGCCAATTAGTCTGGCAGGAGTAATCACTGACATCGGTCATACAAGGTCTCTGCTTTCACGACTCATACTTTTAACCCTTAATCTACCAGGCGCCATGCTGAGTCCCGCTGCCACATCATTATTTTTTTGAAAAGAGGAAATCAGGAAAAAAAGTAAGTGAGGTAAGGAGTTTGTATCAGAAAGAACAACTATTTGGAGCTTAAATGAATACAATATTCCTAGTTAGTTGCCTTTCCTATGAAGCATTAATGGACTAAAAACTATTTGTAAGCAAATAATTGTTCTGGGTACTCAGAGGCCAATCCCTTTGTTAGATGGACATATGAAGACTGCAGGTTGGATAATTTTGTTAAAACACTATATTATTGAATTTCAGTCTGTGCCATAAGCATTTCGTCTCTCAACAGTCTTTGTGGGAATTCCACCTTTGGAGAGAAAACCTCCCTCTCCCCAAACGTCCACCAAAATACAGTCAACGTACAGAATTCACATGTTTTTTTGCACTTTCCCACAAATGTGACTGTTTCCTAGAGGTTTGGGTAGTTTTTTTTTTGTTTTGTTCTTCTCTAATTCATAGCATGGGAGCTTCTCAACAGCCATGTTCAAAACATATTGTTCTTTAAATGGGGTGGTATAAAGATGCAGGAGAATTCTTATTCCATTTTAATAAAAACATAGCTATTTCCAAAGTAATTTCCAAACACAAACCAATTATTGCAAGGAAAAGAGAAACAGTTTGCTAAATGAGGCTGGGACAATATCTTTAGGTATAGAACATACACTTTAGGTATGTAAATGTATGGCTTTTAAGATAAGCTCGTGTGTTTTGGGTTTTTTTACGTATCATTGCAGTATCTTCACACTGTCAAGAGTAGTCGCAGTTTAATTGAGAAAAAACTGAGTCATAGGACCTAATTTTTATTTGGTGGCCACACACAAAGTCTCTATTGGTTCAACAGCCGCAGTTACTGGTCTTGAAAATTGCTGGCTTACAGACAGATCCAAGAAGAGTATTTTATTTTTAACAGAATACTTCATACTATATTACTGGCTCTAATTGGGAAATTAGAGTTATTATTTCAATTTCAGACCCTATGTCTGCTGCACTTCTTCAAAGAGAATATTTTCATAAAATATGTTATAGCCCATAACAAGCTTTTATGGACAACAGTTGCTGAATCATTCAATATCTTCAGTTACACAGTTTCTCCTTATCTCCTTTGACAACTCTTCATTGTGATAAAATGCATGGGATAAATATATACAGTGAATGCCCATCCTAATTTGTCAGCCTTAAATGAATCCTATTCACTACCAGTTTCTTTGTAATTAAAGTGGGCACATTGTTATTGGAAATAATGGCTTAGTTGGTATATTTTATTGATTACGAACATATATTAGAAAGAGATAAATGACCAATCTAATTGTTTGTGGATTATTGTTTCCTGTGCATTCATTACACTGGGTAACACTGAAATAAGGGATACATTTTGCAAAGAGAACAAATATTGCTTGTTATTAGCTGAGCCAAACAATTCTGAATGCCAACAGAAAAACATGTGGTTGCAAGTCTTCATGTATACACAGAGAAACAATCAAGGGCAGGACTGGGGTTGTAGTCCCAAGAATCCTGAGACATATCAGGAGGACGCGTTCCTCATTTAAAGGATGAGTAACAGAACCAAAGAATCATTTAGGGTGGAATCATTTACCCTCTAGTAGACTTTTACAGTCTATGAGAAAGTAGATATTTGGTATGTTGAAGAGGCTAAAAGTTATGCCCAGGTGCTGTGCATTTGCTGGAAGCAATGAACTGTGAATCCAACAATGCTCAGCTGGAAAGGAAAAAAAAATAATGCCAAAAAATAAGCAAATGAGCAGAATTCCTCCTGTCCCTGCTTAACTTTGGAAGAATCTGAAAATTCATGGAAAAGAAGGAAGAAGGAGAGTGCCACCTCAGGGGGAAAAAAAACCAACCAAACAAAAAAAAGTGGTGGCTGAAATACTCATCTGTGATGTGGATTAGAGAAGGTTAAGAAAAAGAAGGTTAAAGTCTCTGCTTTGCTAATTTGAAGGAAGGATTCACAAGGTCCGTGAATGTCCTAGTCAGCAAGCTTACCATCGGCTGGTTTCTCTTTGTCTCATGTTGGATCTACCCAAATTTTGTACAAATAGTTAAAAATTCATTTTGCCAGATGAAAGGCAGAAGTGCACTGACTGCATACGGTACTAGTTCTGGCTGGGATAGTTAAGAGATGCAACGTAAGGTCACAGCTTTTTTTGTTTGATTTGAAGTCTTGGCCTTGGGACTGGACTGTGCTGGGATGACATGTTATTTTTTCTTTGAAATGTTCCACTGCAAACTTGAGAGACTCTGTTGATAAAAATTTCTTGAAACTAATTTGTGTTCACCAACAATTTTTGTTCTGACCAGTCAATATTTTCTAGCTGAAAATTTTTTTAGAAAAAACACCCTAATTCATTTTAATTGCAAAATTTACTTCTGAAAGAGTCCTACCTTTGATGCCTGTGTTGCAGTCATTCCAGGGAAGTAAAGTTACACCTAGCTTGGGCTTAACTCAGCACAGAGGAAAAATCTGAGCAAGAGGCATTGTGAATGGGTAAATCAGTAGTTTATAGATCAGAGAAACCTTTGTGTCACAGGAGTGAAGATATTCATACTTGTGAACTCTGCAGCTGCGAAGAGCATGAGCTGTGGATTGTTGCGATGACAACATGCTTTAGCATTTTTTTT
Organism: Rissa tridactyla; assembly: GCF_028500815.1. Lineage (NCBI taxonomy): Eukaryota > Metazoa > Chordata > Aves > Charadriiformes > Laridae > Rissa > Rissa tridactyla. The sequence continues at coordinate 31,384,067 of NC_071467.1, read as the reverse complement.
CCTGAGAATTTCTTGGTTTGAGGGTACGCATTTCTGAGGGAACCAATCATACTACAGATTCTGCTGCATGAGGAATATCAGACTTCTTTTATTGCTTCATATGACTACAACTGAAGCAAAAGAAGAATCACTTCTACTCTTAGGCTTGCATGCTCTAGCATAAGAACTGCAGGACCGGTTTATAATAATAATTTTAATTTTAAAAGGGTATTATAAATTTCATTTTCTATGTCAAGATATATATTATTTTCTTTATGTTGTGTCATACAATTAAGGTATATTTTAAGTTTTGATAGTTGTGTTAAATAGAAGTAATTTAAAATATTGAAATATATACATAATTTTCACTGCTTTTCCCTGCAAATTCTTTTTATTCTTTGTCTGCAATGACATGACAATTAACTTTTTTCAAGTTTTGTAATCTCTAGGAAGTGCTAATCTATTTCTCTCATACCCTTCAAATTCCTTTGAAATAATTTTCCACATCTTTTTTTAATTGACATTTATGCAGAAGAATTTAGTTTAATTGTGTTACTTATATGATCACTAAAGCCATGATTTTTTACTTATAGTAACAAAGATTGATTTATTCAGTGCAGTTTTTGCAAAAGGGTAAGAAACATCTTGTAATAAATACATCTGATCACTTCTTCTCCAGCTTTCTTTTATTAGTTTCATCATGCTTTCTAATTTTAATTTTGTATACTGGAGAACTAAAGTTTAAAACAAATATTTAAATTCAAACATTCTGAATACAGAGCCACTTTTTTTTTTTCTCCTAGTTTCCTATGGCAGGAACGTGCAATATGTTTCAGTACATCTAGGACTTAACTCTCCTGCCTTCTCTGTTATTCAGTTGTTCAGCCAAACCAAGTGGAACAAAACAGTATATTTTGAATCAGTATTTTACAGAGTCATAAAAATATGAGTTGAAAGGGACATTTGGAGGTCACATATTCCTGCCTCCTACTTTAACTGGGACTGTTGCTCACCCTAGATCAGTTTAGCAGTGGTTTTGTCTAGACAAATCTCAAACTCCAAACAATTTTCCTAATATCCATTTTGAAGCTCCCAGGGTGAAATTTTTGACTGCTGCCCTTGTTATACCTCCTGATACTATGAAGACGACACCAAAAAGGGACACAGCATTCTGGGTTTAGCCTTACCAATTCCAACCAGAGTAGGCTAACAACTCCCTTCAGTCTTCTACCCACACTTTGGCCATACTATACCCCAATATCTGACGTGTATCTTACAATAAGAGAGAACTGCTGACTCAAACTCAGCTTGATGTCAGTTGTGATCCCCTAGTCCATTTCTGCAGAGCTGCTGCTAACTCTTAAGTTTCTCAAGGTCCCCTGAACTGAAGCTCTATCAACTGATCTGTCAACCACTCCCCCTAATTTAGTATCACGTGCAAATTTTCTGAGTGCTCTCTATCTCATTTCAAGATCATCTATGGAAGTACAGGAAAAGAAGCGCACATACAGCATGGCCTGTGCTCACAACAGCGTCAGTACTTCTGATCTCTTTCAACTAACTGTAATCGTTAGCATTTTCATTTCCAGTTCATAAAGTAACGACCAGGTCAGCTCCAGAGTAAATAACATGCTCACTTCTGGTCCCCAAAACACTGGCTTTTTTTTCATTTTGTAGCTAACTGTCTCTGATGCCAAAACTTTATGAACATCCTCTCAGTTTCTTGCATGCTCACTAGTTCTCCGTGGGAGTAAGTGGGGATTCCACTGTCAAAACATCTCACAGAATCACAGAATCACAGAATCTCCAGAGTTGGAAGGGACCTCTAGAGATCATCTAGTCCAACTCCCCTGCTAAAGCAGGGTTGCCTAGAGCACATTACTCAGGACTGCATCCAGGCGAGTCTTAAAAATCTCCAGAGAAGGGGACTCCACAAACCTCCCTGGGCAGCCTGTTCCAGTGCTCTGTCACCCTCACTTATAAAGAAGTTTTTCCGTGTATTTGAACAGAACTTCCTATATTCCAACTTGTGCCCGTTGCCCCTTGTCCTGTCACTGGGAACCAATGAAAAGAGTCTGGCACCATCCTCCTTCAACCCACCCTTTAGATACTTGTATGCCATAATAAGGTCTCCCCTCAGCCTTCTCTTCTCCAGGCTAAAGAGTCCCAGCTCTCTCAGCCTTTCCTCATAAGGGAGATGCTCCAATCCCTCAGTCATCTTAGTTGCCCTACGCTGGACCCGCTCCAGTAGTTCCCTGTCCCTCTTGAACTGGGGAGCCCAGAACTGGATGCAGTACTCCAGTTGTGGCCTCACCAGCGCAGAGTAGAGGGGGAGAATGACCTCCCTTGACCTGCTGGCCACACTCTTCCCTATGCAGCCCAGGATTCCATTGGCCTTTTTGGCAACAAGGGCACATTGCTGGCTCATGGATAATTTACTGTCCACCAAGACCCCCAGATCCTTCTCCTCAGAACTACTTCCCAGCAGGTCCACCCCTAACCTATACTGGTGCTTAGCATTCTTCCTCCCCAGGTGGAGGACCTTGCACTTGCTTTTGTTGAACCTCATTAGGTTCTTCTCTGCCCAGCCCTCCAGCCTGTCCAGGTCACGCTGGATGGCAGCACGGCCCTCCGGAGTGTCAGCCACCCCTCCCAGTTTGGTATCATCAGAGAACTTGCTGAGGATATACTCTGTCCCATCATCCAGGTCATTAATGAATATACTGAACAAAATTGGACGAAGTATTGACCCCTGGGGGACACCACTGGTTACAGGCCTCCAACTAGACTCTATGCCACTGATCACAACCCTCTGAGTTCTGTCACACAGCCAGCTCTCAATCCACCTCACTGTCGCCTTATCTAGCCCATACTTCCTCAGCTTCGTAACGAAGATGTTATGGGAGACAGTGTCTAAAGCCTTGCTAAAGTCAAGGTAGATGACATCTATGGCTCTCCCCTCAGAGAGACGAGATCTCTCAGGTTACTGTCACACTGAATGAACAATCAAAAGGCATTTTTTTATCCTTTTTTAAAATTTTTTTTTAACGAATAGCAACGTGAAAAGCAGAGAGGTTTCCCACACAAATGCCACTGTTGACATTGTTGGAGGCTCCCACTGTTGATTTACAAAAGTGAAGAAGAGACTCTAGATGTATACCAGACCTTTTGCTGCATCAGCTTAATGCATCTACCAAGCAGAAGAAATTTCTGGAAAAGAAGTAACTTTATGCGTTGAATCTAGGACAGGTATAAGCGCAGCAAATCCTAAGTAAAAGGAAGAGTTTTGTGGCAGTAAATTCTGGGAAGGTTTTAAGACTCTTTTCTTTTCCCCAATTTACATGCACATCTACCTCTATCCATTGTGTAGATGCCTTATAAAGGACTGCATATTCTGATACCGTAAACAGTATTTAGAAGTTTGCTCTGCAACTTGGAGCATTGCTACACACAAGTTATTTCCTGGTTCCAACGTCTAGAAAAGTGTCACTGAAAGCAGTGAAAGTACTTGCCTAGAAAGCCTTACAAATGGACCAAAATTAAAAAAAAATACTATTGTTTATTACTTAACCTTTAGTCCTTTTCTAAAACTTATATTTATCAGGTGAAATAATATCTGTTCTTGAGATGAACATTTTTCTCCAGGCCTGTGGTAAGAAACCAGTTTTTCTGGTGTTTTCTCTGAGTTCAGAATGTTCTCTTAAAAACAAGGCAGGAGTGAATACCAGCTACGCACTTTGGTACGACAACATATGCTGATTAATTGAGCTCAGGATGTAATTACATTTGTGCTTTTATCCCATATTTTGTCCTTCTAGTTTCTTACCTTTTGTCTTTCAGTTGAAACTCAAAATCAAACACATAAATCAAATTCCTTGTATTCCCTGTTGACATTTTATTCCTATTATTCCAAATCAACTGTGTCACCTAATTATTAGGTTTCTCTGCATTGTTCTTAAATGATTGCAGTCAAATACTTCTTTTCTGAACAAGTATTTCACACAGTCTTTTTTTTTTCCTTGAGCCCAATTTGAAACATGAATAAAATTTTGCAGCAAATTTAATCTAAAATTGAGGCTGATAAACTATTCAGGAAACCCTTAATTCCTAATTTAGTTGTGTCATCAATTAGGTAAGGCATGCCTGGCCTAGGAATGAAAAACGCTAGTGCCTGCTGTATTGAGTGGAGGGTGTGAATGTTTGACCCACTGTGGAGTCACAGAGCAACTGAGGTTGTGTGGTGCCTCTGGAGATCATCTAGTCTAACTCCTGTTCAGAGCAGGGACAGCTGGAGTATGTCGACCAGGACTGTGTTAAGATGAGGTCTGAGAATCTCCAAGGATGGAGAGTCTACTATCTGACTGGGCAACCTCTTGCAGTGTTTGACCACCATCACAGAAAAAAACACTTATTGTTACTCTGAAATGGGATTTCCCATAATTTGGTTTGTGCCTGTTGCCTCTTGCCCTGTCACTGGGTACCACTGACTCTGACTCTGTCTTCTTGACTCCTTTGCATCTGTTATTTATACACAGTGATAAGATACCCCCTGTGTCTTCTCCATTTTTTTATGCTATGAAAATCAAGGGTGTGTGCTATTGGATAGGGGGAGGCACAAGATAAATACTGTCCTATAATGCAAATACAATATTTAATTTACAGGTATTTTGCCCACAATACACATTCACTTACACAAACTTAACCTTGGAAGTCCTGATAGCTAAAGCATGGGATATTAGGTTGCCCAGAGAGGTGGTGGAGGCCCCATCCCTGGAGACATTCAAGGCCAGGCTTGATGAGGCTCTGAGCAACCTGATCTAGTTGAAGATGTCCCTGCTTATTGCAGGGGGGTTGGACTAGATGACCTTTAAAGGTCCCTTCCAACCCAACACATTCTATGACATTTCTTTTTTAAAACTGAGGTCCCCACACTTGTTTAGACGGACCACATGGCTTTGCTTGTTACTCTATGTCACCCTTCCCCATTTACCTTCTGTCTCTCGCGCTGCCTTTACCATCATGGGTCCTTTCCCCTTTCCTGTACCTCCGCAGGCATGTGGCACCACTGCATTCAGGAAATAGTACAAGCCCTGAGGCCCAGCGAAACCCTGCCTCTTTCCTCTGTTCAGCTTCCTAGTACCGCACTACTAACACATGGTGTTTCTGTAACCTTTCTGCATCCTACGTTTAACAAATGGCAGCACTGCAGGCCCAGTACAGCAGCTGAGAGGTCCCTGTGTGCTCTAGTCAATACCATCCCATAAAAGGCACCTTAGCTTGTTACGCAGTGCTATTATAATGATAATAACAACATGGTTCAGAAGTTTTGATACCTGAAAAGATAAGACTGTGTCAGTGAAGGGTTGCTCCCAAGCTAATTGCCTCCTCTTTTGAATAGCTATTAATTAGATTTGACAGAGCACTGTGTTTAGGAGACTTCAATAATTCTAGTTTTGGAGCTAGCTGAGGAATCTGTGCATGATGCAGACATACTCTCCATATAAATATTTTCTGTATATCTTTCCAGCACTCCTTTAAAAAAAGTAAGATTTTCTACTTGCAGAATAGGCTTATGCTACATACCTGCTGTAGAAGAATGGTGGAAGTAGTCCTGAGGTGGTGGTGGTGACAAGTACATATCCCTGAACAAGTTGTTTTGGGTCACTAGGCAGGTTCTGCTGTTACGTGCTCTGGACCTGCTGCTTACAACCAGTGATGCAGGTTTGCTGGTGTCATACACAAGTCTTGGATAAACCTTAAGAAATTAGGAGGATGCTTGTACATATTATTAAAAGGACTTGGAGGTACTGGTGGATGGAAAGCTGGACATGAAACAACAACGTGCACTTGCAGCCCAGAAGGCCAATTGCATCCTGGGCTGCATCAGAAGATGTGTGGCCAGAAGGTCAAAGGAGGTGATTCTCCCCCTCTACTCTGCTCTGGTGAGACCCCACCTGGAGTACAGTGTCCAGCTCTGGAGCCCTCAGCACGAGAAGGACATGGACCTGTTGGAGCAGGTCCAGAGGAGGGCCATGAGGATGATCAAAGGGCTGGAGCATTCATCAGCTTTAGAGGCTCTTTTTTTCTAGAAACCTTTTAAGCCTCAGAATCCAGGATGTTTTGAAGGAGATCTTTTTTTTATTACAGTTTGATTGAAAACAAAACAACAAATAATCCTAGGGCATCAATACACTAGGCATTGTTTAATTTTATTGGGAAATAAGAGTCACTGTCCCACAGGATTATTGTCTCAGATGTTAATCTGGCAGAAAGATCCATCTCTCTCTGCCCTTAATGTGAAATGTTGATACTTCAGCTTTCTGTCATGATCAATTCAAGTGGAGCTCAATACAGATACACGCATCTGTGTAAACTGTTCTTTGTTTTGCTTTCTAGGATAATTAAGTAAAAGCCTAATAGATGAGCACAATTACTCAAAATTAATCACTTTCAGGCCGGTTAAATCATGACAGATTAATTGCTGGTATCTATTGCTACATTAGTATTTTTTTTTATCATCAGAAATACCTCAGTAGTTCTGCTGTCTTAGTACATCATTGCTCTTTTTATAAGAAAATTGTAAATATTGGTTTATTATAACCTATTGTAATTTTCATTAATCTTTAAAAATAAGGTGGTTTTAATTACAGTTTATATGGATGATATTTGGCTGCTGTTTTCCCAAGCAAATTATTAAACAGTTTCATTATTCTGATACCACTGAGCTTCTTTCTGAAAACTGGGGTAAGGTAATGCCACTCCGGGCAAACCAGCCCGACATTACTACTGAACACATTTTATGACAAAGGACAGGACTCTATTTCTAGAAGCAGGTCAGAATTTGAATACATTATGATGTTATTTCAAATCTCTGGTAACTAGATTTTACATTAATTATTTGAACAGTCAAGAAAGCAATTTCTGTGTGCTCCTAACATGTGAAAGATATGCTACTTACTTGTTTTAAGCAACGCAAAGCTTGACCTATAGGAATAGCCCTTACAGTTACCCAAGAAGGTTTGAATTCACCTTAATTTTAGCCATCCAAATGTTAAGCTTATAAATGATTCTGGTTATCTCCTTCTGTAATCACTGGAAAGGAAACGAGAGAGGCATCACCAAAGAACGATCGATTCCACTCAGAAATCCATACTATGATCACATTAATTAATTATTCTTAATGGCCAAAGTTATTTGCAATGAATCCAAACACTTGTTGCTAGTACCAAAGACTGCAAAAAAGAAAGACTGCTGTCTGCTGAGCAGATCTTGTAAGGCTGGATAAGCAATCTGACATTCTGCCAAACTGCCATTATATGGTAGTTTATCCTGTGTTTTGGATATTCAACTTAGAAAATGAGGCACTGTGCTCCGGAGGCACATCTCTCCCTATTTGCTCTAAACAGATCCTGGATGTCTTAGTTTTGATGTCTTGTTTTAACATAGCTTACATTGAATGAATGCCATTCACAAGGTTTAGAAGGTCTGCTGGCTGTTTGACTATTTTTGCTCTTGGGTACAGGACAATTCCGTATTGGTAGAACACATGTATGAGCTGCAATAGCTCCAGGAACCTGTGTTTTTCCAAAGATATCTTTACAGTTTATGAATTCCATACCTTTTAATGTCAAGAATCCCCACATCTGTCTAATACATGGAATAGTAACAACTGTTAGAAAATCTAATTCAAGTGGATGCCGGCAGACCCTCTGCATTTACTGCTATTGTGTCAAGAATGAAAAATTATTGCAGTGTTGAAAATGGATTTGGTCAAAGAAAAGTCCAAAACCTTGACAATGCTGAATTTTATTTTGAGGCTCAAATAGAAGTTACCAGAAATAAGCTTGGCTCCTGTGTTAGGGGATGAGTAGGAAAAGTACAATGCCAAGGAATAAGAAGCATTAGTTCATCAGACGAGCATTAAAAATTCACAGTTGAAGGTACCAGGATGCTGACCTAGAACAGATTGAGATTAATGACGGGTGCCTCTGCTATTGTATTGATCAGTGCCTGTAGCTATTTAGTAGATGATAAAACACACAACATTGATTAAGGCTACTAGCAAAATGTTTTAGATGTCAAAGCTGCAGCACTTTTCTTAAAGCTCAAAAAAGCCTTTAATTAGGTGCCTGCAATGGAATATTTGTATAAACACATACATACACATGCTTAAAATGCTTAAGAACTACTGGCAAAGGCGCTGGTTTCATAGCACAAAGCGATTCAGGTTTATTACAGGTCCTTTACTACTATTTCGGCAAGCTGTCATGTAACTAGTAGATTGTACAGCAACTTTTACAATAAAATTACCAGAATATTATATACATAGAAGACCAAACATTTTAACTCTTATTGTATAGAGATTTGGGGAAAGAAAGGATATTGAAAAGTCTATTTGTTACCTGAGAGATCTTTCACAGTTAGAATCTTCCTGGGGGGAAAAATATAGATCTGAACTCATTAGTGACACAGTAGAAATTGTTGAAATGTTGAAGAGATTTAAGAGAAAAGGAGTAAAATAGGAAGGAGGCATAAGAAAATAAATATCTTCGCCATGTAAAGAAATAACTATAGTGACGTTGCACACACTTGGGCAAAATATTGTCAGGATTGAGAGACAAAATTGCAACTTCAAGAAGTCATAGAAATTCCCTCAGAAATTAATGTCAACTTTGTAGAATCTACCAGGAAGAAACAATAGTGCTGGTGTAAGCATACAAACATGTTTTGAATTTCCTAGGCATCGGTGTCTATTCCATTTCTTCTTAGAGCAAATAGACTCTTGGTGTGGTCCTGTCAGAGGACTAATTAAATGGTGGACCAGAACTACCATACATTTAGTTCCTTCTCAGACTGTATCAAAGCGTGCGAGTAAATGAAAAGCTCAGGAGGGGTATATTCCGCATGCAGAAGCTGTTTCCTGGTGTGAAATGTGGAACTGTAACCTCCTTAACTGGGTCATTTTTGTTCAGGCATCTTTTACTATTCACAGAGATCCTGCAAGCAGGATATACAACATAAATGTTCAAAGCAATTATTTATTGTCTCATATTCACAGCTGAGCTAGGCTTAGCATTAATTTGCTCATGGGCTCTGATGAGACACCCAGTGAGCCTCTGCTGGCCAGGCAGTCATCAGTCAGCTGCAGAAGTGCTGCCTCTTTGCTTTTTATGAAGGGCTGATCCTCCATCTTGTTAAGTGCCCGTCTTCTCGTTCTCTGTTTTTGGGGTTTTTTTAGGTCTTTATTTTCCTCAAGAAACCTTGTCAGTCTTTTTTTTTTGTTTGCTTGTTTGTTTTTTTTTTACTTCCTTGAATCCTTGAATTGGTAACTATTATTGTCTCAACAATTTTAATTCTGTCTGTGTTTTTGCTTTCTTGGCTTTAACTTCTGTACTTTGTTGTTTATGTTTCTTGGCTTTAACTTTTGTACTTTGTCACTCCTCAGCAACAATTTTCTCTGACAGAAAGCCACCTAACCGTGCTACACAAAACTGGGCTTTTGGTCACAGACAGATGAACTCCTTGGCCATGGGTTACAGGGTCTTATAAATTTATACTTCCTTATCTGGTAACTTGATCAAGGTCATGTGCAGAGCTCCATATGGGTTGAGAACACACATATATATGATCTCAGTGACTTTTCAGCTTCCTGCCCCGAACTCTACCATCTTATATTCAGCCTGGCAAAAATCTAGCATACTATTTTGTGATCAGTGTAATCTAAATCATAGGTGAATGAATAAAAATGTGATAAAACACATTGTATTTAGTTTGTGATTTTTGGTGTTTGGTTTTTGTTGGGTTTTTTTTGTTGTTTTTTTTTTTCTTTTTCCCATGCAGGGCATAGAGATGCTAGATCTCAAAGTGAAAATGTCAGCATCTGCTCTTGTTATACCGTTTTATTTCTTCTGTGTGTAGCCATTGAATAAATATGCAAAAATATTACAACTTATTTAGGTCAGTCAATTCTGTCCACTGAAATGAAGTAAAATGTTTTTGTTTCTGCTGTGAAATGCTTTGGACTGTTTGACCAGTTCCTAAAATTTAGATGCCAATAAAATGTAAGAAATAATGAAAAAGTATAACTTGATACTTTTTGATCATAAAAGATAGTGGTAAGGACCAGGGTAGAAAAGAACACGCAAAGTACAACAAAAGTTGTAATGTCTACATCTGAACTGTCACAACTGATGTCATCTGCCTTGAGTTCTGTAAGGCCTCTGATATGGTCCCCCACAATATCCTTACTTCTAAATTGGAGAGAAATGGGTTTGATGGATGGACTGTTAGATGGATAAGGAACTGGCTGGATGACCACATACAAACAGTTACAGTCAATGCCTCAATTCCAAGGGGAAACCAGTAAAAAGGGGTGCTCCTCAAGGGTCCATAATGGGACCAATACTGCTCAATATCTTCATCAATGAGATTGAGTACATCCTCAGCAGATTTGTGGATTACACCAAGATGAGTGGTGCAACTAATACATTTGAGGGAAGGGATGCCATGCAGAAGGACCTTGTCAGTCTTGAGGAGTGAACCCATGCAAAGCTCATGAAGTTCAAAAAGAATGAGTGCAAGGTCCTGAACCTGGATAAGGGCAATCCTTAATATCAGTACAGACTGTGGAATGAATGGATAGAGAACAGCCCTACAGAGAAGTATTTGGGGATACTGGGGGATGAAAAATTGAACATGAGACAGCAATACATGCTTGCAGCCCAGAAAGCCAATCATATCCTGGGCTGCCTACAAAGAAGTGTGGCCAGCAGGTTGAGGGAGGTCATACTACCTCCTGTACTCCACCTGGAGTACTACTTTCACCTCTGGGGTCCCCAGCACAAGGAAGACATAGACCTGTCAGACTGGGTCAGAGGGCTGGAACACCTCTTCTGTGAAGAAAGGCTGAAAGACTTGGGTTTGTTCAGCCTGGAGAAGAGAAGGCTCTGGGCAGACCTTATTGCAGCCTTTCAATATTTAAAGGGTGCTTATAAGAAAGGTGGAGAAAGACTTTTTACCAGGGCTTGTAGTGACAGGACAAGGGAAATGGTTTTAAACTGAAAGAGGGTTTGTTTATTTTGTAGATAAGGAATAAATTTTTTAATGACAAGGGTGGTAAGACACTGGAACAGGTTGCCCAGAGAAGCTGTCCATCCACGACTTCCTTATCATTGGAAGTGTTCAAAGTCAGGTTGGACGGGGCTTTGAGCAACCAGGTCTAGTAGAAGATGTCCGTATCCATGGCAGGAGTGCTGGACTAGACAACCTTTTAATGTCCCTTCCAACCCAAACCATTCTATGATCCCATGATTCTAAATATGCTGGTTTCTCTTTGCTTAATGTAATTGAACTAAGTACTTCACATGGAGATCTGCAATATAGATGTCTAAAGTTAGGTGAATTAAATTCTATCCACGGTATTTTTAATTATTAAATGAATAGGTTTGAGGTTGAAAAAAGAGATTAACAAGGGAATGGAAGAAAGAATTAACTATGGGATTCCTTTCAATACTTGAAAGCGCTGTTCAGGGAAGTGGAGACTTGGCATACATAATTGGTTTATTATTTCAGGTTTTTTCCAAGGGAACTTGTGGGTAAAGTATTCTCTTTAAACAAAAAATGTTGCTGAAGTAATATAGCAAGACTGCAATGTTTTTATTATAGAAAAGGGAAACACTGGAGACTGAGTAGCACTTTTTTAGCATTTAAAAATGTGACTTACATAAATATGAAACAGATTTTGAGTGTTTTTTTTTTTTTCCTGCATGATAAAATAATACAAAGTACTTTAAAATGGAATAACATAAACAGTATTTTCTTCAGCTTGAAGAAAGTAGAAAGTGTTTTCATTAAAGGAAGAAACTTTCACAACAAAAATCATACTAGTTACAACAAAACTGATTGTGAACTTTAGAAATGGTACTCAATATTTGAAGCCTGCAGTTGCAGAAGTATATTACTCCCATTCGTCAAATTGAAGAAGATATATTTGAGTAATATATTATATGACTTGTAGATGAGATTAGTAGGTTTTGTCAAATCCTATGTTTGGGATTATGAGACATATCTTCTGTTTAATAGCTTTATCAATGATTCAGATGAAGGGTTTGAATGGAACCTCAGTAAGTTTGCAGATGACACCAAGTTGGGTGGAAGTGTTGACCGGCTTAAGGGTAAGATGGTTCTACAGAGGGATCTGGACAGGATGGATTAATGGGGCAAGGACAATTGTATGAGATTCAACAAGGCCAAGTGCTGGGTCCTGCACTTGGGTCACAACAACCCCATGCAGCGCTACAGGCTTGGGGAAGAGTGGCTGGAGAGCTGCCCAGCAGAAAAGGACCTGGGGATGTTGGTCGACAAATGGCTGAATATGAGCCGGCAGTCAGCCCAGGTGGCCAAGAAGGCCAATAGCATCCTGGCTTTTATCAGAAATAGTGTGGCCAGCAGGACTAGGTAAGTGATTGTACCTCTGTACTTGGCATTGGTGTGGCCCCACCTCGAGTACTGAGTTCAGTCTTGGGCCTCTCACTGCAAGAAAGACATTGAGGTTCTAGAGCGTCTCCAGAAAAGGGCAACAAAGCTGGTGAGGGGGTCTAGAGAACAAGTGTTCTGAGGAGCAGCTGAGGGAGCTGGGGTTATTTCGCCTGGAGAAGAGGAAGCTGAGGGGAGACCTTATCACTCTCTACAACTACCTGAAAGGAGGTTGTAGCCAGGAGGGGTCAGTCTCTTTTCCAAAATAACAAGTGATAGGACAAGAGGAAATGGCTTCAAGTTACACCAGGGGAAGTTTAGACTAGCTATTAGGAAAAAATTCTTCACCAAAAGGGTTATCAGGCATTGGAACAGGCTGCCCAGGGAAGCAGTTGAGTCACCATCTCTGGAAGTATTTAAAAGATGTATAGGTGTGGTACTTAGAGACACGCTTTAGTGGTGGACTTTGCAGTGTTAAGTTAACGGTTGGACTTCATGATCTTAAAGGTCTTTTCCAACCTAAATTATTCTATGATTCTATGAATACAAGGTCCAAATTTTTAGCTTTTAATAAAAAGAGCTCTTGCTGATGTTATGATTTGAGCTGGGCTGGCCACTAAATGAATGACAGATGCTTTCTTTAACCTCTCTCCTTCTCTCCCTTCAGAAGGCAGAGAGGATGAGAAAGAGAGACTTATGGGTTGAAAAAACTAAAACTACTGTAATGAAATATCAGTAAGAAAACATAATAATATTAATAAGAAAATAATGAAATATATACAATATATACAAAACTGTATCAAGGTCCCAGGATGTCCCTGGCAGGCATGGGGAAAGTCCCAGACTGGACTCAGCGATGAATGGGAGCTGGATTCCAGATCTGGACTAGGGAACACACAGATCAGGATCAAAGGAAAATGAACCGACAGAATCCTACTTGGACGCCGGACACTGAAGAAAGAGGCTGACCCCTTTGACCCCTCAGCTTTTATACTCAGCATGATACAGATGGGATGGAACACCCTGCTGATCAGTTTTGGTCACCTGTCCTGTCTGCTCAGCCCCACAGGTGTGATCCCTCTATGCTCTTCTGCTTCTGACCTTCCAACTTGGTACATAACAAAGTTAGCTGACTTTGGTTGTTATAGCAATAAGTGTAAACAAGAGCCTCTCTGCAGACCATTCCTCCTTGGTATTAACTATAAAGATCAGATGTTGTCTGCTAGAAGCAGACGCTGTGTGAAAAATACGCCATTAATTTCAGTTAGTTAGAGGAGACTTAACTGAGAAGTAAAATTATTGATAAAAATTGGTTCTGTTTTACCTCAACCCACGACAATCCACCCCTTATTGCATACCATTTGCATCATGCTCAGGTCACTGCTGCTTTTTTTATCTTCAGATATATACACACACACATATATACAAATCACTAATTTGTGATTTATCTTTATACACAAAAGTTCATTAAGTTCATTTAGTTCATAATTGCAGGTTTCCTTCTACCATAGCAGTCTCTCAGGGCAGGAAAGATGGTATGAAATTCACATGGTTACTCACAGGTAACGTATCCACCTTGAAGAGTTTAGTGGATGACACTTGATGAAGTTAGCTCTGGTTTCATCACCTCTATGTTATCCTGAAAAACACTTATTGAATACTTTTAATGTTATATAACAATTAACATCACACAGCTCAAAATTGAGGGCTAAATTTCCTTGAGGTACATGTTGAACTTCTCAGTTCTTTAGCATCACCCACCAAGTACATCTGGGTCCTTGAGCAAAAGCAGTCCCATGAATGGGTTTGCCTTCAACCATTTAACTTGCTTAATTTCAGCATATGTTTCACAATCATGGATAACTTGCACAATAGTGTTCATAGTTAAATCCACCCCTCAGCCACGAGCCCATCTATATGTTGCATCCCTTCCTTGATGTCCTGAAGTGTCATGAGTCTACTGAGCAAAAAGTAGTTCACCCTTGTGTTCCCAATCCAAATCTACCTGGAAAATTTTAGCAACCTGATCCACTTTTTGATTGCTTTGATGCTCCTCAGTGGCCTGACACGTGGGTACACAGGCATCTACATGAGGTACCTCTACAATGAGTTCCCCTAGCTAGTCAGCAATATCTTGCCATAATGTGGCAGCCCAAATGGGTTTAGCTCTGCACTGTCAGTTGCTCTGCTTCCACTGTTTTAACCACCCCCACAGTGATATGAGATCTATTCATCAGAACCTAGCCTTCAATATCTTCAACTATTTGAAGATCTCAATTTTCTAAAGTTCCTCTGCATTTGAGCTCAGAGCTCAAACTTGCCCTGTAAGCTCAAACTTTCTGGTTGCCCATATTGCCTACTTGGTAGCTCTCAATGTGTCATTTGAGAGACATTTCAGAGTTTACCAAGTTGAGGATGCCAGCGATTTCCACTGATGCTCCTGATGGCCAGTTCCTGTACAAATCTGACTTTGGTGACTGCTATTCTTATATACTTTGCAACTGTTATGCTGAGTATGATGAGCAGCTGTAGTTTCCTCTAGTAAAGAGAGAATCTGCCTTATGGGTGAATTCCTCAAAAAACCAAGAGATAGCACAGATTTCTTCATGCCATACTTCTTTCCTTCACTTCCAGACTCACGTACATATGTCATATGTCTGTGGCTAGGCCAAAAAGTGAAATACAGGGGCAATGCTAACGTGGGTCAGTGATGATTAGGGAATCCTGAAGCCAGGAGCCAGGTTAGAGCTGCCACACTCTCCATACCTGGGTAACTGTGCATGATGAGGTACACTTCTTTCCTGTTCTATAGGTTAGGCCCTTCCTCCCACATCCAAAATTGAGAAACAGTAACTAAAATGCCAGTTTCAGCCTTAAACTCATTTCATTTTATTTATCAATTAAGCAAAATCCCCCCCAAATGATATAGCATTATTTAATGTCAGTGTGTTATAAATTAATTAACAATCCTGGAGATTAGAAAAGTGCATGTGGCATGTTACCCAAGTTGATCCACACTATGGTTCAGTTATCCTGGCTGGATATATAAGCTGCTGATATTATTCCATTTCACTGATCCTTTACTGTTTAACTACTATTGTTACCAAAGCTTGCAACACAATATTAAGAAATTAAAGATCGAAATACTGATTTTTCATGAATTCTTCCCTGTTAAGTCTCATTGTACACATTCTTGAAGTTCATTAAGGTACGTCATGAACATTTTAAGATCTTGGGTGTATAATGTAAATACTAATTTTGTGTGTTCAGTTTTTTTCAATACAATTCCTCTAAACGCCATTTCAGACAGTATTCTTGAATTTTTCAATTTCAATAGGATTTTTTTTTGAGAAAACAGAACAAAAACATACAAATAAAATATTGCCATATGGAGCAAGAAAATGATAACTTTTAAACATGTAAGTTATTAAAAACCTTGATTGCTGAGCTAGAATTGAAAAAAAAAATTAAAATCTTGTCTGGCTAAAAGTATGACATCAATGTAGTATTAACCAATGAAGATGCGAACATGATTCCTAAATTTATCAGGACCTTTCAGACATTTCTAATGATAAAATCCTCAGATATTTCTGAACCAAACAACTGGTTTAGTTCTACATTTGTCAAAGTATTCTATGTTGTTTAAGATAACATAAGAGTTTTTGCACAGATAAAAACCAAGTTGATGAAAATGTATTGCTCCTGGTTTTGTCTAGCCTTACATTTCCTGGGCTGAGAACTGAAGCAGAAAAAACTAATCTTGTAAAACTCATCCTTGACAAAACTATTTCTTATGTTTGTATTATGTGGCCCTTAATGTATCTGGAAATGTAGCAACTGTCCTATTCTATCTAGACTTGACTCCACAATGAAGAATAGTAGGGGAAGAGTGAAATCATTTTGTCTCCTGCTCATATCAGCCACACCTTGTCTTTACTGTCTGTCTTGGGTTGAGTAGTGTGTGTAGACATTATGTTATTATCTGTCCTGTCAAGTCAGCTCAGAGCTCAAACTCTCCCCTTAAGCTCAAACTTCCTGGCTGCCCATATTGCCTACTTGGTAGCTCAAGCTCTGTTTCTGGTGAGCTGGGGTTCACTGATCTGGGTCCGTGCCTGAGCCTTCACAGTAGGCAGCCGGAGTATGGATATGGGCCGCTGGAGCCACGGGGGTCTCGCTGGAACAGGCAGAGAGGTAGAAGGCAGTGGAGGCAGGCGTGACATTGGGACTGTGGGCTGGGAGTGGGAATTACACACAAAAATGGCAAGAGGTGCCCTGGAAGAGCAGGGGATCCACTGCATCCCGAAAAGAAAGTTTTTGAAAACAGACAGTTTTGACTAATTAGGGACAATATCTGTTTTTCAGATTTGTGCTCCTTGCCTTCTCGCACTGCTCCCCCAGTTAGATCCGGGATAGTAATTTTCAATCAGATTTAGTGTTTACCTTTTGAACAAGTTATGTGAAGAGGAGAATTCAGATAGATTTTTCAGTTATCTCCCAGATAAAAGTTCTCAAATATGGAAACCATACTGAACCACACTGAACCATCCACAATTTTTTATTTTTATTTTTTAAAAAGATGATTTCTGGTTATAAATTCTCCTACTGTTGTGACTTCAAGTAGGGTGCTTTTTTTTCTCCAATAATTAATTGTTTAATTCTCATAGCACATTCATCAAATGTACTTATCTAAGTGCGATATTAGGCATGCTATACAATATAAAAGTGAAAGAATCAAGACTGGGTTTCAGGTTTTGAAGAGCTCTAAATATAGCTCTTAATACACCTGTTAAGTTTTTACAGAATTTTTATATAGTAATTGAATTATCTGTGAGCATTCTCTGTTAAACTGTGGGGTACTTACTTATATATTTATTTTGAAGATCCATAAGAAAGAAATACTGGGGCTGCCAGGGTGACATAACATGTGAACACGCCAACACCCTCACAGCTGTGGCGCTTTTTCTCAGGAACTCATCAATGATCCCAATTTTTGTTTTATCATAGAATCATGAAATCATTTAGGTTGGAAAAGACCCTTAAGGTCATTGAGTCCAACTGTAAACCTAATACTGTAAAGTCCACCATTAAACCATGTCCCTAAGCACGATGCCTGCATGTCTTTTTAATACCTCTGGGAATGGTGACTCAGACAGTTTAGAAATATCCTGGCGGCTATCTAACAGATGACAACACAGACTACTCATGTACTTCAGCATTTTGTTGAATTGAGGTCATGAGAATGAGAAGACCAGAGACTGGATCTCTGAAAAAAATATGTGAAATTTAAAAGGGGAGCTGATATGAGGTAGCACAACAATTTCTTATGTTCAAATCCCTGCTGCCTGTTCAATTTATTAGAAAAGAGTCTGAGTATATTTGTATGTATTTAAATACCTCAGTTATGTTCTCAAATCCTTGTTTGCTTTCCTTGAGAGTACTTTCTTGCATGGGAGAAGTGTACTAAAATTAAACAAATATGTGGCCTCAGAGTGACTCAGAAAAAGGAGTTTTTCTTCATTTCTGTGCTGTTTTTTTATGAAATATGCATGAGGCACAAAATCTGTGGCTGCAGATGTACACACACTGAGGATCCTGCATCTGTTGGTTAAAATCAAAACAAAACAACAGTACCAAGAATGATCAAAAACAACAAATGGAAAACTTTCCCTTCAAAAACTCTTAATTTAAATCTTGAGGGAATATTCAAAGCAATATACTTCTTTGAGCTTTTACTGCTGAGTGTTTTTTTGTAGGTTCTTTCTGGACCAGTCACTGCAAATGAAGCTTTAGTAGCATCCTGTGACAAACAGTTGTGTTCGCTGTATGTTGAAACATTATCTAATTGTCTCATCACCATGGCTTCAATGGCTTCAGTGACTTGGTGACTTAGACAAGCAGAGCTGTTCTATCTGTGGTATAAATTGTGATGCTTTGCTTTCTAATTTGATGCAGTTTCTAGAAAAAAAAACCCAAGTGTGCTTATAATCAAAGCATGCAGATGCAGGTCTCCAGGTTTGCAAAGACCTATGGCATTCTTTGTTTACCAATATCATTCCATGATCACCCAGTACTGAATGTCGAGTTACACAAGAAGGGCACTTCTCACTGCAGCATCCTGGCTACTCTGCATTGGGAAGCTGGCAGGTAAGAAGAAATGAAGGGTCTGATGCTGTATAAACATCCAGGACATGCTGCATTGTAAATTTTTATTGATAATTAATGTAGTGATAGAGCTTAATGAGATTTAATATAAAAATTGTATGGCCATTTTTCAGCTAGTTGAGTTTCTAAACCTGTTCTAGTAATCTGAGGTTGAAAATGTATTTTACATATTTAATTACATAATTTGTTTAAAGAGTTGTCAGGGTGCCTAGAGTTTTTCATAAGGATATTTCCTACTACTGCCCAAATTCAATTTCCTTTCTGTTATTCAAGAAATTCTAATAAGATTCAGATGAGCTTAACCAGAATCTGAGCATTTAAGATGCTATTTCTCTGCCAAGAAGAAACAGAGAGATATGTTTTTACAAAAGGAATCAGAGAGAACAGAAGCCAGGAGCTCTTGCCAACTTTCACTGTGTCCTACAACTTTTGATTTGGCTCCTGTTGTCCGCTGCCGGATGTTTTTCACCCAAGGGGTCTGATTCTGTACATATCCAAAATAGATGCTACTAAAGCCATTCTAGCTTTGATGTGATGGTATAGATCTAAGAGGATGTCAGTATTTCTGAAAAAAAATAGAACTAAATTGTTTCTACAGTAAATTATTGCAATGTCAGTGTTTGTGCCTTGGTCTTTTTTCACTTTGTGTCCTTTTGGTAAAGCAAGTTGACTATGGGGATATTTTGGAACATACAAACAGACTGCTGTACGTATGCAAAGTCAATGAAATAGTTAAAAGTATCTAATGCTACTGTGGAAATCTAAGTGTGATGTAGCCAACTTTTTTTGTACTGTGATTTATAAAAACCCCATTATGATTAGTTGAATCTAATTTTGTATGTGAGAAGATATCGGAAGCCCAACCATCCAATTGTAACAGCTATTTTCTTCTGTTCTAAAAAATCTCAGGTGGTCATATGGACTAGAGAGTTGCAGTAACCTGAGTTTTCAAAAAAAAACCCTCTAGGAAATATATATGCCTATTACATACTGAAGCATGGGAGTACCTAGCATAAGTTAAAGCCCCTGTGGAAGACTGGGAAGCCCCAAAGGTATTTTATTTCTGTTTTACAATAAAAGTCTCCTTGTATCAGAATGTTTTACATTAGAATGATAAGGCAAAAAATCTCTTACCTTTATTTAATTTTAAAATAATAAAAGCAACTTGACAAGGTCTGGGAGCTCTACCATTAAGTTGAAGAATATCAAGCTGGAACTCAGTTCTGCCCAAACTCTTGTCATCTCATCACAAATAAACAGAACCAAAATCCTGTTTGAGTTACAGTGTATGAGATTGACTTTAATTTTGTCAAGTTTTTGGTATCTGTAATTTGCTGAAATAGTTGCACAGAGCTACAAGGGACTATTTAATCAAGTAACTATATATTTGCTATCTGCGTTTTCCTCTGTAGGCTACCAAATGGATCAAAATACTTCTGCCCATGAAAGGAATGAGGACCCAAAAGATGCAATTTTATGAATAAAATGTGTCGTAAGCGGATCAAGGGCAGCACCCTGCCCTCCTCTTATCTAATAGCAGTTTATTCTCAGATAAGTCAAGAAGTGAAGCAGCTCCTAGATACAATAATCGATGAGAAATTATTTCCAGGTTTAAGGAGGTATTTTGCTTAGTGTTATGACATCTGGCACCGCCACTAGAAATGGCAGTTCTTGGCAAGTGATTCAGGAGATTTCTTGGTAACACACATACTATCAGGTTCCTGCAGAATGCTGCCAGGAGTTGTACTAGGTTTCTGACCTGGCTTGTGAAACTATCTTCTTCACGAAAGACCAGAAAAGGCATTCACAAAGCTGTTCACTAGGGACCATAAGACATGAAGGGTCTACTCAAGTAATCTACTACTTCAGTAGTCCATCGGTCTTTACCTGTATTTCTGTACTGAGATTAACTTTGGGTTGTATTATTGGAAATACAGCACATAAGAATTCAAAGAAGGTTCATCCTTTGATATTTCCTCATTCTTTCCTCTTTTCATATCTATAGCAAAATGCTCTTTTGTCCTAGATGCATGTCGACTTTGAGGTATATGAAGACTTAGCTTTTTCAGTCAACTACTAGCAGAATGGAATTACAATTGCAAAAAATAGACTCTTTAAAAATTGTATTAAATCTAAAATGGAAATAACTTTTACATTGATTTTATACATTCAATGCCCCAAATATTTTAACTGAAAATTTTTTAAGTAAACATACTGTGCAAACTGTATTACCTTGTTCAATAAATGTTTCTTTAAAACCACATATTTTTAAAATTTTGATCTCAATAAACTGTTTTTTTTAACTAATTTCTATTTAGTTCCTTATATTTTTTGCATCAGATCTATAAATACAAAACTATCATTGAAAGTATTTTATATGCTAAATTACAAATTATATCTATTGAATATGTATACAATTGTCTGTGAATAAAAAAATAAAAATAATACTGAAAATATTTATTAAAACTGAGGAAAGAGAAAAGCAATTAGAAATACCATAAATTTTGCAGTACTGTAAAGGACTAATTATGTACTCATTTCCAATTGTACTGAATTTAACTTAGCTTACTGATGTATGTTGTTCTGTTGAAGCTAAGAAAAATAGCAATGAAAAAGAATTCTGACATTTTAGGGATAACATTTGTTGAAAGCTGGTCTTTTTCCCTAATAATCTTTCTTCTGTAGGTTAAGACCCCAGCCATCTGGACTCACAAGTTTCCACGCTTTTAGTGAGGTGTCAGTAGTTTCCGATGCTTCACTTCTGACAAATTTAGCTCAGGCATGTTAATATTTCTCAGTAATAACTTGACTAAGTTGTTTAATGGGTCTCCCGTTACATCTTCCTTTTTACCTGTAGCTAAAAGTTATGACTTAACTGAACTAATTTCATGGCCAAATCCTTGTCTTAAATTATTGCCTGAAAAATATAAGTGCTGGTCTATAATCTGTTCTAGAAAGAGCAAAACATGCCTTTTAGCTCTGATAGTATGTTCGAGTTTTCAAATCTTTGTAAATACAGGCTTTGATATTTATTTCTAAGTTGGTTAAATTAAAATTCCAGAAACCAAAACTTATAATTTTTTAAAAATGAAAATATGTTATTTTGAAAGAAAGTTTGGCATGCAATGTCTTAATAAAATTTGAATTTCTAATATTTTTTATTTCTAGTATATTCCATTTTTACACATTATTTTTTCAATAGCAGTGCATTTGAAATGGTAGCAGGCTGTCACATTAAATTCTGTCACAATCATATGTTATATCATTGTACTAAACCAGCAGAATTTCTTCCAAGAGAACTGGAAGGATTCCCTGGACAATCAATGTAAAAGCTTTATCACTTACTGCTTTGTAGGGTTCAATTTGTAAATAGTTCAAGCATATCTTTCCAGAACAAATCATACACTACTTCCTTTCAATGAGACAGTTGGAAGCCTGGTGACTTGAACATGAGAATAAGATGATTTCTAATTTGAAGAACCATTGTTTTCAGTATTCTACTGTTAGCATGGATTTATTTTATTAAAATATCAATAATGTATTGCCCATGCTGTATTTTTTTTCTCAAGACTTGCTTATGTAATTAATAAAAGGAGGATAAAAAGCTTAAAATAGGACTCTATTTGCAAGATATTCTGGAGAAAGACATGATAGAGAAAATATCAAAGATCAGAAAGAAGTTAAAAGGACCCAACATTTATTAGTTGACTTAGAAATAATGAAGTTAAAAAAACCTGGTGCATAGTTGGTAACACTGTAGAGTTGGTAACAGTGCAGAAAATACCAAAAGATTATTCAAGATCAGAAGAAAGCCTCAAGGAGAGTGTATGAAAGGTTTTCTCAATGTCTTTGCATTTACTGCTCTGATACCAATTCAGAAGTTCAGGAAGAAGCAATCTCTATTCACTTGGTATATTTATAACATATCGCTGCAGTCCTTAGAAGACTAGCATATTGGACAGACATATAGATTCTTCCTGTGGTGTTTTAGTTAACTTTCTGTGTCATGTTGTTCCCTATCCATCTTGTATACGATTTTGAAAAGGAGCCTAGATAAATCAGTATTTTCAGGAAATGCTAAATTTCAAACAGTTATCAGCTGTTACCATGGGTTACATTTTCCTAGTTTCATTTAATAGCATACACCTAGATGGCACAAGGACAGGCCATAGATAACAGACCCTAAGAAATTAGGTTCTTTAGTGTTGAACAACATTCATAAAACAGGATTTAGTAAAAATTCCATAAGCAAAGAGCTTCTCCCTAATGTGAACTCAGTCTCCTTACAAATAAGCATCAAAATATTTGTACACCCAAGAAAAGGAGGATTGACAGATCACTTCAGCATTGTTTTTATCACAGCAGCTTAAAACCTTACAAAGAGCTTCCTTTCTGCATGCAACGGAATCCTCAGTCCAATCTACACCTACAGTTACGCAATGTCAGGGCTGCAGAGTGAAAAGGGACAAAAGATGAGGAGATGTGAAAGCAGAGTTTGCAGTATGACTTTTGCTGAGCATCCTGCGGTAAGTCAATGATAGGGAAGGCTTGCAAATATAGGGGGTTTTTTTGTATGTTAGATAATGTCACTAGAATGGCAGGGAGACATTTTTAGCTCTCAGAGGCATTTTTAACTCTCCTCTTTCCCTTGGGCATCTTCTAAGTACTGTTTCTGCTTCCTACTTGCCAGACCTTTACAACTGTTCTCCCTGGACTGCAACAGCAGCTATCAACTTGGATCAGGCATATTTACTTCAATTTGATGCCACTTTCTTACCCTGCCTTTGCTACGGGTCATAGAAGGTAGAAGATGGACTCGCAACTGGACACAATATCTCTGCTTGCCCTGAGCTAGTGTCGTCCCCTGGGCATCATACATCTTGAATTTGATGTAGACTCTATTCCGTATCCACTGATGTTTGCATAATTCTGCAATTCAGAAGACTGAGCATTTGCAGGCTTTATCAATTAGCATGGACTAAAGTTGCAGCAGGAATAACTATCTAAATGAGAGAATGAAAACACCATCCATGGAATTAATAGAGCAAGGTTTAGGGGGAGAGGTAATATATTTCACTTCATTTTAATAAAGGCTATTCTTTCTGCTCACATTCTTTGCCTTATTTTTACCCTGATAGAATACAGGCTCTATTTTTCAACTCACCCAGGAATCACAAGCTGATGTCCTTGGCATCAGATTAGAAAATTAGTGTCGCTGTAACAGAAAATAAATTCCTTTTCTTTCTCAGTGGCAAGTGTATGTTTCTGAAATGGGGAAGAGTGTTACTGAAATGTGTCCTTTCTTTGTTCAGCCTACAGCCCATTATACAACCCCTTGTCCTTCGATTAGCTTGATTGAGGTGATTAAGGACTTTATGATTTGCCTCTCCAGTTTGACTGTCCATGTGAACACTGACATAGAGAAATAAAGACCAGAGAACTTGTGAGCAGTTCTCACAACCTAAACTCAAACTTCTACGTACACCACAGGGCAGAAGATGAGCGTTTCTGAATCTTTTCAGGCTTTCTTTCAGTGCTCCCCAGAAACATGGGTATTTTCAGAGTACAGAAGGAGGAAGCTAGATTGTTCTGCCTTTGCTCATTCAATATCCAGTTATTTATGATGAAAGAGATTATAGAAGAAATCTGTGATGTGTCAATGCACAGCAAAATTGCACTGAACTCAAGGATGAATGTGCACAAACCATGCATCTGCTTTTTCCATTGTAGCATTTATATATTATTTATGTCTGCACTGAGAAAAAATTAGATATTAATACGGTCTTTTTTAATGTCACTTAGCAGTATTTCAGCATCTACTTTCCTGCTGCAGGACACTAACAGCAAGTTTTTATATATTCTCAGTCAGAAAGAGAACAATAACTAGATGACCTTCTGATCTTATCATAGCATATTGTCATTATGCTGTCTTGTGATAAAATATAAAGATAAAAATTTAAATGTGAAGAAGCCTTGGACTCTTCTAGGGAGAAATAACAATCGAAGCCATACTTATGTGTCTGTCTTCACATTTTTGGCTTTTGGGCAGAGAGAGAATCTCAGAAAGAAAGCATCCCTTCCTTTTAAAGTATTTCATTATGAAAATCACTTTCCATTTTGTTGGCTGCTAACTATGTAGTCCTGTATAAGCACATTCAAAACATTTTCTTAGGAAATAATGGTGTACCAGGCCAAATATGAGCCTGTGCTGAAATATTTCTCTTTTTTACAAATCTGATTATGATCAAGTTATGAGGTCATCTGACTGCTATACTGAAACAGCCAACAAGATGTAAGTCCATGAATTTAAGTTCTGAACAAAGCATCAAATGTCGAATATATAACTGTAAACATAGCAATTAGGAAATGGCATCTAAGAAATTTCTAGGCCCTTCAGCTGCACTTATTGCCTCTGTTAGAACCCCCTTGTAGAACCCCCAATCCTGTATCAATCCATGGACATTAAAGAATTAAAGATTCATCCCTTCTACGTGTTCCTAGTACTATTAAGAAGATCTATATCTCCATTTACTCCTTCAAGGCCAGATGGAGTAGCTAGGTAACTTGAACAAGAATTTCTTATACAGCTGCATGAATAATTCATTCTTTGATCCCTGACCAAACTGAAAAAATAACGCTGTTCTTGTATCACATCAAACACTTTTTTCCTACTTGGGAAAACAATAAAACATAGCTGGGGGCTTGATCTAGGTAGTTCATTCCACCTAAACCAACATTTTTTCTATTTAAAAGTTTCTTAAAGCCGTTGTTATTTCTATAAAATATATAAACTTTAAGTGAGATCCTTTAGACTTAAGAAAATGAAATATTTTGACTTTCAAAGCAACTTCCTTAAATAGTTTAATCTGTCACTAAATTCAGTGTACCTCTGGACGTGCATTCCAGTGAGCTTTAAATTAAGTTTTTGAAATCCTGAATTTGCTTTTTTCCTAGCTCTTGTTCACAATTCTTTGTGCAACACTCTGAGGCTTTTACAGCTTTCAGTAGATATGTTTATGTTGTGAATGACCTAATTACAGGATGGAGTATTAGCCGACCAGAACCTGGATAGAGAGCTGAGTGCATAAGAATCTGAAGTTAACACCTTGGATTGAGGAAAAGGCAGTACAGAATGGTTCCTTATTATGCAATACTCCCTTCAGGTGAAGAGAGCAAGGTGAAATCCAGCAAGGCATTTTGGCATATAATTAGAGTTCAAACTTAAACTTCCTAGAGATTATTTAGGCTTAATTTTAATTTTCGTTCCTTGTTTGAAGGCCTTTCTTCCCAACATTTGTCCAGCAATCACGCTGGCATCTCTCATGGAAACCTTTCAGTAGACCTGCCAGCTTTCCCTTGGTCAATCATTTCTTTACCGTCCTCCCTAGACCTATTTTTCAGTAGAACAGCTGACAAGTAAATTCCCCTACTAACTCTTTTGTCTCTCCTATTATTTTATCAGGCGAATTTCTCAACTACCTCAGTCTATTCTAGCCTTCTAACTATGGCTGCCCTAGTATTGACCCAACTCCCTATGCATTTCTCAGGTGATCCTAGCTATCTACTTCCCTTAGAGAGCTACGCCAGAGATTGAAATTATACACCTCTTGCCACTCTCCGTTTGTCAGGCTAATACCTAGGTAATTTGGACTTGTCCTATCCAAGTGTAACCATCTTGGTTTAAATAAAAGAGCCAGATACAGGAAAGTGTATAAGGTCACAGAAATGCTTTAAGAGCAGGAGAAAATAGGCTTAAACTAAATGTAAAGAAGGCTGGATTAAAAAAAAAAAAAAAGAAAAAGCTATAGTGATGTATTAAGTGTGGAATACAGCATTTAGCAGTCTAAAAAAAGCATATAGAGCAACTACATTTATTTTGGATATTTCACCTGTGATGTTTTCTGAATTTATCAGGAAATGTAACTGTGCAGGTCAGCTGTTTGTGACCAGATCTCTTTCTTTTTTCTTTCTGTTTGAACTGTTAGATCATTTCTTTCATATTATTTTTAACTCCCTTGTATTTTTTTTTATTGTTACTGAAAATATGAGTAAAGTGCATTCAACACCCATGAGAATCTCTTCCTGGTAGGCACTGTCACATATGACATTGTCCATTATACTTTGTAAAGTTGACACAGAGCTCCCCACTGTCTGTTTAGGTGATGTAATTGAATTAATTACTTATAGCATGCTGCCCATGAGCAGGATATAAAGTAACAAATGTCAAACATTTGCCAGGAGACAAGAAGACGTTATTGGTGCAGAGAGAGTTTGCATTATGCCCAGTGGTAAATCTGGGAATAGTCTTCATATATTGCATATCACATTTGTATTTTTGTCTCTCAAAATTCAGTATACACTTTGGTGGTTGAACTGAGGTAAAATTTCAAAGGTTATTAATGATAACACCAACTGTAAAGACATATGAGTGAATAGGTAATTTCCAAAGATTCATGTATGTTTCTCTTTTACTTGATTATTCTCTTTTCCCCTTCAGTTATTGTTATCCACAAGGTAGGCAGCAATTGGAATATCCACCAGGATAATTCCTTCAAGTGTCTTAAGATGACATTGGGTACCCAGAGAAGCATCATCCAAGAGTCAAAGTAAAAACCACTTTGGATTCCAGTATTATCAAAGCAGTTGAACATCACTAGCAAATCAGCATAAATAAAAGAAGGAACAAAAGAAGGGAGATCCCTCTGTCGTGCAGACTGTATTTAATTAGATGTGCAAAATGTGGTTTGGTCTTATGTTTTCTTCGGAGATATTGAGAGGAAATAGAAGAAAAAAAAGAAAGAGGCTTTTTTGTAACATATTCTAGCCTGAAATTACTCTTCAGCTTATATTTCAAACAATCATAGAATCATAAACCCATAGAATTAATCATAGAACCAATAATAGAACCATAGATGTGTTTGGGACCTTTAAAGACCTCTCTGTCCTGTGGAGGCACCTCAGTAAGTAGATCGGGTTGCTCAAAGTTCCATCCAACCAGACCATGAGCAGTTTCAGGTAGGGGGCACCCAAAGGCCATCTGTCCCTCAAGAGAGTCAACAGCAACTCCCAATTTGGCATTATCAGTAAACTTGCTAATAGTGTATTCGACTCCTGCATCCAGAACATTGATAAATATATTAGCAGAACCCTAGATTTAAGCCCTGAGGAGCACTGCTAATGACCAGTTGCCAGCCAGATGTAGCCCCATTCATTACAACCTTTTGTGCCCTGTCCTTCATCCAATTTTTCACCTAGTGCACCGTGTACCTGCTCATCTTACAGTTGGACAGAGAACAGTGTCAAAAGGCTTAGTAAAATCCAGAAAAACTACATTCACTGCCTCTCTTTCATCCACTAGGTCGGTGACCTTGTTGTAGAAAGATATCACATTAGTTAGACGGGACTTTCCCTTTACGTATAAACCCCCCTTTAAGTATTGAAAGGCCACAATGAGGTCTCCCCAGAGCCTTCTCTTCTCCAGGTTGAAGAACGCCAGCTCTTTCAGCCTTTCTTCATATGAGAGGTATCCCAACTCTCTCATCATTTTCATGGTCTTCCACTGGACCTGCTTTGACAGATCCATCTCTGTCTTGTGCTGGAAATCCCAGAGCTGGATGGGATCTCACGAAAGCAGAGTAGAGGGGGAGAATCACCTCCCTCAACCTGCTGGTCATGCTTCTTTGTAGGCACCCCAGGATACGATTGGTTTTGTGGGCTGCAAGTACAAATTGCTGGCCCTTGCCCAATTTTTCTTTCCCCAGTACCCCCAAGACCTTCTCCACAGGATTACTTTCAATCCTTTCGTCTCCCAGTCTATACTGATATTGGTGATTTATCTGTTACTTGCATCATGGGACCTCAAGCCACTTTATTAAAACCCAACCATAAACCACGAGAAAAGTTTCTGCAAGTTGCTCTCCTGTGTAGTTTTTTTTAATTAGTATAATTTATGTTATTGAACAGAGCTAATTAACATTACTATTAAAAAGATTGCTTAATTAATTCTAATGTAGTATTTCCTTTTAGATAAAGACTGTAAACCCATTAGGTGCATATCGGATAATTTACTTTTTTTGAGTAATCCCATCAGAAAAGTTACATGTTTGAACAACTGCTTGCCACTAGGGATAAGAACTTCATACCTCAGAATTTCTGAATTATATATATTATTTTAAATTTCTTTTTTAATAATGCAGAAATTAAGCCCAAGTAATATTCATTATAACTGGGAATTTCTGAACTTCTAAGAAAAAAGATGAATAGAATATATAAGAAAAAATAAGGCTTGAATTTGGCCTCTTTGTATACATGTTGTGTGATATCTGCCATTTCAAATATACTTCAATAATGGGGGGGAAGGAATAAATCAAAACAAATCAGAATGTAAAGGCACTGTGTTCAGAAAAAGAAGCTAAAAAGATAAAATATCACAAATAAATGAAAAAATCATCTCAAATTCAAAATAAACTAGGAACTAAACAGAGGAGTAAACTAACATGTCCTTCTGAAGATATAATGGTGAAAAAAAATTTTAAATTTATTTTATTTTATTTTTGATCACCAATTCTAACCCTATAAATTAATATCTTTCAGTTTGCAGGATCTATTAATTATTTTCTTTCAAATTTACTAGTTTACCAGTTACTGCATGATCATCACAGACAGCTATCTTAATGTAGCAAAACACTACAAAAATATCTCTCCCAAAATGGTTAAGTATCTCAGCTCAACCCCTATCATGCAAATGTACAACGAGGCTTACAAAGTTTTCAGACAGTAGAGGGAGAATGACTAATTTCATTTCCCATTAAAACACGGTTATATAAATTGTCAGAGAATTGGGTGTTCAAGCAGTCGAAGTGTACAGCCATCTGCTTTCAGAGATATTTTAATTATTTTATCAAGAAAACTTCTTGGTCATTGGTACATGTCCACAGAACAAAGAATTGGTTAAATTGTTTTGCTAGATGATTTGCAGTAGGTCTCTGGATTTTAAGCTTTTTATGAATATATCCAATTTTATGGAAGAATTCCCTCAGGAACCCCCTGATGGCACGTAATTTGGCCTTCTTCAATGTCAAATATGCTATGAACAAGCTTCTTCATAGTGGAAGATGAGAAATACTTAATATGCTGTGAAAGATTTGATATGTGCACCATCCCATAAATTTTGCTATCTTTAAGACGCAAATTCTACTCTCAGTATTCTTTCTTTGATTTTAATTCCTCTGTGATTAGAGAGAGCAAAGACAATAGTTCTCACTTTATTACCCAGTGTTTACTATATAAACGCAGCAGATAAAGCTACCAGATATACAGCATAAATATTAAAATAATTTCTTAGAAGTTGCACAGGCTGATTTTTATTTCTTATTATAAATTCTTCCATACCAAATAAAACTGTGTGTGCATTAATATTAAAAAAAAAAAACCCACAAATGTTATTAAAAATATGCATGTTATTGAAGTTTCCTGGACACTATTAAAATATTGAAAGCTAAAGCTATCAGAATTCTTTCCCATCAGATGTATTTCCTAAATCAGTCATCACTGTCATATATGTGCCACCCTGTTTCTCCACTACCTTGTATCTCTCACTTTTTTCCCAATAAAAGAAGTTAAAAGAGAGATTGCGCTTTTCTCCCTATTTTGTGTATTATTTTACAGGTTCCTGAGGTTCTGTTTTGGTGTCTTTATAGACTATTTATCATAAAGGGACCTGTTTGTTTTGAGTAACTGAGCTATTCAAATCTTTCTTACTAGTTGTGCAGACATAACAACTTTCATTTAAAACTGTCTAAATAGTTTTGTGGCTGGTCATGATATCATGACATAGATTTGATTTTCCACATCATAGCTTAGACCTATACAATTCACGTGCTAGAACATACGACTAGAAGCCACAGAAACTGAGTGCAGAGGGCAGAGAGACAAGCAAAATATCCTAAATCAATCTCCTTTTCGTCTTTTGTTTGGAAGTTTGATTCCTAAAGGTGACTATTCTTCCTCAGCTTCAATTTTCTCAGAAAGCGTGCATCAAAATCCTGCACCAATATCATGTAAATTGTTTTTTGTTCTTATGCAGCTCTCCGTCACAGCAGAACGCTATCCCTGAGAGCAGAATGACTGATCCTCCTATTCTGAAGTACCACGACCAATCCTTTGGCAGTCCAACCCTTTGAGAACTTCTATCAAAGTCATCCGTTCCTGCCACTAAGGCAAAATACCTCCTTCTCTGGTAGTGGGAAGTCATGTTCCTGCATTTTCACAAGTAACCTCTGAGTAATGCATTCCCCACTTTTTGGAATGCATAGTTTGAGGAAGCTGTGAAGGTCTGCTTTTCAGAGAGCAGGTACTCAGTGTTTCGCTCTCAACTTTTTCACTTTGGCTACCTCAAATCACCAGTCACTTTTGAAAATGTAGACCGGAGTCTCTAGAATATCACATCAGAAAATTCAAAGATAGTTAATTATTACCTCACAAGAAAGAGTCCACTGCAAAGAAAATGTTTTCTACTCCTCTGTGGTAATGAGCACAGAGAAAAGTTGAAAGATCAGCTGTGACAGCCATGCACTGCTAGGAATCCGCTATCAAGTTGTTATGCTAGTTTTATTCTTGTATTTTTCCACGTGTGACTTTAAGTAGCTCCCCTTTTCGTGCTGAACAGATGTATCTGATTCACAAAAAGATTTTAACAATCCTGTACCACAGTTTTCTGCTGAGTTTAACTACTCTGATTATGAACATATTCAGGTACCAGTACTTATAGTCTATAGTACAGAACAAAGCACGTAGAAAACAGCAGGACAGCTCACAAAATAAGGTTGTCGATCACCTCTTCAGAGGTGTCGATCCTTCTTCAGAGTCATTACAGGAATAAATTACTGCAGCAGTGCAATTGTTTCTGACAAGAAAGAACGATAGTGTTTGAGGTTCAAAGTACTAGATAGAAAGATATATGGAAAGATAGGTAGGTAGTAGGTAGGTAGGTAGGTAGGTAGGTAGGTAGGTAGGTAGGTAGATAGATAGATAGATAGATAGATAGATAGATAGATAGATAGATAGATAAAAGCACAGGAAGTTTAAAAAAAATTCCAGTCATTGTCCTTGGAATTCTCTCTCCTCTTCAGATCAAATATGTCTTCAATCATACTGTGGAAGCTGAGATAGTCAAATGGGCAAAGGGGCATACAAATACATGCATATGTGTATATATAGGTCTATAATTACATTATCACTCAAGGATTTCAACAACAAATGATTCTGCAAAGTGTCAGGAACTTTAAAATCTAAACTATAAAAAGACTTGATGTTGACTTATTCCCATCAGTCTTCTGATGGACTGGAGAAGAAAGACATGTTTATCAATGCTGACAGTAATTATCCAGGAAAAGAAAATGATAACCTTTATCATGTCAAGCTGCTTAAACTTAAAATATACAGTTTCGGAGGTGCTGTCAAGTACAGTTAACTAATAAGAGCTCTGCTGGAATGCAGTGACAGTGTGCTGACAAGCTCCAAGTCTGTGCAAGATCAAGGCGACTTAGAACATTGTACCAATTATCTGTCGGATACATAACTGTCTCCTACAACTGTCATGTTTGCAGAAAGAGAAGTGAGAATGAGGAGAGATACTTTAATGAGACATATGGTACCATGGTCTCTGGTGCTCTGAACTAAGCATGTGTCATAGATGCTGCTGAGGACGGAGAATCACTTCTACCTTCATCCTTCATGAAGTGCCACATGTTTGACTGGCTGCATAGGTTGTCTCGAGGTGTGCTAGCTCAGACCGGTTTTAGAGCTGACAGAAAACAGAATGATGTTACTTGGTGCAGAAGAATCTATCACAAAACTGAGTATGAATGCAGACTGGCATGACATGAATCATTCTTTACACAACAAATAAATAAAAGTGAAAAATGAACCCAGCGTGTTTCCTAGCAGTCATCTGGCAGCATAATAGGAAAATGTTGTAAATACTTACAGTTATAGTTTTTGGCAGTGAAATCATAGTAGGTATTCGTAGCAATACTCAATTTAGCAGGTCAGCCAGTTGCAGTTATTAATCTGGAAATATTGACAAAAATGATAAAAGAAAAGTTTGTGTCTTGATGAAAAATTTGAAAAGTTCAGTATTATCTAATACCCTGAAGTTTTTAGTCTTGGCATGAATTTTGTATTAATTTCATTTTTCACAGAAACAGTTGAAATTCTGTAGGGTTGAAATATTAAACTTCCAAATATTTCAAGAGAAATGCTAACCTTGAGTTAAAAAGATATTTTAATATCAAAAAACTGTTTTGGAAATAAATACTTTGACTAATGCTACAACTAATAATTTGTATTGCCAAAGCCCTCTTGGATTAAACACACATAAATCCCCAAAGCTATTTGTGTATAGAAATAGATTAAGCTTTTGAATAGCTTACCTAACATAGCGAAATTGAAATAAAGAGGAGGTGAACCAGTGCAGGATATTACTCCTGTCCCTCCACTCCCAAAGTCAAAGTAACCAGAAAATTAAATGCTTTCTAATTCCAAGGAGAAGTTCAAGGAGACAAAAGTCTCCTCTTCTTTATCGGTGAGTTAACCCCCTCCCCACCCTATTTCTTAATTTCAGCCAACTGTTGACATTTGAAAATAGCGTGAGACAATCCCAATCTGGAAAAACTCTGATTAAAAAATATCCCCCAAGTCAAATCACAATTCTTTACGGAATTTAGAGTCCAAGAACATTCCTGATATTCTTTTCCCCATTGTTATTTTTTCTACCTTCTTCTCTAGGAAAGGTTTATACTTTGGAGAGAAATTATTTATTGCTTGAAATATAAGAATAGGCATTAGAAATACTAAAGGAAAATGCATGTTAACTTTCTGAGTCCACTAGAAAAAAAAATTACACTATCATTTGGTAAGTTGTATATTACAACTACTGTTGTAGTTAATAATAGCAATATAAACATGGATTTAATATTCTGTCGTCTGATAACCACTGGGAAATGATGAAGAGAGGAGATCAACATGCATATCCTAGTTGAAAGGATGCTTGGTGCCAAATCTTCTCACAAAAGACTGGAGGAGAGAGAGGTGATTGTGGTGATCTTACGTTTTGTGTGATGCTTACACTTAGTCACTTGACCTTGTGTAATGGGATATACAACAGTTACCTGGGAATTTCAGGTGCGAGTAGGCTATTCCAGACCAGAAATGTAAACTGAAGTCTCCTATACCTCAAGTCGTATTGGGATGTAAAAGCCAGTTTCTGTCACTTTTCTTCTTGTCCGTGACTGTGTGGAAGTAGGTGTGCTCAGAGTATAGTTTTTAGTTCAGACACTAGAGGTAAGGTAGGTGGAAGAGATGCCTAGTTTGTGAATGACAGACAGGACTGATGCATGTGTTAGGGGCTGAATTTGTCAGAATTAAGAAAAGACATCACATATCAATATTGAGAGGAGGGGTCTAGTGAAAATGTAGGTTATAGTGAAATCAGGAGCTTATGGTGTTAAATATCAGATTGATGAGGATACCGTCATTTCTAGTGCCTGTATTTTGGATGTACAAGCCTATAATGCAGTTGGAGATGGGACTATTTCAATAAAATTTATATTAATTCTTAGTCTAAAATGAAAATAATAAAGACTTTGAAAAAATCCTGAGTCTTAACACAATCATTTGCGTAGAAGAAAGACATTCCAGCCTTAGAAAGTTTGCAGACAAAGATGGCTAATGAAGCTTTTGTCCTGGTAGCTTTGCTGTAACTGTTATTGATGCTTGCTAAATGTGATTTTTAAAATAAAGACTTTATCCTTTGCACAGACATGAACTTTCTGTGGAATGACACATTAACAAGACAAGCAAACCTACAGATCCATTGTTAGGGAAAAAAATGAAAAGACATCTATACATTGAGAGAAACAGTCCGCAAGAAATTATACAAATTAAGTTTTTAAAAATAATTCCTCAGCCATTTACATGCAAATAAAAATTTGATAACAATGTATTTAAAGGACATTAATGGATCTGACATCTTAATTTTAAGTAATGTAAGTAATTAATTAAAATTAAATAATTTTTATTTATTCTTTTATTTCCAGTAGTCTTACTTCAAGTAAATAGAATTAAAACTAGAACTATAGGTGCCAGGTGATATTGTTCATATGTAAGAAAACCAAAACGGACTGCTGTTCACACTAAAAGTTTATTTAGCTCAGTATCATTACTCTCTGACAACGGTCCACAGTGGAGGCCTAGAAAAAATACAAGCACAAGTATGCAGTAATAGTTCCCCAGACTATTCCGCTAGTCTCAAACAAATTGCAGTTCAGGGACTTTCTGACTCAATGGGGATGTTTTCATACTTAATAGCCCGCCACAGATCTTTTTCTATGATTTAAGCCAGGTACTTCTTGAGCCTCTGTGGATTTTTAGCATGCAGTCTTTGGCAAGCAGCTCCACAGCTTAATTACATGAAGAACAGCTTCCTTCTCTTTCTTTTGAACCAGAACCTTGAGCTTTTCTTGCAATCTCTTAGTTCCTGTACTTAATAAGATTGTGAACAACCATCAGCCGTTTGCCTTCTTTATGTTGCTTAGGATTTTACAGATAGAGTCCAGCAAATATAATCCTTACTTCAAACAACTAGGGCCATTTAGATGCCAACCTATAGAATGATGGCACATGATGTCACAAGGTTCATGATAATGCAGAAATGTAGAGAGAAAGTATGTACAACAGAAATAAATCATTAAAAGTGGTTGGTCTATTAGCATTTTTTAAATAATACTTTTGGAAATAACTGGCAACCTTATTTTGCAATGAAAAGTCACA
Source organism: Rissa tridactyla (assembly GCF_028500815.1). Classification (NCBI taxonomy): domain Eukaryota; kingdom Metazoa; phylum Chordata; class Aves; order Charadriiformes; family Laridae; genus Rissa; species Rissa tridactyla. The sequence goes on along the minus strand of NC_071467.1, from coordinate 31,348,622 downwards.
AGTCATAGCCCTGCTGAAAGCAAAGGATGTTTGCTGTTGCTTTCAGTGACTAGTTTCACCATGAAGTTTCAAATTTATTTCTAGTGATCAAAATGTGCTGTATCTATGGTGACATGCTAAACTAGCACTACAAGTACCCTTGCTGGCACATTGTGTAGAAAGATATTTTCATACCAATATTTTGATGTGTCTGAATTAATGGCTCTAAATGTACATTGTGGCCACAGACTCTTAGTTAATGCTACTATATCTTTCTCAAATTTATTGTGCGGTTCGTGACCAGACTGACTTACAGTATCATCCTGAGTATATCTCAAGGGGTATTCTTACAGGCTTCAAAAATAAACTCATTATAAACATTTTTAAGTTGCCTCGCTCCTCACAAATAGAAGGAACTAGGATTCTATTGAATCTTTCAAGATCATTGGAAAGACATGTGGTCTTAAGACCTAACCAAATAATTTTACAAGGGAATAGAATGTATTAATGTTAATGTTATTCTAGTAAACATTTCTGACATTGACCACATTATGCCTAACAGATCAATAATTTTCAGCTACTTAATTATCTGGGTGACTGCATTTGCCAATTCAAACATAAATAAATGTCTTACCTGATCAAATACCTTATAGAGGTTGAGAGAATTGCTTCAAAAGAATAGTGTGGTAGTCTTAAGAAGTCACAATGTTTCCTACAGCACTGACTACTTGGCATTTTTTATGTAAACAGATTTAATTTTTTAAGCATTGCTATTTCAGAAGTGACCTTAAGGAGCAGTTAGGTGTACCATAAAAGAATCACTCAAATGGTGTTATGTCCAGGCTTATTTCCAAATTCTCTTGAAGAGAATTTAAGCGCACAGGAAAGATGTAGAAGCTGGAGAAGCATAAAAGCCAGGGCTGCCGCTGCAGGTGAAAATTACATGATGTCATTCTAAAGAAACTCAAATATGATAAATTAAATCAACCAAATAATAGGCAAAAAAGCCACCAAGTTTGTTTTTTTCAGTAATGCAAAGAAATTTTGGCAAAGCTTTTGCTATGCTTTGTTTCCAGCTAATTAAAGCACGTTACGTATCTCCAGAAATAAAGGAAACTTGCTTTACAGATACTTAAAATCTTATTACAGGTCTGGATCTTCATTTTATAACTGATCCCATGAGAAAATAAATAATCACAATCTCAAGGAATTCCTAACTTTTTCAGTGTTTAGACACAGAAGGAGACTACAGAGTCTGCCATCACTGTAATGCTATAAGAAGCAACACTCCCTTGGCATTCAGAAGTAACGGGTTTCCATCCTAGCCTTTCAGTCTTATTACAGGAATCAATTTCACATTCATATCTTACAATAAAGCCAACCAAAGGACTACACTGTTTCTTTACAGAGGCACGGAATGCAATGGGGAAATTTGTAAGTGCCTTTCAGAAAAAATCAATAAAATCTCACCAGGAGATGTTATTTTCATGCAAAATTTACAAAGAGTAGAGAAATTCCCTTGATGCTGCCATATTTGTAAAATGGAATGATATTCTATACTTCAAGCATTACTTTCTTCTGTGTGTCTGCTGAACTTAGTAGAAATACCAGACACAAGGTACACACAGAAAAGCGTAAAATTTCAAGATTTGTGAATCTCTTCACTATATCTTGCAGAAAAACTATAATACCACTGCTGATAACTAGCCATCTCACAATAGCTCATGTTCCCTTAGAAATGCTCACACTTTGAGGCACTATCTGGAAAAAATGTTAAGCCATGACATGCAAGAATCCTTTTTTTTTTTTTTTTTTTCCCTGTATGCTCTTTCTGAGACTGGTCAGACTGCTCTGCCTACTTCTGGAGTCTGTTTTGAAAAGCCAAAGATTGGAAATGGTTCAGAGAAGAGTTACTACAACGATGTGTAGTCTGGTCTGGGAAATGTGTTAGGAAATATCAAAGAACATTCAGCTAATTGATTTATCAAAAAAAAGTAGTTACAAATTGAACTATAATTAGATCGAATGCCTAGAAGATGAATTACTGTACATTGAGGGCACAAAGCATTGAAGGAGTACTTCAGAGAGACTGAAAATTTTTTGCTAAAGGCAATGCCTTTTCTGACTACAAAAAGGCAAGGTAAAAGATCTTTAGAGCAGAGGAGAAAAACCTAAGCTGAAAATATATGTTTGACTTACACCATATAAAGGACCCAACTTCAGACTGATATGGAGAAAAAGTATCTTAATCTTTAATTGAAAGAATTTAATAAGCTCACTACCCTGGACTTCAGGAGAGCAGACTTTGGCCTCTTCAGGGATTTGCTTGGTAGAGTACAGTGGGATAAAGCTCTGGAGGGAGGAGAGGCCCAAGGAAACTGGTTAATATTCAAGGATCACCTCCTCCAAGCTCAGAAGCGATGCATCCCAACAATGAGGACGTTGGGCAAAAACACCAGGAAGCCTGCATGGATAAACAAGGAGTGCCTGGACAAACTCAAATTCAAAAAGAAAGCCCGCAGAGGGTGGAAGCAAGGACAGGTAGGCAGAAGAATATAGAGAAATTTTCCAAGTAGCCAGGAATCAGGTTAGGAAACTAAAGCCCTGATAAACTTAAATCTGTCCAGGGATCTCAAGGGCAACAAGAAAAGCTTCTATAGGTATGTCAGTGACAAAAGAAAGACTAGGGAAAATGTGAGCCCTCTCTGGAAGGAAAGAGAAGACCTGTTCACTCATGGACATGGACAAGGCTGAGGTGCTCAATGAATCTTTGCCTCAGTCTTCACTGGCAAGTGCTCTAGCTAAACCACCCAAGTTGCTGAAGGCAAAGGCAAGAACTGGGAGAATGAGGAGCCATTCACTGTAGAAGACCAAGTTTGACACCATCTGAGGAATGTGAAGCTGCACAAGTCCATGGGACCTGATGAAATCCATCTGCAGGTCCTGTGGGGAACTGGCGGATGAAATTGCTAAGCCACTATACATCATATTTGAGAAGTTGTGGTAGTCTGGTGAAATTCCAGCTGAATGGAAAAGAGGAAACATAAACCCCATTTTTAAAACGGGAAAAAAGGAAGACATGGGAAACTACAGGTTGGTCAGTCTCACCTCTGTGCCTGGCAAGATCATGGAGCAGATCCTCCTGGAAACCATGCTAAGGCACATGGAAAATAAGGAGGTGATCAGTGACAGCCAACATGGCTTCACTAAAGGCAAATTGTGCCTGACAAATTTGGTGGCCTTCTACAATGACATTACAGCATTGATGGATAAGGGAGGAGCAACAGACAGCTCTACCTGGACTTGTGCAAAGCATCTGACACCGTCCCGCAGAACATCCTTGTCTCTAAACTGGAGAAACATGGATTTGATGGACAGACCACTCAGTGGATAAGGAATTGGCTGGATGGCCGTACTCAAATAGTTGCGGTCAACAGGTCAATGTCCAAGTGGAGAGCAGTGACGAGTGGCATTCCTCAGGGGTCAGTACTGAGTCAATGCTGTTTAACAACTTTTTTGTCAACGTGGACAGTGGGATTGCGTGCACCCTCAGCAAGTTTGCTGATGACACCAAGCTGTGTGGAGCGGTTGACAAGCTGGAGGGAAGGGATGCCATCCAGAGGGACCTAGACTACTGCATCCAGCTCTGGAGCCCCCAACATAAGAATGACACGGACCTATTGGAGCAGGTCCAGAGGAGGGTCACAAAGGTGATCAGATGGCTGGAGCACCTCTCCTATGAAGACAGGCTGAGAGGTTGTTCAGCCTGGAGAAGGTTCCGGGCAGACCTTATTGCGGCCTTTCAATACTTCAAGGGAGATTACAAGAAAGATGGGTAAAGACTTTTGCCTGTTGTGGTAGGACAAGGGGTGATGGTTTTAAACTAAAAGAATGTAGATTCAGACTAGATATAAGGAAGAAATTTTTTACAATGAAGGTGGTGAAACACTGGAAGAGGTTGCCCAGAGAGGTGGTAGATGCCCCATCCCTGGAAACATTCAAGGTCATGTTGGTCATGTCTCCGAGTAACATAATGTAGTTGAAGATGGCCCTGCTCACTGCAGGGGCATTGGACTAGATGACCTGTAAATATCCCTTCCAACCCAAACCATTCTATGATTCTATGATTCTATAATAATCTTCCTAACGTGCAGAGAGAATGGAACCTGGGAGGAAAGCAGAAGAATTTTAACACCTTCTTGCCCCTTTTAAAATTAGAAAGCCCAGAATTCTAACTAAGGTCTGAAGAGTTTTACTGAGGTGTAGTTGCACCAAAGGGCACTTCTGAAATCTCTCATTCTCCCCTTCCTTGTTCTCCCACCTTCAGGAAAGACTAATAAATGAGTCACTGAAATTGCTTAGATAGGCTGAATGGGAAATAGGTTTGTGGTTTTTTTTTTCCCTGGGAATTTCCACAGGCATGATCTTTTTCCCATTTTGCGATATAACCAAACCCACAGAATTTTGAAATATTATGTGACATGAACACAAAACTATGTTTGTTTCACTCAACCAAGATAAAATCAGAACATCTGTTGCAATATTTACTCTTTAAGTTGAAAGATAATACTTTATAATTAATTTCCGTTCAAAAAACATTTCTATAAAAAGACAAACTGAAAAATTTAGTTTAAAATGCCTCATGTAGCTACTCCCCTGAAGGAAACTAACATATTAATTCAAGATTAAATATTTGTTTGAAGGGTCTGATAAATTTTGTTGCAGAAATATTTATGTAAGATTATTCTGACTTGGTTAACAATTTCTGCACTGGCTGAAGATTCATTGGCAGGGAGCTACAACAACTGAGAATCAGTCATTCTTTTCAAAATACATGTGTGTTGGAATTTGTTTTATAGGAACCATATGGGCATTAATATAACAACACTTCTGACATTTTTTTTTTTAATCATGAAAAGTAAACCCACTCCCCAATGCCTGGCCAGGGTAGCTCTGTGAATCGAATAAGGAAAGGAGAAAAATATTAGGTTTCTCTTTGTGAAACTCCAGTGGTTGCAGCAGACCTTGTATTCTACATTTTTTAGTAAAAAGAACCTGTATTTTTGGATGTTATATATAGAGCTTAACCTTTTGCTTTTCTTTGGTCTCTTTCCTACACAAGGAATATAGATCTGTTGAGCATTATTTATAATCAGAATTGTAAGTGCAGCCTATTTGGGGCTTTTTTTTGTGTTGTAAGAGACATATGCAAAAGGATCCCCTGAAGAGCTGTAGCTCTACAGGTATTTTACACTTTGCTTTGCTTCATTTGATTGGGTGTACCTGGTTTCAATAGCCACATCACCACTAGGGATAAGAAAACCAGAATCTACTTTAAATTAAAGAATATTATCATTCTTTTAAAATGGAATTTCTTCTACCGTTTCACTTTTTCACTATCAGATGACTTATTGATTTATGATCTGTTTTACTGAGAACTGTGATTCTTAACATTTGCCTGAGATGTTCCTTGCTATCTATCAATCAATCAATCTATCTGTCTGTCTGTCTGTCTGTCTGTCTGTCTGTCTGTCTATCTATCTATCTATCTATCTATCTATCTATCTATCTATCTATCTGTCTATCTATCTATTCAACTATCCCATGGCACTGGATATTGCTAAGGACTATCAATTTCTTTTGAGGGTAACATTCAAATGCAAATGCAAATGGATTGTTTGCTAGTGTCATCATTAGTGCTTATAGCAGTCTGAATTACTGTGTTTATTGAAATGTAGCAGTAGCTGCTGTGTCAGGTAAGTGAAAACATTAATAACTTTTGAGCGCTGTGAACTGAGAAGATGTTGGATGTTTAAACATCAAACATATACTATTCAGGCAGTAATGCTCAATATTTTTTTTCCATAGTAAGTGTTAGGCTTTCAGGACCAACAAATATAACAGGTGAAAACAGAGTTATGATTGACATGGAAGACTGCAGCTTATGTCATTGTGGCTCAGACAACTGAAAGGACAGTCATGTTTCTCAATGCGGAGCAATCCTTCTATCCTCCTACTATAACTTTTTGTTATAGTAGGGGAAAGAGACAGAACAAGTCGGCACATTGCTCAAAAGTTCTCCTGACACAACTGCTTTGTTCCTTGCTGAACAGTGTCTTGGAGTACTGCATAATTTTATGTTTGCGCTGTCTTCTAGAATTTTGGATACTGAATAGCTTCACTACTGTAATTGATTTGTGTATTGGTGTTAAATGGTTTCAACTAAAATGTATTTGTTGTAGGTGAAATGGAAACAGGAGAGTAGGCATTTGGGTAGACTGTATTGTTAGATACCGCCTAGATTTATGGGTAAATAGTCTGGAAGGAGACCATGGACCATGAAGCCTTATGGCTCTACGCCCTTCTCAAAATGTGTGTTAGCTGTCTGAGCAGCTCAGATTCCTAAAGTAACATCCTCAATATGATTGTTGTATATCTGGTCCAACCCATTTAATTTTATATATTTCCTGAGTCAAGGTGAACCAAATTTATTGAAATAGGTGCTGAAAGTATTCTAATGTCTTATATAGAGTCTAGCCTTTGAACACTCAAATGTTTGAAAATTCATACACGGATGCACGCAAATTCCATATATGTGCATGTATGCAAATTTAGTATCTTGTTCTTGGGCAAACTGAGATTGGTATGCACATTTTGCAAAACTCAGCACTGTGCTTTTTTGTTTTTTTAAACAACTTCTCCCCAGAAGTGAGTGTATGTTCCTTGACAGAAAGTCAGCAAGCTGTCAGATAGAGTTCACTTTATGAGAGCAATATGGCTTCATTTTGGAGGAACATTCCTCAGAATTTTAAGGAGCTGTCAAAAGTAATTCACTTTATTACTGATTAACATTAGATTCAGAACTAAAGCCACATAAAATAATTCCAGGAAATAAATAAAAAAACCCAACAAACAATACTCCTGTCTTTCATTTTGGTCAACACTGTGGGAACAAACTATATTGGTTCTGTTTTGCTATGGAAATTTAGACTCTCACAAGAATTCCCAAATTTTTGGTTAGACTGATTGTAGTGCATGAGATTTAGCATATTCAGAGAGGGAAATGTAGACATGGTAATATCAGTTATTGATTATTAAAAAAAATGCATGATCATATAAATTAATAGTGTCTGATATTTTAAGTACATGGAATAACCCTGTGTAACTGAAATGAATAAATCCTGAAAAAAATATAACAGCTTAGTCACAATGCTTTGTGTAATGATGCATGTAAAATGAATGAACAAAGAAATAAATAATTGCATTTTCTTGCTATGTGAGCATATGATATAATTAAAAAGATCTATGGAGAATATAACTAGCTAAAAGGATGAAGCTGAATTCATTTAGATTCTATGAAATCAGTAAAGTCAGTATCAGACAAACAGGAAGTATATTCAGTAATGTTGATAATATTTTTAATATTATTGTAGTAAAATGTACAAGTTCCAAGCAGCATGACATTCAATGGTAGCTGAACTGTTATTTATTTTAATAGTCTAAATAGTCTAAATATTCTAAAACAGTTTATTTTAAGCCTGCAGGTCTCAAACTGACTTCAAAGTGATACATGGAGTTACATAGTTCTGGGATCTACCACTACGAAGAGTGGTGTTTGCCACCACATTTACTCCAATAACTTTCTGAATATCTGGTGTGCAGGGAACAACTTGAAAAAAAAGATAAAATGGGAGGGAAGAACCAATTCTTAGCTTAATTTGAAAGCAGATGCCAAGGACTAGGGAAAGTACCAATGCCATCAACATGTCCTTTTATATGCAATAACTTTTTTTTTCAGAATGAGATGCTTTTCAGGTCATCCTGAAGTGCACATGCATTGGTTTAGGTATATTTTATTATAAGGAAAGTTATATTAAAAAAGCGCCTCTTTTCGTCTTTTTATTGAAGTCAGTCTTTCCTTGAACAAAAACCGCCTGTATTATTACACATGCTGTAGCAAGAAAATAGAGGCTGTTTTTGTCTTCTGTGTAATCTTTTTGCAACAAAGTGTTTGTTTGTAAATATTCTTATAAACTGCATCTAATTTTTCTTATGCTTCTGATGAATAATATTCAAAGCTATAAAGAACATAGTTTAGTGAAATACGTCTGGTTTTCAGAAGTCAGAGGTTTCAGAGTTGATACAACATCAGTGAAACAAGCCACCTCTTAGCGTTTGAAGATCTCATTTGTAAACCTGACAAGACCTGTGGTGAAAGGCAAAAAAAAAAGTCCCAGTCTTTGGAAACTAACAGAAAGGTAGCATTACATCCTAAGATATATTTCACTGAGTTCAGACTTCATTGTATTACAACTTACTGCATAATAATAACTAGGTTTGACAAAGGTAAGTGGACATTTCTCTTTACACTATGACTTGTTCAAGTAAACTGCATTGTTTATGACTGCCAACCTTATGGCATACATTTAAAAAAAGTATCTGCATGAGGAAAAGATATCAGCAATTAATCTAAGGCTTAGTTCTAGATCTGATATTAATTTTTTCATAATTTTATATTTTTATAGGTATTGTTCAACAAAGGTTTGGGTTTTTTTTTTAGCCCTTCTGTGCATTTATAGACATTTACATTAAATGGATTATGTAATTTGTAAGAATAATGGATATTTATTTTCAGGGATTTTTCTAGAATTTTTTTAATGGTATATTTAAAGACACAGGAACAACTCTGAAATTGAACAGGAAATAATAATGCAACTCTGTATTTTCTTTTCTTTTCTTTTCTTTTCTTTTCTTTTCTTTTCTTTTCTTTTCTTTTCTTTTCTTTTCTTTTCTTTTCTTTTCTCTTCTTTGCTTTTCTTTTCTATTTAAACTCTATATTTTGTAAATTCATACAGAACTTGGAAAGCAAGTGATGCTTTTAAGCACCAGAACAGAACCATACAAAATGAAAATAAAATGGAATTGAATTGGAAGTTTTTTCTAGTTCTTTCTATTAATCTTTGTATGATAGTAGCCTAGTTATATGTACATGCGTGTAAAAGCTAAAAGCTAACACTAAATAGAAGCAGTAACTTCAGGGTCTGTCCATCCGGTTGGTGTTTAGTTCTCATTATCCCTGAATCAAAGTGCTTTTCAGAATGAAAATAATTTTTAATTTTTGTTATTTTTTTTTAAACTATATAGTTAGTATTAAAATCCAGTCATTATACCATGTTGTTTTGGCTGCAAAGAAGGTAAGAAGATTGATAGACTGCAGCATATGATCCATGACTTCCTAGTCAAACAGAGATTTCAATGAAGGCCTGAGCTCTGAACTATCTACATAATTCAGGTTGGTTTTTTTTTATCTTGCATTTAATGTATTTGCACAGGCTAAAAATAAAAATAAGGAAATATTCCTATGCAAAATCTGCTGAAGTGTTACATCAATAAAGGCATTGTCATATATTAAAATTTAATTATGCAAATATATAGAAAAAAACAACCATCTTGAGAGACTGCAAGCTTCTATTTCAGCCTTAGCAAAGACACACATGTTAAGAAAAAAAGGCAGAAACCGTTCTGTGCATTATTCATGTCTGACTTACAGAAGTCCACACACTCCAGACTTTCAGTGCTATTTCAGATACGAAGACAGGCTCACAATTTCCCCTCTCGGATCCAGCCAGAAACGTCTCAAGCCGCGCACGCTCCTGGGTTTCAGCACCATGGATAGCGCCGCGCATCCCTCCTGGGCAGAACACCGCGTCCTTATCTCGCTGAGCAGGAAACGTGTTGCAGTCACACAACGGAGCCTGTAAAACAGGATACCTTTTTTCTGTTGTTGTTAGCATATCTACTTCTTTGTTTCCAGCAGGTGGAGAGGCTTCAAACGTCAAAGAACACGCCGGGCTGTTTTTTCATGCTTGCTGAGGAAATGCATCTACTTTTTCTCTAGGCAATACGTAAAACCAGAAAATAACTTTTCAGTAATTAATTTTCTTTGAGTAATAATGGCTTCTGGCTTGGACAGTTTCTGCTGTATAACGATCAGGTGGGTTAAGACCCTAAGGCATTTCCTGAATCTTTGCATTCAGCCTTGACTGCTTGTTTAAAAATGAAAAATGTAGCTAGACACAAACCTTTAAGCCAGAGGAACACTGTCCTCAGGCTGAAGCCTAATGATGAAGCTGATAATTTATTTTAATCCACTCATATGCTAGTCTTATTAAGAGGAAGACAGATTTTCTTGTTTATTACTCAGAAAGTTGATCACTGACAGATGTTTTTCTAAAAAGGTACTTTATTAAATGTCTTAAAGTGTACTAGTAAAAGTGCTGTTTAACACTGTGGTTTACTATTGTCATAGCTATCAAAATACATTATTCTATACAACAGTGATCTAGAATTAAACAATATGAAAGCAATTACTTATATATTAGAAATATCTCCTTGAATTTAACTTGCAATTATAAATGATTTAAATAATTAGAAAAGATGGAAATAAACAAAAGAGTTTATGGGAAAGGGTGTAAAAGACAGTTCCCTTTTAAATTTTATAGAAAAAGACAATTCTATGAATCTCTATTTAGTATGGTTAATTTCTACACACCTTGCCCACATGGATATTCCGGAAGACTTTTCTGGTCTGAATATCATATTGATCCACAGTGATTGCATGCCTGCAATTGGCATCACAGAGACATGGTGCAAATCTCATGACTCGTGTAAACCTCATGAAGTTCAACAAGACCAAGTGCAAGGTCCTGCACCTGGGTCGTGATAATCCTCATTATCAATGCACACAGGGGGATGATGTGATAGAGAGCAGCCCTGCAGAAAAGGACTTCGAGGTATTGGTGGATGAAATGCTGAATGTGAGCCAACAATGTGCACTCGCAGTCCAGAAGGCCAGTTGCATCATGGGTTGCATCAAAAAAGTATGGCTAGCAGATCGAGAGAGGTGATTCTCCCCCTCTACTCTGCTCTGGTGAGACCCCACATGGTGTATTGCATCCAGCTCTGGGGCCCCCAACACAGGAAGGACATGGACCTGTTGGAGCAAGTCCAGAGGAGGGCCACAAAAATGGTCAGAGGGATGGAATATGTCTCCTATGAGGACAGGCTGAGAGAGCTGGGGCTGTCCAGCCTGGAGAAGAGAAGGCTCCGGGGAGACCTTATAGAAGCCTTCAAGACCTAAATCACAGAATCACAGAATCACAGAAACTTCAGAGTTGGAAGGGACCTCTAGAGATCATCTAGTCCAACTCCCCTGCAAAGCAGGGTTGCCGAGAGCACATTACTCAGGACTGCATCCAGGCGAGTCTTGAAAATCTCCAGGGAAGGGGACTCCACAACCTCCCTGGGCAGCCTGTTCCAGTGCTCTGTCACCCTCACTGTAAAGAAGTTTTTCTGTGTATTTGAATGGAACTTCCTATGTTCCAACTTGTGCCCGTTGCCCCTCCTCCTGTCACTGGGAACCACTGAAAAGGGTCTGGCACCATCCTCCTTCAACCCACCCTTTAGATACTTGTATGCCATAATAAGGTCTCCCCTCAGCCTTCTCTTCTCCAGGCTAAAGAGTCCCAGCTCTCTCAGCCTTTCCTCATAAGGGAGATGCTCCAGTCCCTCAATCATCTTTGTTGCCCTACGCTGGACCCGCTCCAGTAGTTCCCTGTCCCTCTTGAACTGGGGAGCCCAGAACTGGATGCAGTACTCCAGTTGTGGCCTCACCAGCGCAGAGTAGAGGGGGAGAATGACCTCCCTTGACCTGCTGGCCACACTCTTCCCTATGCAGCCCAGGATTCCATTGGCCTTTTTGGCAACAAGGGCACATTGTTGGCTCATGGATAATTTACTGTCTACCAGGACCCCCAGATCCTTCTCCTCAGAACTACTTCCCAGCAGGTCCACCCCTAACCTATACTGGTGCTTAGCATTCTTCCTCCCCAGGTGGAGGACCTTGCACTTGCTTTTGTTGAACCTCATTAGGTTCTCCTCTGCCCAGCCCTCCAGCCTGTCCAGGTCACGCTGGATGGCAGCACGGCCCTCCGGAGTGTCAGCCACCCCACCCAGTTTGGTATCATCAGCGAACTTGCTGAGGATATACTCTGTCCCATCATCCAAGTCATTAATGAATATACTGAACAAAATTGGACCAAGGGGGGGGCCTACAGGAAAGATGGGAGGGGACTCTTTATCAGGGAGTGATAGGACAAGTGGTACTGGTTTTAAACCGAAAGAGGGGAAATTTAGGTTAGATATTATGAAGAAATGCTTTACTGTGAGGGTGGTGAGACACTGGAACAGGGTGCCCATGAAATTGTGGATGTCCCATCCCTGGAAGTGGTCAAGACCAGCTTGGATGGGGCTTTGAGCAACCTGGACTCGTAGGAGGTGTCCCTAAGAGGCAGGGGGGTTGGAACTAGATGATCTTTAAGATCCCTTCCGACTCTAACCATTCTATGACTCTGTGATTCTATGATTCTATGATTCACTCTGTTTTATATGATCAGCCTTACATCCTGGGGATAGGGGCAGAAATGCACTGTAGTGTCAAAGCTATCTAAAGGCAGTAACCTGTGTTTTAACACCAAAAACTTATGAAGTCCCAGATGAAGGCTATCTCGCTGTGCTTAGTAAGGTACATTTCCATGCCCACATGGCATTTCATCTGTTATGCCTAAAGCAGCTCATGCACAGGTAGCCCTGAGGATAAAACAGTGCTAAAGCCTGGCAGTTCACTGGACATGACTGTGTATATTTGAGCTTGATTAATTGGAAATTAACTTGAATAGCCAAATGCAAAGAATCTATTCCGACACAGTGGCATGAAAAAGCATAAGCATCTAGAAAAACAAATTAACAATCATAACTAAACTGATTTAAAGTCCGTCTTGAAAAATGGTAAAATGATTGAGTAGATATAGCTCAAGAATGTTTAGTTATGCACTGTGCCTGAGCAAACTGCTCATTTGATGAGTAAATCAGGCTTTGTGTGAAAGTGATATTAAGTAAAAACTGCTCTTGTATGAAGTTGCAAAACCTTTGGACTTTTAGCTGTGAGACAGTTGTACTGGCAATGATGATTTTGTCAGCTGTACCAGGTTGCCATGGTGCCTCTGGTAGTACCTCAGTCACAGTATTGATACTGGCTTAAGTTATTGATCAGAGAGGTCAGAGTCCCTGAATAATGGGAGACGCAGGCACTGGAGAAAGACCGAAAAACTTAACAGGAACTCTCTCCTATCACAATTTAATTTATTTAACTGACTATCTTTAAGGTATTATTTGAAAAAGAATGCTCAAATTTTAGGGGTTGGAAATTCAAGGATTTATTATATGTGTATAATATATATGTTGCTGTTTTTCATTCACTTTTTGATTTATGGTTATCAACGAAGTGATCCCAACCAAGCAAAACTCTCCATTCTGGACTGCAATATACATTTTAGTTCTCTGACCGCACTGGGAGTCCTCAGGTACTTTCAATTATAAAGATAGTAAAATAAATTTCTCATTCAAAGTCATAATTGCACTTACATTTAAATAGCTTTGAATTTAAATAAAAAAAATACAAAAATTTCTAATTTAATGAAGCATTAGAAGAAAATGCATGTCTACAAAGCTCTTGCAAGATCATCTCATTTATAACCCCATTTAATGAATTTAATATTATTTTGTGACTTTTTTTCAAACTGCAATACTATTTTTATAACAGTTTAGTGCAGTTACATATTAATACCAGAATATGCTACTCAGAAATATAATAAACAACATGTAAAAAATAGTAAAGACAACCTTGATATTCACTAGCCTATCCAGAAACCAAAAGTCTGCATTACCTATGTGGAAATATATATCCCTTGTATATATGTATTTTATAGAAAATACCAACATGTTTTAAAATTCTTTAAAAACTATTGTGGGTATAATTAAAGAGAAAAGATGTAAAGAATTCTGTATCTGAAAACCACCTAAATAAGTGCATGAGAAGAACCTAATTTTTTTTGGTAATGCATGAGGCATCTGTATGCTACAATTGCTGTGTTGGTTTGTAAATGTCATGAAATAAAAAAAAAAATCTTTATTGCTTTCTACAAGTAACATTAATTACTTAACATTTATGAAGTGCTTTGGAATGTAACTCATTTGTAAATACACTAGATAAATGTTAAGTAGTGTTACTATAAACTTGCCATGACAAAAGAAATCTAATAATATTATTTTATTGATTTGCTCAAATGACAGCAACAAGCTGGGTTTGTTCTACTGTGCAAATGCTTTTCTGTTACACTGCTGCAGAACTTGGTTTTTTAAAATCATCATGCCCAGCCCAGAAAAATTACTTCTGTGCAAAAGTGGAGCTAAGCGTACAAAAAAACTAGGGCCTTTTATAACACATAAGGAAGTAAAGATGTTTCTGAGGAACTCTGTGGAATATTAATTTGTCTGGTTACAACTAGTTGCAACTAAATTACTCTGGAATAACCCCTGTGCAGATTTTTTTCTAGAAGGACCTTGAGAACAACATCATGAAAGCACCAAAATGAAATTTAATCTGGAAAAAACCCAAATGCATTAGAGCAGGACAGACACTGAATCTGAATGCATGACTTTTAGATGGAGATAATAATAAGAAAATTATTAGAAATTTAATCTAGATTTTAATTTTTCCAGTTTTGTGTTTGGTTAATAAGATGTGTTGTAAGGTATGTATTGAAATTGTATAGAAATGTATTGAAACTCAATTTCAACTTTTATAGCCTAAAAATGGCTGCAATATTCTATTCAAATTATTTTTAAAAAGTAAACGAGGAAGTGAAAAACTTTTGAAAGACTTTGTTTTTTTCTTTCTGGAGTAGTCAGTATTTGTCAGGTTATCTCTGTATACATAGGCTCAAAATGTACCCCTCTGGTTTTTTTTTAAACACTAAAGCAATGGGTGATTTGGTGAGTAGCAAGACAATATTAACCAGAGGAGAAAGATTTTTCCAAGCTCTCCTAACAATGGTATAGTTTTCGTCAACTCTCAATAAAATATTTATTTCTTGAATGAATGTAAATAAATTTCCTAACACAGGGTAGAGGATTTCATAACAAGGTCATACCAGAGTATACTAGCTCACTCTTTTTTATTAAAAAAGGGATTTCTCATTCGAGATAAAGTGGGTTTAGGCACTACAAAAGGAACAAGTTTTACTTTGAATAAGATAGAAGCATAACTCAGAAGTGAAATGAAATGTACTGTAACTAGAAGTTATGCTCTCTATCATGCATGAGAAAACCTGTTTATAACTGGACCAGGACACATTCTTTAGCTTACAAATCTACTTGGATCCTACTGCGTCTGAATGATATTTAATGGTAAAAGGAGAAAAAATGGATTTTTATAATTGGCATGATATTCACACTGTTGACTTAGAAGAATAGCACACCAATGCAAGTGAAATAGAACAGGCATTACTGCAAAAGGATGTGCTCTTTATTTGAACTTTCATTGCTCTAATACTAGGGTCTCATGGTAAAAATTTGCTTTTTGTATCCTGTTCAGAAGGAACCAAGAACTCTCAACACTTCTTGATGGCAGTCAGAACTTCACCAGGAAACTCGTCAATATCGAATGGACTATGTTGCTGAAACATACATACAGCTGAAGGAACAACAAAAGAGAAAAAAGGGTCAACGTGTTATGAAAGCCACATCACTTATGTATGGTGCCTCACATTCTTTCCTTTAAAGATTTAAAGGAGAAAATAGGATGGTGTTTCATCATAGTTTGTTGCGTATATAGGTTCTGAAAGTGGAAAGAAAGCTTGAGAAAGTACATTGTGTTTCAGTCAGTTCTAGGACAACAACCACTTTTGTGGGAGCTCTGGCTTGATTAAAAATCTAAAGGTTAATTTTTTTCCCCAAATCATTCACATAACACTGATGTAACAACATATATCGCCGAGTAGGTCATTATACAGATAGTGTAGGATAGTGTAGCACAAATATACCTGAGCAGTATTTATATGACTAGGACATTAAAGGAATGATTTTGATGCCAAGACACAGATCTGTAGCACTTTTTGAGGTGCCCTAAAGTTTCTGTTGCTCCAGAAAAGCACAGATCTTCTGCACCTCATCTGTCAACCCCATGTGAGTGACTGGACATCCTAGGGCACTTGTATGGTATGTGTTGTCAATGCACAGGCAGCTGAATTGCATCCTAAACTAACCAGTACTTACCCATCTAATCCATTTATTCATGTAAGTTCCATTATAGTTAAAAAGACAATAAAAGAAAGAGGGGGTCACCTACAGAGAATGATTTCTTAAACAGAAAATATGAACCATCCTTTGCTTTTTGTCTCCACCAGTGCAAAGGAAGGTGACTGATCTATCCTCCAAGTGTCTAGGGAGACAAAACTTACTGCAATATATCTTTTGGAATACACTATTAGGAAGCACTTCACCTGAATTCAATTCCCAGTCACAAGAATATGCCTCATTGTTTCTTAAAAAAAATTTAACCCCTTTCTTTATATCAGTGAATATTAATGGAAAACTGTGCTTTGTATTATGGTAGAAGTAATCAAATAAACAACTCCCTTGCCCCAGGTCTCACCCAGAGATTTTCTCCCGAAGCATTATATATTTTATTAAATCACAACTATAACTGCGCAACCGTGACAAAACAAACCCCAAACCCCAAACTCAACCAAACAAAAAATGCAACACTGTTGCTGTTACAAAACTTGGTAATTCTGCTTTGTAGAAACAAATATATTTTTTTCAGTGTCTTTCTGTGCTTGCGATGCTGAATTCAACACTTTCTTATTTCATAATCAATACCAAGATAAGATTTAATATTTGGTTTCAAATGTCCTTAGTATTTCTCTGCTTACATCAATTCTGGTTGATCTAGTTTTACCTTTAATTCGATAGCGAGTTTATTAGCTAACACAATGCCCATGGGATGCAAGAAAGCCCAAGATTTTTACTATTTTATGAAGATGTGTATTTTTTTTAGTGTGCACAGTTTGGAGTTAGGGTACAAAATTTACTTTATTTGCTGGTAAGAGAGCAACTACTTTTGCCTGGCTGATAATTTATTTTGACATACTACAGTGTTAAACATTAACTAAAAGGGCAATTAAAACAAGTGTAAATAGTTGATATGTGAAATATGTGTTAATGTCCTGAGCCTGAAAAGCGGTAAAACTATAGAGTTAGAATGCATAATTTTATTTGGGGTTTAAAAATAGGTTAAATCATAAGGACGTGGTCTCTTAGATGAATGCTGTATGGAACAAAGTGCACTGTGATATAATCTGGAATGAAATGACCTTCACTTTTCTGTCAGACATTTGGTGAATTTTTTAAAAGTTTGGTCTCAGTCTTTCTTAGTTGTAACAACTTTGTTTAACAGTGTTCTTCCTTTCTTCCTCCCCTTAGAGTTGTCAGTGAACATCCCCATTCTGTAGAATCAGGTCTTCAGGCAGTGTTGAAATTTCCCAAATGATAGAATGAGGAACAGTGTATGCACAGATTTGGTATTTGAAGGAATAAGAGGAGGAAGAGAAAAAAAAAAATAAAATTAGAGGGCACTGTTACTGTCCCTCCAAACTTTGACAAAATACATCTTTAATACAGACATGAATAAGTGGTGGTAGCTTGTAGTTCAGGACTATTACTTGGAATCATCTGGAACATGTAAGCATTGGATTCCATGGAAAAATGTGATGATTAGGAGAAGAAAAAGAGTGGTTTGTTTCATCTGACAGAAGAAGGGGGGAGAAGAAGAGAAAGGGCAAAAAAGGCATGAAACAAAGATGTTGGGACAGACTGTTAGTTCATAAGCATAACTGCATGAATCATAACTCATGTAGACTTGGGAGTGAGGGCAAGGGATTAGATTCCAAAGAATGGTGGATGTTAGTATGGTAAAAAGTTGAAAAAGAGAAAAATCTAAATTTCACATACAGTTACATATCATCTCACAGATTATATTTGATTTAAGGAGTCTGAGACATTGCAAGGTGACACGTAATCAAACCAAGGTCACTTGGGAAAGTTTATTTTAGTTAGTGTGGTATATAAACAAAACCAAGGGTATAAGAATGTGCCAAAGAGAAGGCAATTACCCGTTTGAGGATTCCAATGACAAAATGCTTAACTACCATGTGCATAGTTCATGATGCTTCTAGGACCTCTTCACAGAATTATATTCATTTTTTACATGGATGCATACCTATT
The DNA here is from genome assembly GCF_028500815.1 of Rissa tridactyla. NCBI lineage: Eukaryota > Metazoa > Chordata > Aves > Charadriiformes > Laridae > Rissa > Rissa tridactyla. The sequence continues at coordinate 31,330,460 of NC_071467.1, read as the reverse complement.
ATTCTGCTAACATTAAGACTCATGGAATAACTAGTGCCCAGGTATAGCTTTTATGTAGAAAATGGTCTAATTTTTTAAGACCATGGAATGATAAATTGATTATGAATTTTTAAACAAACAAGTCTTCAAAAAATGTAATTACAGAGCTTCCTTGGAAAAAGGCAATACATTTTCACTCAAAGATATTCTACTTTTGTGTTAGTTGAAAAACATTCTGTTTGTTTCCAGGTTTTCACAAAATAACTGCAAAGCTGAATGATGCCATCTAAGACTCTTAGTCTCCATGTTTGCAGAGAGAGAGGGAGTAATCTGTCTCTCTCCTGATGGAAACATTAGGGGAGAAGTAGGGTTAGGAATGAATTACTGGTAAAGATATGAAAAAAACCCTGCTAGTGCAAAAAAGTTGTTCCAAATCTTTTCCCCATATTTACATCAGCTTTGTATATTAGTTAGTGTGCTGGTAGTCTCCATGGCATGCACTAGCTGGCATAAGGCCACTGTTAGATGACTTAATTCAAGAATTAAGTCAGAAGAATTAGTGGGTACCACCATGTGTACACCACTGCTCCTTGTATGATTATTCAGATTGAGGTGTGCCTCTCTTGGAGAAAGAACAACTCAGCTGGGCCATCAAGACAGGCAGATGGGGCATTTACTTTCCACTTAATGTTATTACTTTAATGTTTTCTAGAAGTTCAGGTGGACACTACTGAACTGGTTGCACATATACAGAATTAGCAATTGTTTCATCAGAAATAAATAGGTCCGCTTTCATAAGAAAAGTATTTCTGACCTTCTGATACACTGCCATTATTTTAGAAGCAGGAGTGGTAATTACATGATTATAATACATATGCTTTAACTCAGTACTGTTGTATCCCCGTAGAAGAATGATCTCATTCTCAGTTTGCAAGATAGTTCATTTTTCAAAACAATATGTATAATTAGGAAGGCAAACAACCAAAGTAAAAGACTATTTAAAATCTGAAAAGAAGAAGAACAACTGTAACAGGATGAGTTTACTAAACAATCACACAACAGAGAAGGCAATCAAAGTGAAGATAGGCATTTTAGAGAAGCTCAGTCTGTTCTTTGTACTATTGGCAGAAGTTAACCCTGATTCTGTTCTCATTTCTGTCTTAATTTCTGTTAATTACATTCATATAATTGTAATTGTTAGTAATGACTTAAAGACACTGAAAAGAAGAGGAAAAGGTATCTGGAAAAATGTGTTTCATTGTGGAGAACTCAGAAAGATCACCAGTTTGCAGCCAAAAGAGAAAATTTGAAAACTGTTTACAGTATTTGGCAACTGTTCCTGGTTTTGATTCTTACAGAATCCTGTAAATTCCTCTCCTTCTCACCAATGGAGTATGGAGAATCTTTTTAAACAGAAGAATTAAGTATAATGTAGAGGTATCCAGTGTACCTTGTGTAGCAGCACAGAGCAATCTAGCAGAGATAGTATGGAAAGTGGAAAGTGAAAATTTGACACTGCTTTTACAGCCAGAGTATCATGTGTTGCTTCTCTCTTCTCACAGAATGTGGGAAAACTTTGGACCTCAGCAGCCAGACATGGCATTTTGACTTATGCTTCTATAGGGTTGAAGAAGAAGAAAATAAGTAGTTTTTCTTGAAACTGCATTTTGTATGATGTTAGGAATAATTAGATCTGGGTGCTAGATGAAGCGATCATGTGTCTAGATATGGGTTTGAAACAGTTACCATCTCTTGTGACATAAAATGTGGCATGCACTGGGGGAATACTAAAGGTAGAAAGGAAGGAAGGGGCTAAAGTACTTGTCACCTTCCTACAGACCTATCTGTGAGCACAGAGATGACAAGTTTGCAAATCCCACTAAGGCTTTTAAGATGTAAGTGGGACCTGAGGTTCTAATTTCTGTATTGCCTAAAGTAGCAGTTAGCTTCTGCAGTGCGACAGATGATCCTCAGCTTAAAAAACAGATATAAAGAAACTCCTCTAAAACAGATGGGAGTGGAAAAAGTAGAAGTCAAATAGATTAAAAAAACCTGGTCAGGCTGCCTTGATGGTGAGAATGCAACGTTGGTTTAACTGTTTTTAAACTGTGAGATAGTGTGAATGATGTCATTAAAATCAGTGAAAGCATGAAGTGCAGAGTAAATTGTAAAATTTAAATGTAAATTTATTGTTTGATAAGGGGAATTTTATAGTTTCACTATTGCCCTCCTATCCTGGAAGCACCCTTGAGCATAGGCAATTCCTAGGTGTACTGTGACTGTAGCAGAAGCAGCTGTTTTCTTGTTAAAACTGTCCGCTTCTCTTCTGAATAACAAGCAGCGTTATTCTTACTGCCCTTCTGCATAAAGGTTGCTTCTCAGTGGGACATTTTCCAAAGCTTGGCACTAAAGCTCGTAAATAACCTAGATGTATGGAAAAACTGATTTCAAACCTTCCCTCAAGACTGTTCCGTACAGCCATGTAGATCCAACCATTTAGACCTGGAATTACAGCTACATGACTCCAGGATTCTGGTGCTACACTTAGATTCTGAATAGCAGAAAACTAAGATAATTTTTCCATATGGTCTTAGTTGTAACACTGATATCGAGGACAGAATACTTCAGTTGAGGGTAATATAGGTGAGATTGGATTGTATTTTGTGAAGTTCATGCTTTATACAGTGATATTTACAAGATTTGATTTGAAAGCTAAAGCTGATTTGACTAGAGAGAATGTTCCTTAAATTTTTATCTGAGGTACGGTAACACTTCTAATATGGAGTGTCAGGGGATAGCGGTGTAATCATCTTTCAGGTAATCTGGCTTGTATTCTTGGATCTGTTACTGATTATTGTTCACAAAATGGTGGAGGACAAGGCACAATTATTGCACTGTGCCTCAGTTACCTATTTATAAAATGAAGGCAATGATGGTGCTTTAGATTTTCTGATTGATAAAGCTATATCAGAGTGAAGTTTAAAAAAAACCAAATCTCAATACACTGGTTTACACCAGATGAGAATCTGACTAAAAATACTCAAGTCACAAATAGAAGGAATAAAAGTGAAGGTAATTTTCAAATTAATTCTCACCCTTTGTCAGATAACTTTCTGTAGGAAATAATAGGAAAAAAACATTTATGATTTTCCATCCCAGCTTGGATTAGTATGATGATATTCATTTTCCTTTTTTACACAAATAGTTTGAAAAGGACTACCATTTTGAGTAATTTTCCAATGTAAATGAAAGAAAAGGGTCATGGTTCATAAATATGTAATAATTTTGTTAACAGAAAGCAATTTACTTTTCCTTAATTAAACTTAACCACTGCAGTCCTTGTTTTAAATTGATAAAGGGATTACAAAATTATCTTTTCAGGTTTGTATAGCAGTTAGTGTTTGAATAAAAATGGCTTTTACTTGAGCTCAAGTTACAATAAAGAATTATAAAGAGAAATGCTCTTCAAAAAGTTAAAGTAAACTTTATGTTTCTTCATTAAATGGTTGAGTTTCCTTTCAGCCCTAAATTATAAGGTTTGTGTGATTACTGGAAAACTAAGTTGAAATATGTAGGTAGATCCTGTCACTCAAATTACTAAGTCCATTAATTAAATATATAGCTACTATGTATTCACCAATATTAAAAAAAAAAAATATTTATCCTTAGTGGTGAGACTAAATCTCACCAACTTCAGTGTAAGAAATGTTAATTAGAGCAGAAATGTCTATTTGGAGATACCCCTCTCTATCTATTGACTACTGAATAATATGAGTAAGCTATAATGAGCTAAAATCATTTTCTGACCCTACATCTGGGATGTGTCCTTGATTATATGGTAACAGTATTCAGTGATTCTGAAAATAAAACCCTGTTATGTATCTCAAACAAAATACCGAACAAAGCACACACACGACATATAAATTGAAAGCTGAAGCTTATTGTGGCTGACTTTTGCTGTGATTTATCTGTTTGGAACATCGTAGCTGCACGCGAGAGTTACATGATAATGAGCAGAAGTGCTTAGTTTGACAGTATAAGGCAAATGAGCAGGGAATGTCATGAAATTGAGACGGATGAATAACCACCTAAAAATAGACTTAAGAGGATGTTGAGAGATAAAAAGTACAAAAAAAAAAAAGAAAGAACAAAATAAGAAAAGAAGCAAAAAAAAGGTTTGATCAGAAAGAGAAAGAAACACATTTAGAAGACAGGGAAATGAGAACAGGATTAAAGTGAGACCTGACAAAAGCTATGCTCAACCCCATAAAGCTATTTAAAACAAGTACTAAGCATGTCTTTTAGCCATAAAATGATATAAGGACAGAACATGAGCAAGGATGAGTGAGGCCTCAGCTCAATAAGGATGAAATTTAATTTAACTGTACAGAGGGCTCCCAGAAAGGAATGCCTTAATTTTCTTGCCTTAAGTTTATTGCTTAAGTTTTCAGCAAGCACAGTCATGCTGAGCAAAGCAGGTAAACCAGAATGGCTTGGTGTGATGGCTGCATAAGGATACTACCATCAGCACACAGGGAAACAACAAAACCAAAATTTGGAAGGACCAGGTAATTCCTACCTTACTCTTTGGAAAGAAGTGAACAGTAGCCAAATTTTTAAAAATGAAATCTAGACTAATACATAACAAGAATAAGAAAAAGAATTCTCAAATTCGTGAAAGAAAGAAAGAATGATTGATTTTATTTCATAGTCATTAATTTGATCTGAAGCTGACAAAAAAAAAAAAAGGAAGGAAGAAGATATGTGAGCAGAAAGAAAATGAAATAGTCATTGTGTGATTTCCTTAGTAACATAACTTTTTTGGCAAAACAACACCAGTAGCTTTAGTTTCTCTCTTCTTCCTTAAAAGATCTGATAAATTATCACTAATGAAATTTTTACCTACATTGTCAAAGAAAATAAATTAATGAAAGTTATGTAAAGTGATGAGTAACTGAATAAAGGATAAAACTAAAATAAATCGTGCTGCAAAGGTGTCAAGGTGCTGTGGGGGCCAGTGGCTCTCTGGGGCCCAGGGGCTGCGAGGGGCAGGGGCTCCCCCTGGGAGGGGGCTGAAATGGAGTCATAGGATGTGGGCAGGGTGGGGGAAGCCCCGGAGGAGCCTGACAGGTACAGTCAGGTCTGGCAGTGCCCAGGTCTGGTAGGCTTTGAGAAACTGAAAATACCTGTCTGGAGGGTAGTTATTATAATTTCTCCAAGGCAGAGCTTCAGTATGAAATTTAAAGAGCTTAATTGGCTTTGCCTTTCAAAACGATGACTACGATTGCAGTTTTTAAACACATCATGGATATAAACAGAAAAGACACCTGACCTGGTTTTGGCATAGACTTTTAATATTCAGGAATACATGTAGGCGGAAAACAAAAGATCATAAATTGATAGATTCTGGAGTGGCCTCCAAATGTTGCTGCAGTAGAAGTACCAATCCAGCCAATGTCGAGATGCACCAAAGGAACTTCTGAACTAGGTGAGTGATAAAGGAGGTTAGAAACCATGTTTGCAACCTGCAAGGGGTGGAACAAATGTTGAAGAAGTCTGTTTGTATATCTGAATATATTAAAAACCTAAATTTAGAAAATTATAGTAAATAGGCATTAAACAAAAGGTTTTAAGTGTTGTAACCTTAGGACCTAACTGTGTGAGACAAGTAGGCAGCTTCAAGACTGTGACCTTAGATATCTTAAGTTTCTTTTGGACTAAATGAAAACTATAAGGTTTCTGGAGTTGGGTTGATAATATCATGGTGAGGTTTGGGATACCTATGACTGTCAGATGGAAATATCAGAGACAAGGATATGTTCAAAATTCTGTGGCCCGAGGGAGTTCAAAGCCACACTTGGGATATGTCTATCTGTTTTTCATCACTAGCACGGCAGAAAACTTAATTGGGAAGTAGGAAGAGACCCTTCTCAGCCTGATTGAACTGAAAGCGCTTCTGCGTCGTCAGATGTTTTGCCACCTGTCCATCACTGCTGTGTTCTCCAATTAAACTTGATTTGATATGAGTGAGTTAGTTTAGATGTTCTGAGGAAATGAAGCTCTTTTGCTTAGTTAGGCTCTTTAATAGCTAGGATAGTGAATATATCGGTAAAACCATTGGTCATACATAATAGCATTGCTCAAACCGTTCAAGAAGGTCTCCTTAAAGTTAGGCCCCTGGTTACATCTCAAGTGAGATATACTGCCTGGAAACTTTGCTGTCTGTCTGTCTGTCTGTTGGGGCACCTGAGGGTTCATTGCAACTTTGCTGGTTTATCTGGAATCCACGCTTGGTTCATTGATTTAATCTTTAATCCTTTTACTTAAAGATTCTAAAGGGAGTGAGAAAAAGCATGAGTTTCCATTAAATGAAAATCCATCTGTAAAAGCAAAGGCATACTTGTACTATTTCATGTTTGTGAGGGTTTATTTATTTTTGTGAGTGTTTTTACAGACTGACCATGGGATTAGCTCATTAACAATGGTATGATTTGCAGTTTTGGTTTAATATTGTAGTTTAATGGGTGTGGCAGCTGCCGATTTCCTAGCTAATATCTTGAAATAACCTCTAGATCAAAAAGTAAAAGCTGATTCTGCTGGAGTTAATGGATCTGTGGTCTGCAACTACAGAGGTAGAAAAACTCATTTTGGTTTTGACTGTGCAGGAGAGGACCTAGTGCGCATCCTTGCCTGACTTTTTTTCCTTCATCTGATACGTTCAGTTCTAACTCTGCTTTTGTATCATAGAATCATAGAATCTTAGAATCTTCATGGTTGGAAAGGACCTTTGAGATCATCGAGTCCAACCATACACACACAAAAAAAACCCTACAGTCTCTGCCACTAGAGTATGCCCTGAAGTGCCAAATCTAGACGTTTCCTAAATACCTCCAGGGATGGTGACTCAACCCCCTCCCTGGGCAGGCTGTTCCAGTGCCTGACCACTCTTTCAGTAAAGTAATTCTTCCTAATATCTAATCTAAACCTCTCCTGCTGCAACTTCAACTCCATTTCCTCTGGTCCTGTCATTATTCACCTGGGAGAAGAGGCCAACACCCACCTCTCTCCAACCTCCTTTCAGGTAGTTGTAGAGGGCAATGAGGTCTCCCCTCAGCCTCCTCTTCTCCAAGCTAAACATGCCCAGCTCCCTCAGCCTCTCCTCATATGACCTGGTCTCCAGACCCCTCACCAGCCTGGTAGCTCTCCTCTGGACACGCTCCAGCACTTCAATGTGCCTCTTGTACAGTGGGCCCCAGAACTGAACACAGTACTCAAGGAATAAAAATATAAACCATTTTCTAAAGTATATTGCAGCAGCATATATAGACTGTCTTTCATTTAATGATCAAAGCAAAAAAAGAGGACTTTGATTTTGGTTAGGCAAAAGATGTTTAGGGTTTTTTTCTGCTTGAGAAAATCTTTGAAGCCTTTTCTGAAAGCCATATGCTTATTTGCATTAAGGCTGCCATCATTCAGTAGGAAAAAAACCCATCCCTTTTATTGTCCAGGTCTTTTGTAAGTGCCATTCGTATTCATATATGCTTCACTATTTTACTGGTGACTTTTACTGTCAGCTAGGAAAATTATTTATATGTTACTCACTACTCAAACTTCTTTAGGAAATGCGTGGATCTTATCTCTTTAAAGGGTATCTTTACTAGAGAAAAGTTCTGAAATAGCTGATAGACTCCTTACAGTAACCTACTCTAAAAAAAATAGCTGTGATATGTGAGATTAGAAATATTACTGTTACATAGTTATAACTTTTCTCAATTTCTATAGGTTAGCCCTATACACCATCCTTTTATACTACCTACAACATGTTATTACACTACACTCCACTCCTAATTTTAAAAATGTTTCCACTTTTTTATAGCAGGCTAAGCGACTTAATGAGGATTCAGAAAAAAAGGTGATCTCACACAGAGAAAAAAATTTCTACTAACAGTGTCCCAAGATTTTATGTTATTTCAATAGCACAACTAACTCAGTCCACGTAACTTTTCATGTTATTAAGAGAGATACATGGAAAATGTGGTGAAAGCCCAGTGAAGTGAATGGAAAAACCTTTGAACACCACCACTAATTTACTAGAGCTACAAAGCAGATGGAAAGAAAAATTCAGAAAAAGGGTGTATTTTTACATTTCTGTTATGAAAAAATAGTTGAAAGAGTACCTGCAGGCTTGTATATGTAGTTGCCTTAAGCGTGCCTTAAAGTTAGGACAAGTAGTTAAATACAATCTCCCAAAAACTGATAATACATTTAACTGAATAAGTATTTTGATTTGTACCTCAGTTTTATCAGTGGAGAAAAGTATCCTGAGGTTTGTGTGGACCGGTGAGATTGAATGGACTGACAAAGTTTGTGGAGTCGTTTCAGCATTTATGAGTAGTCTTCACGTGCAAAATCTGAAATTAGTGAATGGATGAACACCACCATTAATAATCCAGAAGATGGAGGAACCAGCTTGCTAATAACATTTATGGGAGTTACTGAAGCAAGGAAGTGGTGAGTACCAATTATGACAGAGGTATGTTACAGTGAGTTCTGAAATTAGAAATATAGGGAGGGTCTCAGGGGAGAGTGATAAATGTCACCAATTGTAGAGGGAGTTAACTGGAGAAATTTGAATAGAAAGCAGAAATATATTTTAGACACAGTTTTAAATCCCTAAATAGTGTAAATTGTCATACTTACACTGATGTTGATTTACCAAGTTACCTTAACTCACAGTGTTTTAGTGTCTGCTGGAGAATGTATTACTGATGCAGTTTCTGGTGTTAACATTTATTGACAATGGTTATGATATACTATGCATTCATATTCTGAACTTATAAAGAGCTACATTTGCTGTAATTAATACAAGTTTTTAAAGAGTTATGGGAAAGAAAACAATGGTGAGTATGGTAGAATTTGTTTTGAAAAAATCATTTTATTATATGGGCAAAGACAGATGTAGGGGTTTTTTGGCTTGACATTCAGAAAACTTACTGTATCACATACCTTCTGCACAGCTTGGCCTTTTTTACACTAAAACTTGTTCACACATATCTCCTACTCAAACCAGAAATTAGGGATAGAGGAATTAAATTCCTGAGGTGATTTTAAGTGTCTTTGTACCACCTATTCTTGTTTCTTTGGAAACAAGTAACTCAAGTAGCCAGCTGGATGGTGTTTTCTGTGTTTCTTTTGAGCAGTACTGTTCTAATTCAGGATTGTTATCATAAAGAAATATGCCGAACAAGAATTGCTAGAGGAAATTTTTTCTTACCTGTGCTCCAAGAACAAAAGGCAATGTTTCTTTAGACCTCTTCTTACACTTAATTACAACGTAGAAATAAAAAGAAAATATCTGTCTAACACAAAATTCTGTCTCAGACAGTACTGATAAGAGATGTGATTTAGGGGAGCACATGGGTCTGGCCTCTCTTTGTGGTTCCTTCTATTCCAGGTCCTCCAGCATCCACAATTATTGTACTAGGGATGATAGTGGGCACATCTCTTCCCAGTCTTTTAAATTTTTTTTATGGACCATTTCTCATCAATTTATCTATTTTAGGTTTAAAATGGCTGAGACTCTCTGGACTGTCAGATCTCAATATGTATTGTGGCAATCAGGTGGAGAAGTTTAATATGCTCTGTGCAGCCTCCCCCACCCCAAACTTAAAGCCTATTTTATTTTCTTGATTTTAAACTGATCTCATACTTGTTTCCTTGATTGTCCCTCATTTTGGTACTGTTAAAAGATGTTAGAAGCAGCAGTCACCTCCAGCAACTCCTAGCCGGTGAAGACTTAGACTCACAGCCTGGTCGTGAAGACTGGGGTCTTGAAGACATGGGGCCTTTGACCATGCTGAGGGATCCAGATGCTGCTTTACTATTTGCAGGTTTGATGAGTAGTGAGCCGAGCATCTACTTCACAGAAACACACACACACATGCACACATGCACAGAAGACACTGGCATGGCAGCTCAAACAGACTGCCACAGACAAGGTGCTGCCTCCAACAGCACTTACATATAGGACCAACATAAAACAGAAGCACAGACAGTGAAGTCCCTGTCCTCCACACTGGGGGAGATAGAAGGTCACTAGCGCAGGCGCACATGCTACACTCTCTAGATTCCCAAGCGCATGCACGTTCTTGGATCATTTCAGTACTAGCACAGTGTTTCTCTCTGCTCAGTACCCCTGCCCGGATCCCCAGTCCCCACACCTGCCCTACAGGTCTCCTAGCCACTGGCTGGTTCAGCTTGGTGCTCGCTAGCAAACACACAGCACACACACACTCATACCACAGGCATCCCATGCTTGCAGGCGCCCTCAAATACCATCTGCCCACTTGATACCTCTGCCTAGGCCCAGGACCTCTTCCTTGCTGCCTAGTCCAGCTTGAGGTTTGCTAGCAGAGGACACATGCACCACCACCACCACCAGGGTGGGAAGATACAGACACTCACCCCCGCAGCAGCCTGCACCAGGGACGTGGGTTGTAATCGGCGGTCCTACTCCAGCCACCAGTACCGAGCCCCTCACTTCCCTCATGCCAGTCCCTAGTAGATGTTTTTAGGGACACACGCCACTCCTGCCCCACTGGATGGGGCCAAGACCCCTTACCTGCTCCAGTAGCTGGCACCGGGGTAAGTCAGACCTGCTTACATCTCCAGTCTTACTCCACTAATCCACTTCCGCAGTAGCTAGCATTTAGTCCTTGCAGCACACATACACATAGCATAGAGTGAGATTACTCAGAGAGATATTTTAGAAAGGATTTAATAAGAAGGCAGGACAGACTGTGGTGATCAGGCGCAGAGTTCTGTCGGACAAGCATACTGACTAGCCACATTTTGCACATGATGGTCCCCTTTTATACTCTGTTCTTTCTATTCCCCACTTTGTTCCTCCCAGTTTCCTTCCCCTGCATGTTCCCTCGTCAGCTTACTGACGTTCCACTGACTTCCCTCCAACAACCCTCAGGTTTACATCCTTATCAGCTGCAAAGCCTTGGTTTGCCTGCAGTTTCTTGATAACCCACCAAAATTAGTGTGACTGATGAGGTTTGTTGCTTGTCTTTGTTTGTCACATTTGAGTCTTTGTGTATTTTTCCCTTTTTCCTTAGTATCCCACCTGACAAGGTCCATGATCTGATAATCTCACTGAAATAAACATTCCCACATTTCACATACCCTTATCAGTTAGTGTGACTGACCAGGTTTGTCTCTTACTACCGCCTCCCTTCTTGTTTGTCAGCCAGGTTTGCATCCTTGTGTGTTCTTGCTCATGGCTTCCTCCTTTTCTCCTTATCCTCTTTTGCATTGAACAGACCCTTGATCAGATGGCCTTGAAGGAGCAGACACTTTCTCCTTCCACATACGCTTACAAGTATGACAAGATTTGGAGAACAACTATTTCTCACTCCATTTATTCATTATCATCTTCCTGGTTTTGTAAACCTTGATCACATGTCCTCTCTGTATCCTGCTCTCAAATTATGAAAGAGCCTTTTGGGCTCTGCTTGAAAAGCAGCTGCCCTATCCTTTTGCTCTTTTTTTTTTTTTTTTTTTGTTGCTTTTCTCTGTATCTTTTCTCTAAACCTGATAACTTAAGAGTGGAAAATCTAAACCTATGTAATTGTTGGTCAATCTTTTTCTCTTGTCACATTCCAACAAGAATGGGAGGAGAAAGAAGGAGAAGTAAGCATCCTGTAGTTACTAAACCACTATGTTTGTCCATAGGGCTTGACAAGAGTATCGTATGTTTTCTGTTCTCTTGCAGAACGTAAAGTACAAATTAGTCTAAAGCAATGCTTACAGTTTTATTGCAGCTTAGCCAAAACAGATTTCTGCAACCTTTTCCTTCTAGCTGTCTTCCCAAATTTCTACTTCCTCTCTTTCTCCCTCCTAGGACTGCTGCTTCTTCCTTAGTCCTCCTTAACACTGCTGTTTCCTGTCTCTACCTGCAATGCTCTAAGACCTGTGCCACTGCCTCTTTTTACCTGTCCTCCTCACACCCTTCCTCACCTTGACTGCTGTCTTTGGTAGCCCAAGCTAAGTGTCCCAGAAAAGTTTACTGGGTGAACCCCAAAACTCTCTGTTCTTCTCCTCAGTTTTAGCACTGGGCACCGAGGTTTTTCTCTGGACAGGAGGTATTCCGGGAAAGCACAAAAGCCACACAGTATGTTAACTGTAGATTGAAAAAGACTTAATTTGCTGTGGTATTCTTGAAAACACTAGCATGAAACACAACGTGCCCGATGCCTTCTCTCAATATTCTAACTTTATAACTACTGGAAGAATTAAGATTTAGCAGGGACAACAATTGCAAAAATGAGTTAATTTGATACATATTCTGGTAGGATCAAGAATGGAAAAGCATTTCTATTTTCTAGTAGTGTAAGTGGATGATTTATGGGGATGTATGACTGAATACATATAAAACATAAAGGCTGCCAATAGAACAAGCAGACCTTTAAGCTGAAATAGCTGTCAGTTGTGCCTCTCTGAAGAAACAGACAAATGAGCTCAAATATGCCATGTCCCAGTTCACAAGAGGGGCTCAAACAAACAGGATGTTTTCTCACTTCTGTAAACAAATCTGTTCAGCTGATACTTGATTTTATGAAAAGGTATATGCTATGAGTGACTGGGATTTGGTCACAGAAGCTGCACAGGAAAATATAGCAGAGAAAAATAGCTACATGCTACCTGGGAATGAGATGAAAACCGTAACATATATGAAAAAAACCACAGGAAGTATAGAAATTTAGAATAGTTGTCAAAGAAACAAGAATGGCCTACTGATGAAATTGTCTGCATAAAGGAGAATGACTTGTATTCATTAGCACTAGGAATTCAAATATTGTGAAACTGTGATTGAAGCAAGTTGAAGATAAAGACATAGTTTTGTAATTGATCCACGTGCATCAGATTCCTTGCTGCTATAAATATTTTGGAAAAGATTTAAGAATGCATACGTCAAGATGTAAACATTTTCTGAAGTCAAATAGTGCTTATGATTGTAAAGCTAATAGTACCAGTAACCAGTGCAACTCAAAGAGCAGTTTTGTTGTGTATTAAGATGTCTTTATCAGATCTGTCATTGAGAAGTTGCCTCCATGTCTTTCAGAAAAGCTGGCAGAATGTTGCTAAGACACATATAAAATGTCAGTTTGAAAAACTTTCCACAGACCTGAAACATGGGTGAGGCTGTGTGTATACAGAATATGATATTTTTCAAAACATGTTCTCAAACTAGAAAATAAAATGGAAAACCTGAGAAAGAAGTTAGTATTTTCAAAATACTTTGGCTACAGGTCATAACATTTCAGTAAGTCATTGGTTTGAACTAGATTTTCTTCCTTCTATTAGGTGCTATAACCTGGAAAACTTTTCATGGGCAGATAAAAGGTTGATCTTAAAGACAATTTTACCTGCATAGTGACTTTAAGGTTATTAATCTACTGTTATATTTAAAATAAACATATTTAAAATAGTTAAGCGTCTTTATCTTTGCTGGCTTCCAATCAAATGAAAATAGGGTAAAGCTAAGGGCAGCATAAAATTTTGTGACACAGTCTATTGACTTTAAAATTATGAATATATATATTGAAATATAAAAATGCTTATAAATTAATAATTTGAGAATGATTCTGGAAGCAATAACAATTTTAGTGTTGCTACCAGTTCTTCTATTACGGATTACCAAATAAAAGCAAACTAATTTTTGTAACTTTGCTATAAAGATTTTCAACAGTTTTACACACATTGCAAAGTAATATTTTTCCTATTATAAAAGAAAAAAATAGCTAGCTTTGAAATGAACAGCATTCTTCTGAAAATAAAATAAAATAAAATAAAATAAAATAAAATAAAATAAAATAAAATAAAATAAAGCAAAATAAAATAAAATAAAATAAAATAAAATAAAATAAAGCAAAATAAAATAAAGCAAAATAAAATAAAATAATAAAATAAAAATTGCTGGTGACTTTCAAGATATTTTTACAAAGTTTAGAAAATAGAAGACAAATTGTAGTGTTATATATGAATTTACAAAAGTAACAGCTGCTATGTGAACTGTATACTTAATACCTTGTAAAAATTGCAAGTCTACAAATGGTAAACCCTAAGAAACCTAAACTGTAATAGAAAAAAAATCCTGTATTTTACATGGCTTAGACAATGTAATCAATGGAAACACTTTATTGTGATTGAAGCATGAGAGAGTATGATTCAAAAAATGCAGTGTTTTAGAGAGTAATCATCGATTTATTCCAAAGATATCTTTTATGTAATAGCTATATGTCAGTTGGTAGGAGTTAAAATGAACAATGTAACTGTATCATGCTGTTATAAATTTGAAGAAATTATTGTACATTTAAATATAAGGCATATAATACAGAAATTTAAAGCTCATAACTTAATCAGATTTACTTGAGTTGATGAATACATAAATAATTAAACCCATGATTCAAAGTATGGAGGAGTTGTAGTTTCTTACAAAAAAAAATACTAAGTAAAAATACAAAAAATACAGGCCCCCAAAATCCTAGAATAAGATGACTTCATCTATTCATATGGAAATGGGGGAATCTGTTTTCCTAATGGCATTCTTCTAAACATCTGACTATGGCTACCACTATGACCAATAATACCATCTTGGAACATAATTGCATATTTAGACAGAACATTTTTTCCTGCCTAGTTAATATTTCCTTGCATTTCACCGTAACTTGTAACTTAACTTGTGTGCTATCATCTCCATTACCTGTAATATTCAGAGGTATTTTTTAAAATTACTTCATTTTGATACACTTTTAATGGCTCAACAGAAAACATAGAATTAATGCAAACAGAAATGCGCAAAAATCAACACGGATCTAACTAAATTTGTGAGAGGCATGTCAATAAATGATCAAATGAGAAAAGGATGCAATAAGAAAATTTTCACAACCTCTGAAATAGCTCACTTTATCCACAATTTTGCAGTCACATAATTAAAAGAACAGGAAATTATTGCAATCAAGATGATGAATATTTTTTTCTGATCACTAATTATGTGTAGTTGAACAAGAGCAAGAATTGATGCAGTACAACTCAGATGAAATTGTGTCTGATTGTAAGTTATTTATGTTGTTGGTTAAGTTTCAACATCAAAGTAAAAAAATTGTTTTCCTGTGGAGGATTTTTATATGGTAAACCTAATATCACTCTACCCTCTAGGAGGTGAACAGCCATAGGATGAAAAGAAACAGACACAAATTAGTACACCAGAAAATCTGATTGTATATAAAGATTTTTTTTACATGGTTATTCACAATTTCTTTCGACAATCTGTTCCAGTGGCTCACCACCCTCATTGTAAAAAATTTTTTCCTTATGTCCAATCTAAAGCTACTCTTTTCCAGTATAAAACTATTGCCCCTTTTCCTATCAGAACAGGCCCTGCTAAAAAGTCTCTCTTCATCTTTCTTATAAGCCCCCTCTAACTACTGAAAGCCCACTATAAGGTCTCCCCAGAGCCTTCTTTTCTCCAGGCTGAACAACCCCAATTCTCTCAGCCTGTCTTCACAGGAGAGGTGCTCCAGCCCTCTGATCATCTTCATGGCCCTCCTCTGGACCCACTCCAACAGGTCCATGTCCTTCTTTTGCTGAGGGCTCCAGATCTGGATGCAGTACTCCAGGTGGGGTCTCACCAGATTGGAGCAGAGGGGCAGAATCACCTCCTTTGACCTACTGGCCATGCTTCATTTGATGCAGCCCAGGATACGGTTGGCTTTCTGGACTGTGAGTGCACATCGTTGGCTCACATTCAGCTTTTCATCCACCAGTACCCCCAAGTCCTTCTCAGCAGGGCTGCTTGCAATCCCTTCATCCCACAGGCTGTACTGATACTGGGGGTTGCCCTGAACCAGGTGCTGGACCCTGCACTTGGTCTTATTGAACCTCATGAACTTTACACAGGCCCACTTCTCGAGCTTGTCCAGGTCCATCATCCCATCCCTCAGGCTTGTCAACTGCACCACTCAGCTTGGTATTTTCTGCAAGCTTGCTGAGGGTGCACTTGATCCAACTGTCTACGTCATTGATGATATTAAACAGTACTGGTCCCAGTACGTACCCCTGAGGGACACAGTATAATCAATTATTTTTGTCAAACAAGCAACTGTCTCTCCATGGAGTCGTTACACAGGAAAATGGTTACAAATAAATAGTAAATGAACAAATAAAATATTTTTCCTTTTTCTTCTACTTACAGGTTGTTTCCAGAATGAATTGTCTGATTCAGTTGACTTTAAAGACAATGGCAAGATTCTGGCCAAGTAAATACGGGATCATGCTGTTTGATCACATAGACTTGTGAAAAGCAACTACGTCCATATTTCCTTTGTTTTTCAAGTGTGCCAGTGTGCTTTAAATGTAAACTTTGTATAGATTCCCAGGTCGAGGGAAAATGCAGCTATATATAGATGCTAATGGCAGTCATGAAGAGATCTGTTTTTACAAACAAAATGTTTCAATCTGTGATACTCATTGTGTGCAGCTGAACTCTAAGTGTGTGTGAGCTAAGCTATTTGTTGAATGTATAAAAGCTGTCTTCAACTTGAGTACGTTGAGCAGAAGGCTGAGAGTGTAGCTCCTAGTTTTCCTATAAAATTGTTCAGCTATTTTACCTACCTTTGTATCACGCATAACAATAATTTCATATTTTAAGAGAATCTTCTGAGTAAAGTTAGTCACAGAATTTGGATTTAAGGTCTGATTTCTCTTCCAGCTTGAGATATACTCTTGTTCTGCATTTTGGTAGAGAATATATTAATATTTCACATATTTTCTTCTCTTCATTTACATCACTGTAAGCAAGGAATCATATTGAACTGTGGATCACTAGGAGTGGTAGATTCAAGACAAATCATACAGGACTTAAATGTTCTTTCACTGCAGTCAGAACTACCACAGCCTCCAGCAGAAGTAGGAAAGGCTCTTGGTATCCATCCTGCAATGGCATTAAGCAAAATGTTGAGACACTTGCTGGATAGTTGAGTGAATAATTTTAAAAAGAAAGATTACTAACCCCCATCTGCTTTTACAGAAATCACTAGTCACAAGGAGACTAAATTCCCGTGTTGGTAAATAACATCAGTGAGGAACAATAGGATAAAGTAAAAGGAGAAAAGAAGCACTATATGTTTTCCTATTACTTTTAATGGTGTTGCCACTTTTATTTAGGAGGAAACACTACTCAAAATAAGGTGTTTTTCTAAGTGGCTACAAGAGTGCTGAGGTTTTCCTTCCCTTTTCTCTTTTGCAGTAGTAAACAGGGAAAAGGCAAGGTTATTTTTTGTTGGATAGTGTTGATTTTCACCAATGCATCATAACCATCCGATGGATAGATCAGATGTCAATGAAATTATCATTTGGCAGATACAAGTTGTAATTTAATTTCAGTTAAATTGTGAGATCTGTAATTAAAAAATCTCTAATGTTAAATTTACATTATCAAATCTATTTACAGATAGAAATGTACCAGTGTGAAAAACAGTCTTAAAACATCGCAAGAATCATTTGGGGTTATTACCACATAAAGAATTAGGTTAAGCAGGAAGCACTTCCGGGGGAGCTCAAAAGGGACAAGCAGCATGACTTTGATTTTATTTGTAAGTACAATAAAGAGACTGAGAAAATTATTAAAAATGTGCTAGTTTCTAATATGAGTTACAGGATGGAACAGCTGGTACAGCCATCTCCCTTGATATAATCATTCTGTATCAGATCACAGCAGGTGTATTTATTGTCTTCTGAGAAGTCTGTATGTATGGCATGGAGAAGTACTCCCCACAGAAAAAAAACACTTTTATTTGATATAAAATATATGAAAATAATATATTCCAATGAAGAAAGTGCACCTTAAAAAATGTAAGAAAACAGTTCCTGCCTGCTCCTTAGGCAGGATAAATCCATAAATTATCTTAAATTAAATGAGATAGGTACACAACTGCTAGAAAATGACAGAAGGATGATACCAGGTAACACAAACAAGAATTAATAAGTTCTCATGAGATCCTGTTAGTCTGATAACTTCTATTCAGGCAAAAAGACATTCTGGGATATTCCTAGAATAAGATCGGAGTACAGATATTAATGATGGAGATATCCTTGAACCTCACAGAAGACTGGCAGGGAAAAACACACTGTTTTTATCACTGCAGTGATAGTACCATAGGAAAAAATTGATCACACAAAACACTTGATACAGAAATTAAAGATGACAATATGCAGTCCTCGGTGACCAAGAAATGAGATGACATGCGCTTTCCTTGTGAGGGAATTCAAGGCCCCTATGAAAAGAAATCATATTATATGTTAATGATATATTAGGGATGCACAATTGTAACTCTCACAAAGCTAGAAAATATGCCCAAGAGTTTCAGTAACTATCATAAATCCACCACATATACAGTTGCTGTTTTACTAGTCTAGTTTCTAGTATCCAATCCTGTTTATTAAACTTCTTTATTAAATGAGGTCAATCTTGTAGTAGGCATGAGTATTATGACAGCTTTGAGATACTGTAAATGAGAATTCTCATAAAAGACGAAAAAGTTTTATTTTTTTGTAATCCAAAACAAGTCAAATAAGCGGCCTCTCTATTGCTCGTACAGTATTGGAGGCAAAAGATTTGAGTTCAGGGATTTCAAACTGCTTTCAAACTTGATGGCTTCATAGCCTTCCACATCTTTTTGAAGTCTAATCAGGGGAGCATATGTTCTTTCCACTTATGAGCTGACCTGGAACCATGACAGTAGAACTGTGTTCATGTTTTGTCACCGTTTCGTGGTTTTCAAAAAAGCCAACATTTCTTAAC
Source organism: Rissa tridactyla (assembly GCF_028500815.1). NCBI lineage: Eukaryota > Metazoa > Chordata > Aves > Charadriiformes > Laridae > Rissa > Rissa tridactyla. The sequence goes on along the minus strand of NC_071467.1, from coordinate 31,311,613 downwards.
CTGCAACTAGCCTTGGACCATGGCATGCTGTGACATAAGCAACAGCGAATTTAAGTTAACAAGATCCGAATTTCAAAAGACACTTGTTAAGGACTAGCAAATTGGCAACAAGGAATTCCCTTACTTTTTAAATTACTTGCTTACATACTAAACTGCCTCTCTACATAGGTAAAAAGTGATACAAAACCAAACATTTGACAGTAACTTGTCTGTTTCAGAGTCACAGCTTTAGGTAAGGAAAAGAAGTAATTAAAAAAACCCCACCCTGGTACCTGTTAAGATATAGAAGCATATTCTATGTGTTCTCCAATTACATATGCTAATAGCATAATTCAGGCCAACAAAGTGGTAAAAAAAAGCATTAGAATCCCTTCCTCCTTCTCCAGACAGATATTATCAATTAGTATATATATATATTTTTTAAATGCACACGCATTTAAGTCATGAAAGGTAACCTTAAGAGACAAAATAATAAAATGAATATCAATTTAACAAATATTGTCATTACCAAGAATCACAGAATCACAGAATGGTTTGGGTTGGAAGGGACCTTAAAGATCATCTGGTTCCAACCCCCTGCCATGGGCAGGGACACCTCCCACTAGACCAGGCTGCTCAAAGCCCCATCCAGCCTGGCCTTGAACACTTCCAGAGATGGGGCATTGAAAACTTCCCTGGGCAACCTCTTCCAGTGCCTCACCATGCTCAAACGTACACTGAATTCAGGTTTAGTCATATAGATAGACATAGTTGTGCTAACAGAAAATAAAATGACTGGAAAATGCTGGGAGATCATTCAGGAAGTGGAGGTCACCGTGTCAGCTCAGTTATAAAACAATTATGCACATATCATGGTATTGGCAGAAAAAAATTATTTAATGTATGTATATCAACAGTAGTTATGCTATTCATAATGCCTGGTTATTTTATGTTTTTATTGTTAGTAATAGTAAAAGAAGGTGTTTGTGTTCCTGTGACATTCAGACTTACCTTATTTTGTAGTTTCTCAAAACCTTCTTATTCTCTATATTTATTTTAATTTGTCAAGGTTTTCCTCATAAAAAACTTTGTCACTTGTTGGTGTTCCTTGAAAGACACTTTTCTTTTTAAATCTAAATATGTATTCTACTTTTTCTTCTGTCAACACCTGTGAATTAAAGTTTGAGAGCCTGATGTCAGCCATTCAGAAGGCTTCTCAATGCTTTCCCAGATACAACAGAAGAGAAATTCTGTGGGTAAAGCTGAGACTTTCAGTTGCTCTGCTCTCTGCTTAGTAGGTTTTCTAAAGAAGGAAATTATATAAGTTCAAGTAATATAACTAAGGAAAACAGATGAATCCCAGAGAACCCATAGAATCATAGAATCCCAGGCCTACTAGATGGCAGAATGATTTCTCTGCTAGGAGAATACTTGACCCACCCACATAAATAAAGCAGCTGTTCATGTTTTGTCCTATCTATTGAGTCAATGTCCAACCTGCTACAGCAGTCTTGTCTTCCCACCCCCCCGCCGTTCATAATACGTGTTCTGCTTTGTATTGAAACATCAGCTTCTGTCACTAGCCATTACATTTTCCATGGGAAGCAATTGCTGTCACAATGATAAGTCATAATTCTTGGAAATTCCTGGAAATTCTTGGAGAAATCCAGTGCACAGGTGCTCTGTTTTGAAAGTTAGCTAAAGTAAGGCAGGGTGTCAGGGTCAGTAAGAGAGAAGTATGTCCCCAAAGGGGAGTTATTAGCATTGTTTTTCCTATTTAAGGTATTTCAAAGGGCACGGTTATCCAATGCTAGGTGTATGTTAAATGTACTAGCTATGTGTTGTGAATCTGAAGATTTGCAAGTCCTATTTGGGTACATAATTACAATTTATTTATGTAAAGTTACAAGATGCAGAAATTTTCGTCAAAGAGAACTATGGTTTTCAAAGGGCTTTCTGGGTTTTTTTGGTTGGTTGGTTGGTTGGTTGTTGTTTTTTTTCTAGTGCCACTGAAAGGTAATGAGATACTCACAATCTGTTGTAAACTCCAAGTCTGTTTTCAACTCCAGCAATGGACAGCATTACTTGCTAGCTATAGTGAATATTCTATGGCTGAAAGAGCTTGTTCTCTGCTTTGTGTCACAGTAGGCCATCTTTCAAATTGTGATGCAAACTAGCCACCTACTTATTTTCAAATGCTTTCTGCAAAGACAAAAAGAGTCAGAGGATACTCATACTTGGTGGAGTCTCTATTTTTTTCCCTTGTCTTGCTTTTGGTCTTTTTCTATTTTCAAGTAGTACTTCCATCCCAGCAGAAGTTCAGGGAAAATTTTTGTGTCACGTATTTACAAATCTTCACCAAAGATTCTCACTTGAATCCTATAAAATGATCAGAATTTTTGCAAGCAGGCTGATTTTCTATTACATTATTAGATTAAACAAGATCAAATATTCTTCCCCTGTCCCCACCCCTTTGCCTTCTTTTCACATATTGTCTTAGTTTTATTCACTTTGTGAAGGAAACGCCCAAAGTTTTAAGGGAATCTATGTATATTCTACACATAGGCAAGGGATTGAATGTATTTTCATATTGTCCACAGAAATATAAATCTCAATTGAATGCCCTGGTTTAGTAAAAACTGTCTGTTACTGTCTTAGCACATTTGAAACACAAGAAAAGATTTTTCCTTGTCATGTGCATTTTTTATTTTGAGTAGGGTCATTGTGCCATAAATATTCCACAAAGGAATTGCAATGAAAATACTACACCACTTTCTTTGCTCCTTAGTACTGTTTTAAGCGGGTTTTATGCCTTACTGCTTTTATTGGCACTGTCTGTCTTTATACTATACTTCATCTTTCATCTAAGTAGTTTGACCTTGTAGACAAAGCATATTCTCAATTAGATTTTTCTGTCTTTCAGTCTTACAGAGATGATCAAAAGTATGTATGTTTACCTCTGCCTTCTTAACAATCCATGAAATCTGGTTGCATTAAAGCTTTGGCTACTTGCTAAATTTTGGTAGTTTAGCAGTTTACCATATGGCTATGATTGCCTGTGTGTACTTGCTGAGTTTGGGCAAATGTAAAAGCAACAGCACTTCTGCTAACTTTCCCAACTGCCAGAAGTCTGGGCATAACAGTGTACACAACAGCAGTTATCACAGCTGAATTAAAGTGCAGAAAATTCTTAAACTGCAGTAATTTAATTATAAATTTGAGCTGTTGCTCTAAATCCAGGAGGGGCTTAGAGTCTGCTCTTTGAGTCTGATTCTTGAGGAGAAAAAACAACAGAATACGTAACTCCAAGGACATAAGCAGCATGACAGGTTTTCTTTTTCTTTCTCTTTATCTTGTAAATCATAATAACTTGGATGCTTCTGCCTACAAATAGACAAATATAATGGAGTGAATAATTTACTTTGGGTCATTTGATTAAAAATACTATCCTGGTCTGGAAGGGATGTTTTGTGCTAACCCAGCCTTCCTGTAGTACTCATTTGACCTAAATAAAGCAGAACAGATTTCTAGTTTTTTAATGTTTTTTGCTTCCAGGAAAGATTCAGTAGCTAATAAATTTTTATAAGAAAAATCAGCATTCATTATCCAAAGTAGATTAAGAGTTTCTGCACTTATGTACGTTTATTTCTGTAGATAAGAGCAACAAAGAACAATAAATAATAAGAAATCAAAGCTATACGTGCTGTTCTAGGTAGCCAAAGGTCTTTTGTAGATTCTAGATTGCATTTGCTGGCTCTGTGAAGAGTATCAGGAACCCCAGCGTGTCTCAAGTAGCACTAGGTTTGTACGTTTAGGCAACTGAAGTAAGCCTGTATTACAGAAATCACACTGGGGATTGCAGCTAGTGTGAAAAGTTGTTAATTCTTGCATGAAATGATGCAATTGAGCAGATATATTTCCTTGATTTACATGAATTTGCCTTTAACTACTTTTCATTTGTGGCTTCATGTGGATGGACGGGGACATGATAAAAGTAGTTAGCAAAACAGCTCAGTTAAATCCAATTTGGGGATACGTTTGTCTAAAAAACCCAAGTGATTTGTAACAGAAACTGATGTAAGGAGTCCTTTAGCAGAAATTGTATGATTTAAATGATGCTCTGTATTTTAGAAAGTTATGTTTTGGAACATTCATGATCTTATAGTATGGAATCCATTGCTAGTACAATGATCCTAATTTATAGGAAGTTTTCTTTATGCGCCTGTGAAGAAAGTACAACATTGTAGAAGCTCAATTAACGAGACAATTCCTAAGAAAAACTGTCAAATAAATGTCTTTATATTTTCAACAATTTAATTTAGCAAGATATTGGTAATAAGAAAAGCTGATGTAGATAGGATCTCTTTTCTGTCATTAGAGAAAGGGGTACATAAGAGGATTTGATGCTTGAAAAGAATGAGAATTAGAGTATGTGCCAGCTTCTGGGATTTGGCAAGGAGATTTACACCCTTTCATCTGCAAATAAACACTTCACATTCAATTAATAGGTGCCCTTCACTAAATCGATAACAAGCTATTAATTATTAATTATACAATTCTGATGCCATTATAATACAGTTATAATATTAATGCATAATTTTCCATTTATATTATAGAATTATAGCATGGATGTGTGCTAAGAATTGTAGTAAAGAATGAGTTTGACTGTCTCCCTGACACTAGACTTATTCAATTAATCTGGACAACTAAGGTCAGTGTGAAGTTTAAATGAGAGTGTAAGGCAAGAATCTGGTCTCTGGATAATTAACTAATGCTAAGTAAAACGCATATACTAAACAAATATCAAGTTTCTGATGAGTCCTCGCTCAACTCTACACTACCTACACTGATTACATGTATGTATGATCACTGCGGCGGTGATCATACCTCATCTTCTATGTGCTACACCTGCAACAAATGACACTTGGTAACAGAGTGATGTGAACTGGAGGTGGGCCTTCACATGATTTCTAGCTGTCTTCTCATTGACTTCAGTAGTTTTTTTGTTTTCCTTTTGCTCTGTCTCCATCCTTTAAGCTCAGCGGCCACTAAAACATGCTCAGGAAAAAAGAAGCATTAAAAATTGGTAGGGTTTTTTCAGCTTTTCACTTCAAAATGTATTATCGACTAGTGTGTTCATAATGAGATTGTAATATGGGGAAAAACCCCAGTAGAATCTGGATTTCTTTATTTATACATAACATGATTTCAACAGAGGGTAAGGATTAGCTCTGAAATTATGTGGGTGCCTGGTGGCAGTTTTTGTTATTATTTTGGGACTTGTGAGATCATCTGACCTCTGTTGTGCCCTAGATAGAGAGAATAACCTCATCTCGAACCACAACGAGAACTTTCTATCCTCAGTGGGAAGCGTAGATGGGGAGAAAAATATAAAATTTTGCTTAAGGCCATCCTTTTTTTAAAAAAAATTTAGTATCAAGGTAGAATTTTATAACAGATCAGCTTTGATATTTGTTTGTTTGTTTCTATCCCCTTCCCCATTTACAATGACAGACTAAACCTGCAGCAGTGTGAGCTAACCCACTCACTGTGACACTGTAATCAATTAATCCCCTTAGCCTTCCTGCCCACCTTCCTGCTGGTTAATTTGTAAGCATACTGTAGGTCAAAAAGTTCTGACCGGAAGCTTGTTCAGTAGTCCATTCACTATTTTAGACCAGCTGTAAAAAATAAGCGCCCTGCAAACCGTACTTAATACATTTATTAAGAGCAAATATTTGGTTATGTAGATGTGGTTGATTCCAGCTAGCGGAAGCCTTACAGAGTATTAAGGTACAGGCACAAAAACAATGTGCTGGACAATAAATAGTTGCATAATATTCTTTTCATAAATATTTGATCAGAGAAGTGGGACCAAAGTTCTATGTTGTTTTCACTCTTTGGTGTATGCATATATATATACTTACATATATATATAAATATTTTTTTAAAGGTAATGGATTTGTAGACGCTCCATCAACTGTAAAGTTTTGACTTGAAGCTGCATTGGCAAGAAACAGAAATGGATTCCTAACATAATCTGGGTCAGGATGATCTAAGCATACCTGTATGCGTGGCAGGGGTTTATATAATGCCATTTGCTGTTTCAGATTTGCTCTCCAGCTCTGCAAAATGGGTTGAAATGCATTCTTCCATAGAATTAGAGGAGAATATAAGAGTGTTCTTTGTAGTGAAGTATGAAAAATACATTGCTTTTGGCTATGCTCCTAGTGAAACTTAAGTGTCTTTTTTTTTCTTCCCCCCCCCCCCCCCAAAATAAACTGGTATATCCTATCACATACATACTTATATTCAGAGATGTAAAGGTCAGAGGGAGAATTACGACCACCCAATCCCTCTTTTTAAGAGCAAAACAGCAAGGTAAATAAGACCAAGGTAAATAAGTATGAGGTTAAATTTTGAACTGGATTTTCACTGAGAGGGGTTACCTGGGTCACACAGATGCAAAGGGCTACCTGAGCATGTTGTCACGGGAGTCAAACTTGCTTTTTAGTCTGTTGGTGGCTATGGAAATTGGTATGCCTTAATTCTTTACCTAATAAACAATGAAGACTTGGCAAAATATTTAGTAGAATTTTTGGAAATCTAACCTTACATCAAAAAAATTGACAAGTATTTTGACAAAAAGTTCTTTAATTTGTTTTAGATATATCTTTTAGCATGGCATCCAGCATATTCCTCCATTCCAATAGTTATCTTTCATGAAAAAGAAAGTGTACTTATTTCAACTGAAGGTGTAATATATTTCATCTCCTTTTGATAACTTACTGCACATTCTTATAACGTTTTTAGCTATTGCCACACATTGTTTTCCAAAATGCTCTGATCTCAAGGAAAGAACAGAGCTAATAATTCTGAAAAACCCTCCTGCTTGGAGCTTCTACTATCATTTTGCTGGGAAGCATAAGTAAGGAAGTCATAATAATATGGCTTATAATTAAATTAATATAATTATATGAATTACATTCTTAAAATAATAAGGACACGATCAGGTATCAGAAATTTCACAAAAGTATTGATCTGCTTAAGATACCAAAATAATATCCAGAGCTAAGCAAGCTTAATATTTTCCATTCATCTTCTTAGCCAATGTGACCTCAGCAGACCTACCTTTTATTCGTAATCCCAAGGTCTTTGGAATGACAAGTTGCTGATACTGTAATTAAAACTTTGCAGAAGAGGGTTTGCAATGAAGGCCAAAATCCTAGAAACAATTTGGATGTACTTTTTTGAGAAACTACCCTCTGACAGCTCTCTGTATAACATGCTGTCATTCTGTTACATTCAAAATTAGTTCATCTAGGCTGATAGGTGTTAAATCAATGCTAACCTGAAGTGTCAGCTCACTTCATTTTAAAGTTCTCAGGCTACTTCAATCAGTTTCAGCAGCGTGGTTCAAGGAGATTTGACTGATGTTTCAAACCACTGAATTGTTCAGGTTTACATTTAAATATACCCCTTTCTCCTTTTTGGCTTGACTGCTTAAATGTTATAACTTGTAGATGCACTCCACCGTGTGCATTACTTGTGAAAAAGACAGCAAGTGTTTAGATTTCATCAGCTATCACCTTAACCTGTCTATTTAAGATTAAATTTGTATTATTAAAAGAGTGATCCTGGGCTTCAGCATTGTTAAAATACAGTCTCATGCTCCTGATGAACAGAAGCTGACTGACATAAAGTGTGGACTGTGACTAAGTCACCTGGTATTATCAAGGCAATTCAAATTGGTTTGTATTAAAGCATATACATCTGCTGGTATTCAAAGGGAGTTTCTCCTGTTTTTTTTACTCAAAATGTGTAAGCAACAGGCAATCACACAAGCATTGACCTTGACCAAACTTGTAGTGTTCATAAATTAAGAGATCTACTTCTTTGTCATCAATTACTGTCATCAGTTACCAATTAAATAATCTTCTCTTTTCACAATTGCTAGTGTTACAACTTTTTATTCTCTTTGTGATGGCACCTGACCAGCACTAGAAAACACAAAACTTAATTTCAGCTTATGTGACAGTCCATGGTCACTCACACTAAAAATGGCAGAAAACTGTGAAAAGCAGGCCTACTTTAAGAACTTGGCAACAGAGGATTTTATTACTGTAAGAGACATTTGTCCAGTCACCTGTGGTCAGCAAAGGTCTCAGAGAAATCATATAATGCTAATTTTAGTCTTAAGACTAAAACCAGCTTGTTTCCTGGCCCCAGTACTGCAGCAGTTAGCATGAGTTGGATGTAGTTACCAAAACTGATGACCTTTAACTGACTTTTTGCTGTAACAAAAGCAGACAAAATATGATCCAAACGAGTTGCAAACAACAGAGTAGTTGCAGTGTGCTCAAGGAAACATATAGTCAAACTACATACTCAGCCTGTTGAACATCAACATGTCCAAAAGTGACCTGCACAGGAAGATTGTGAGCACTGGCAATGGCAAGAGCGAATCAGAAAACTATGCAATTTGAGAAGACATCCTCAGCAAGTTATTCTGTACCCAAACCTATAACTAAGGACACTTAAGAATACTGAAGGTAATCACAAAATAATACAGACCTTGGTGAGGAACCCGATGACAATGCCAAGGATCCATGACTTTCTAACCTCCAGGAAACACAGAGGAGCGCAGGGGACCCCACAGCCCTGGACCGCGCACTGCAGCACTGACACCGCTGCAGTGACCCATGAGACCTTCCTCCTGGCTGCAGTGTCTCTCCCACAGGCTGGGGAAGTCATGCAATTAGTAAAATTGCGAGTCTGTGATGAAAGTGTTTTGGTATTGAAACCCATTTAGCCACACTATCATCTGGTTTTAAACCTGCTTCAACAGGAAGATGTTTCTGTCTTTTTAGTAGGAAGAAACCATTTTCTAGGACCTGCCTAACCATGTCTACAATCAGCAGGCACCTCGTTGGTTTTGTGTTAGCATTGTCCTCTAACTGAAATGCTTCTTCTCCCTGAGAAGAGATAATCTCATTCTCTCTTAATCTTGATCAGAAAACGATATTGTCTGCTAGCACTTACTTTGCAGGGCCCAATTTTTTTCCTCTCCTTGTATAAGACAGGCACTTCATCTCACTCCTAGGAAGATTCCTGGTAACACTTGCCTGATGGTCTTCCAGTTTGAATTAATCTCTCTGGACATTAGCAACAAAACCATAGTCCTGTATTCCAGTACCCTGTATAATGGAATTAATCTTTTTTCTATTTGAAATACTTGCCCTGATATAGCCTTGGTTTCTCTCATTATTACATCACATAGGCGGATCTTATGTTCAGTGTTGAGCTCCAGGTTTATAACACGCATCCTTGTTGACCTTTACAGAGACGTAGCTTTTATTTTGCACTATTAAATGTCATTTCATTCCCAGTTTTTAATGTCACCTAGTGCTTGCTGATAGTCTGACCCTTATATGTTTAGATAGTACTTTCAAACTCTGAGCCATTAACAAATTTTGTTAGCTGGCAGTTTTTATGCCAGGGTCACTAATGAAAAGGATCTTAAAGACAAACACTGAGATATGAAAATGATCTCATTCCAATTATCTTTCCTTTAGACCATGTTTCACAATCTTTGCCTTGGCTTGGCATATGAAAGTAACAGAAATGTGGTCGAGATGGCGAATTGTGAAAACTGGAACCACAATGTTTTGATATCGTATAATTTTGTCTAAATGGCTATCTGAGTTGGAATTCCTGAACACAGCACTTCAGAAAATGTTTTCTTGTTGGTTTTCTTGTCTGTATGTTGATATTCAGTCAAATAGCAAACCAAAGGAAAATAACAAACCCACAGAATTTTTATGCAACTTTATGAACATACAAAAAAAATCTTTTAGAAGACAGGTATAAAGCCTCAGATCAGTCAGACTCAAAATTCAGTATTTTTTCCTATTTTACATGAGCAGTTTTACAATTCTGTTGTAAATAACTGGGGTTTTTTTTTTTCTTTATTTTGCTTTTATTTTTTAACTAAATCGGTTTCAATATGTGAAGCCATTTTAGATGAGCAGAGGTGAAACTCTGCTTTCATTTTATAGGTTTTTTATAGAAGCAAGCTCAAGGGAAAAAAGAGAAAAAAGAATAGCCATCTAAAATTGAAAAGCTGTTATTAAAGTGGATCATTGTATTGTGAAAACAAAATTGTTTTGTGAGTGCAGCAATTTTTTTCTGTGCAAAATGGCAACAGTAATTCTCCATTTGTTTTAAGTGTCAGTACAAGCCCATGGAGACAATGTCATGTCAAACCGATAAAAAAATAATTTCAATGCAACTATGCTGTGAGACATAACCATCTCAAGACAATGGTAAAAGGATGTCAGTAAAAAACCTATGGAAATCCAATAATATGTCAGTCTTATGGTTTTTGATGCAGGGATTTGGAGATTATGTTACATTGCTGAGATAATAGCATGCTATCATTTAAATTCTACTATTTAAAACAGAAAAATAAATCAACATCATGTTAAGAAACATCATGTAAAAGCTTAATAAAACCTGCTGTCTATTGGCCAGATCCATGGTTGATTTCAGCTGGCACAGCTCCACTAATCTTACCCTAGCTGAAGATCTGTGCCTATGTTATCATCCTCTATTAGACATCCTCTGAACACTAGGAGGTGGAGAAGGGTTCATTTGTATGAACTAAGTAGACAATTAAGCACAAGTATTTTATTAGATGCAGACTAAGCAAAGTATTGGGATCCTGCTGAGGGTTAAGCTAGCATTTGTATTTCAGGTCAAACCCAGTTTCTGTAGTAATATCTCTCACGAGCTGTCCTGGCAAGATACTGCCTTTGTCTAAATGGAACCTGGAAAGACGCCTATTGTGTTGAATCCAACCCAGAAGGAAGTTATTATGACAGAATTAAAAACTAGTCCCATAAATAATATGTCAGCCTGGCCTGCTTTTGGCCCATTTCCTTTCAATGCACACCTAAAATTCTATGTCAGCTTTCTAGAAAAAAAGGAAAAATGTCGAACTTTTCTATTTTTTTGAAAGTCTCGTTCTTCTCCATGCTCTGCAGGGAGGCCTCTGCACCACGAGCTGTCCCTATGTCAGTATGCAGTTTGTTTACATTTGATGTCAAACAATACATGCTATGACACGGTTTCTGCTGCAGTGGTCATTACAGTCCCTCTGACAGACCTTATAAATTCAGTCCGCTTGAATATAGACTGGTAGGAGAGTTTATTTCGTTCTCATCCCTGATCATGTTTCTGCTTCCCCTCCCCCGCCTTTCTTTTTAATTCCTTCTACAGAACTTGACTTTTTACATCAGATTGTGTTGGAATATGACTTCCAGTTTAACCTCACTCCCCTTAACCTCTGAATAAATATACAATTACTATCTCCCTGTAATTTAAGCCAAATGTTGCCTTCATTAACTTTTATAAGTATTTTTTATTAAAGGAACAGGAGAAAACTGCTGCACTTGTGAAGTTACAGCTAACAGAAGGAAATCCACACTTTGAGGTCTTCAAATCCAGGACAGAACTGAATTTTGTGAGCTTTGTTTCTAATTTTTCTGGTATTAATTTTTGTGCATTCAGAAAGGGCATAGGCCAATGAGCTGCTGAGCATATTGAACTTCTTTGAAAATCAGTGTTTTACTAGTTGAGTTAGTTCTTATTTAAGAGAGTGAACTTAAAACAAGAGCAACTCAATGTGTCTATCTTGTGCCCGTTTGCTTAAAACAAAATATGATTATAAAATTATTTACACCTCTTCCTTAGAAGTAATAAATTTACTATATAATGTAAAAGCTGAAAATAAAAAATTTTCTGAGCCTTCTTGGAAATGGATCAATATTTTTAAAGCCTTACATTCCATTGTTTGCATAGAAACAAACCCCAAAATATTGGCAAAGTTTCAAAATCAATATGACTATTGGAAAACCGCTGAAACAGCTACAAGACTTACAATTGAGGAAATCGCACAGAACCAATTACTCCTACCAGGTTAAATTGTACAACATCAGGAAACTATAGTTAATGAGGCTCAGAGGCTTCTTGTGAGAAATATCTGTTTAATATTTTTCTCTCTTTATTTAGAATTATTTTTTTTTACTTAATAATTCCAACAAAACCAATCAAAGAGAGAAAAGAAACGCAGCGTCACTGAAATCTAATAATTTTAGTAATGGGTGCCCAAAGGTTATCTATAATTTCTATGCAATCAAATGTTTTAGTTTGGAACTGCTGTTTTCATGTAAAGGATCAAAATTTTCCTTAGCAATGTAGGGTTTGTTAGCACAAAAGAGACAGTGGAAATTTTAGAAAAACAATTATTATGGATCAGTTACTTTTCATTTTGAAGCACAGTCCAACTCCAACATTACTTGAAGTCTATTTCTTCTAAATTAATGTGAAGACCAAGCAGGAATCTGAAAAAGGCTTTATAATGTCTTTTGTGTCAGATATTAGTCTCAGGAGTGGGAAAGGAATGAGATATAGGTAGCAAGTTAGGAATTTTCTCCATGGGAAAATGATCCCAACTTCATCTTGAGAGCTGGGCAAGGATGTCTGAAAATGATATGTTGCTTTAGCACTCACTCTTATGGGAACGGATTGTAGTTTCTTCTTCTGGTTGCTGGCACCATTCCCATTAGATTTGAGTTTCCTTGTATTTATTACATCAGTGCATTGCTTTCACATTCAATAATTAACCTTGCTGGCTAATATCTGTTATAAATTTTTCAGAATATATTTGAAATTATTAATGTTAATTGCTGCATGAACTTTGGGTGATCCACCAGGAATCAGTTTATTCCAAAAAGAATATTTTCCATTTGAGCATACAGTCATTAAAACACATTAATCTACTAATCCTTATACCTTTATGCTGTTGCCCTTTTCTTCTGCCAGGCAAACAACAAAAAGAGAATTCTCCCAGTATAACCATTGATTTTGATTTTATAGGGAAGAATTCAAGAGAATACATTTTAAAACTTGGGGGCTGGAATTTCCCTAGGGGTAACTGTTAAATAATGTCCGTATTTGTGAAAACTAACAATAAACAATGTTTTGTTCTTTTGAATATGAACTGCAGTGTTAATAAGTAGCTGAAAAAACCATGTGCTCACACTTCACTTACCACAGTTTAAATACCGTGCATTTCAGGATACGTACCAAAACTTAACTTCCTAGTGCAAACAACAGGAAAGGACTGAGAAGTACTGAAATCATGGTTAAGTAGTATAGCTGGAAGCTGGAATCATTCTTTGCTGAATTATTGTACATTGGGGTTGGTAAAGCTGGTCAAGTGCCTTCAGGCTGAAACAAACCTCTGGGTCTTGCCTACAATCATTCTTGTGAAGGGCTGTCTTTTGGTCTCAATCATCAGCTCTCCCAATGTCGATGGAGAGTCAAGGTTCAGCCTCTATGAAGCTCTCACTCAGCTTCTCTGCTGGGCCGTGCCCTTAGAAGCCCAGTGGGGAGAGACTAGCCACGAGGCATGCCCTGAGGAGAGCACAGCACAAGTTTTCTCGCCAGACTGAGTGCATTACCAGTTCTGCACCCAGGGCACAGGACAGAGGGCTAATGGTAAAATTATATCCTCTTCATCCTTCCAGCTACCAAATTATGAGTCAGAATTCTTTCCAAACTGCATAGAAGAATTTTGTATTTCTTACTCCCTTTTAATGATTATTTATAGATTATATTGACAAGTAGTGTGTGTAAGGTTTTAGTAACTGTAAGCCCAAAGCTTAGGAAAAAAACAACAAATTGATAGATTAACTTGTACGATATCTGGTTTTTAGCAGGCCCTTTCTGAAATTTTATGATAAACTCTGCAGTTACACACCCACTGCAGCCACAATGAAATCAGCTGGTAGTAAATGACAGCAGTGTTTACCCATAGGTCTTTTCAGATTTCCAGCTTTTCCTTTACTTACTTGTCAAAGGAAACAACCTTTCTCCAAACTTGCAATTGGCAATTTGAGCTCCACTTCTGTGTTGCCCTGGTGTGACCTTTTTAAGCCTAGGGGTTTCAGGAAGAGAATGAAACATCTGCACAGAAGATTACTGAGCAATTTCTAAATATACCTGCTGGATTTGACCATAACAATTTCTGGAAATGATTGGTAGCTCACTCTGGAGGCTAAAGTGATACTTAAGTCCAGGCATTGCTACCAAATTCCTTTTTTGATGACAATTTCCATGCAAATGACCATTTACGAATGTACTGTATCTTCAAGCTAAATTAGATTTTTCATGAAACCATCAGGAAAATTAAGAAAGATCTTAATGTTCTTGGCTTCACAGAATAATTATAATCAGATAACATGGCAGATACTCCAAGTCAGAAGTTCACAAGGACCCAATTTTGTATAAAATAAATGAAAATCTTAAAAAAATACTTTTAGTTCATAAAGAATAAGGATTTAAAAGAATTATTGTGCTCTATCAATTTATTTCATTCAAATCAGATGGCAATTAAACTATGACAGCCCAAAGCAAAAGTTATCTCAAACACCAGTTTAGGTAATTTGGGTATAATACCATAAACCAGGTCAATGACATATTTTGGAAAAACAACTGAAGTAAATTGCAATTATGCAGTGAATCAAAATCAAGGATCTTCAAGGTTTCCTTAAGCTGAGTATATAATGAAGCCACCAAATTCCACGTGCTCTGGCAACAAAATCTGGTCAAAAATAAGGTGGTTTTTGTAGAACATTTGGAGGTGTCAAAATCTGGTTTGAATTCGTTGAGAAGATCAAGAGAAGAGAATCATCTGCAATCTGATAAAATGATAGAGAAGTGTTCAGGGCAATTCTAAAAGATGACTGGATTTTCAGTAAGATACAGAAAAAAGGCTGAGGATTTTTTTTATTCTTTTTCTCAACTAGAGTATTATTGCAGATTTATAAGTCAATCTTAAGAAGAAAAAATAAATATCAAGCACATGTGCAGTGGGTTTTTTTCCCAAACGCAGAACTGAACCAAAGCAATGGCAGTGTCTGATGTTGAATGGGCAACGTATTGCAGTGCAAGCTGCTTATAACTCATCTGTCTTTGGAAGCTGTGACTTCAGAACAAGAATTCAGTACAAATCTACTAAGGTGAAAAGTATCTCAGAAGAAAGGCTGACTGGGCACTTATTTTACAGATCCTATAGAAACACAAGAAAGTGACTTGTCTAGCTCTGCAGAAGCTATTTCCATCCTGAAATACTTTGGTTCACCTATAACATATAGTTTTACTGAGGTCTAGTTCGTTTGGGAAAGACGCCCAAAACACCACTATTTTTCTGGTAAGAAATTTGGCAATTATGATGACTAAACTTTTAACAACTTGCTAGGGTGGACTGGCACTGTTCTTCCACATCCTGGGTTTTCAGCTTCATTCTCAGATACCAAAAATCAGAGGAAGAAGGTGAAGGGGTGTTGCACGGTGCGTTAGGGATTGCGTGTGTAGGATCACTGCCTGGGCTGCTAGTATGAACTCACTCAAATGCAAGCACTTTTAACTTAAGCAGTCGAAGTCCAGCGTAAGACCTCAACTAACCACCTCCCAGTTCTACAGAAAATGCATCACTGAATAGGGTGCTCTCAGTGGCTCACTCTCATCTGGGACACTCTTCCTGGCTTTTATCATCAACTCACACCATGGAAGGGAGATAACACCTCTCCTCTATGTCTTCCATTGAGAGGGGAAAAAGAAAGAAGCAAAACACAGCAAAACCTGTAAAGAATTTATGCTTGGCTGTGTCAATAAATAATTGACTTAGATCACACTACCATGCCATGGGCTGGAGGCTGTGTGTAAAGGAACTCCTGGGCAGAGGGTGTGGGCAGGGGTCCCAGGTGAGGGTCATCAGGGTATTTAAGCCCAATTAATGCCCTCAGGGCCCTGACAGTGTGTGATTCTGTTATATGTATTTCTAAAGACCTTCAGGTGGTTCTGATTGTATTCCCACAAAGAGGATTTACATCTTTGTACAGGTTATATGGAATATGTGCAGGGAAAAGCAAATGAACAATGTGAATCTGAGTAAATGTCAGAACTGCCATATGCAGGGGTTGCAACTATTACTGATGCAGGCAGTAAGTTGCTCTTTTTTCCCTTCTTCTTTGCAAGGGAAAGAAAATTTGTACAACTATAAGCTTGTCTACACAAAAAGTTGCTCTGTTTCAATGAAAACCATATGTTAAATCAAATTAGAATATTGTAAAAAAAAGAATCATAAGAAATCAGTGTAAAATAATCTGAAAAGCTATAGTCGTTACCTTGGGATTGATCATACTGCTTCTTAGGCTATTAACTTAAAATTACTTGGTTGATTGCTTGCTGTTTTCTCAGTTATACCCACAGGAATGACTTGCACACATTGAAGCAAACAGTTGTGACAATCAAAAAAATTACTTCTTCAAGCAGTATGTTCTGGCTGTCTGAAGCTAGTGCAATAGAAGTGAATTTGAAATCCCAGTTCAGCCACCATAGCTGAAATATAAGCACAGGCCCACCTGCACCCGTGGTTTGAAGGAAGATGTAATAACCACATTGGTTAAGAATCAAAAGAACCTTTGCCCTGTGCTTACCCAGGGTTGCTGCAGATTGTGTTGGCCTTACATGTGTCCCTGACCAACTCAACACCCCCTTGCTGTTTGTCTCTGCCGAGTCCTTTCTGCCTGCCTGCCTGCCACACACACATCCAACTGATCCCAAGGAATTACATATTTCAGGAGTATGATGTTGTATCTTTCCACAGTGAATTAAAAAAAAGAAAAACACAGTCAAACCCCAGTACTATACTGATGCTTTTATTTTCTTTTCCATTACAATCTAGATGAAGTGACTACCATCAGTTCACTCTCAAGGACACTTTTGACGAAGCTTTAAAGGTTTCTTTTACTGAACTTCTTTGAACTTGAGACGTCCTCATGAAGTATTATTTTGCTTTCATTTATTTCTGGTAGCTACTGTTAAGTATTGCTAAAAGCCTTTTACAACTTCTATTCCAAATTTGATTAATTTTTTTTCATTTTCATAATTTAGTCATTAACATGAAATAGAACAGCATTTCTCTGCAGAATTTTTATTTTTATAAACAAGTTTGTATTTAATTAAAATCATAATTGAAACAACATAATGTGGGAATTATCTGAAAATATTCCGGTAAACATACTTTGGTATTTTAATTAATATTGTATTTGATTTGTAGTGTTTTTTTATTGTCTGTATTTGTTTAGATAAATCTCTTTTTCACTGGTCAAAGCATATACATTCAAAATATACATTCTTCCAAGCTGAATTCCAAATGATATATTGTAGAATTGATTCTACTTTCCTGGTTTGGCCATTTTTTTTTCCTTTTTGAACTTATTCTGTGCTATTAAACAGTCAAAAGAGAACCTGTGGGTATAATTTATTTTGCTCTCAATAGTGCACATTGAACCTGGAGGCATTTTGGTGTCATATAAATTGTACACAGTGCAATAGAATGGCAGTAGGTCACTGTCCTCTTAAAAGAAACTCCAAAGAAAATGAGGTGATTGTAACATCAAGTGGGCAATCGGTAAATCTTACGGTGATGCTACCAATATTAAAGCTAAAATGTTACAGTGAGGGCTTGTCTGCCCTAGAGGAGACAAAGAGGTTATAACCACTGGGTGAAGTACTTTGAAATACTGGTAAATTACGTCATGATCACATACAAATGTGCTTGTCCTGTTTGGCTTGTTTTGCTAGAACTGTGTCTATTAGCTCACTCCAAAAACATATTGTCTATGACTTGGTTTCTTCCTCAGAAGGCAGACTGGTAAAAAACTGCTGAAACTGCTGGCTTTGGAAATTTCCCCAGTAAAAAAATACACTAAGATAAGAATGACTTATACTTGTATTTTTCTTAAGTGACTTATTTTAATTAATTAACTAGGCTGTCATGAAATGCTTCAAAATTGCCAAAACATATTTTTTGATTCAAAATCAATATTTTTTTTCAAATCCAAAATATTTCTTGGGATTTTTAATATTTGTGGAGAAATTAGTTTGGACTTTTTTCATACTGAAGAAGTTCATAAAGTTGCTGTATCGAGGCTTTGGAATCATCAAGGAAGTTTACTCACCGGAAGGACTGTACAGCAAGGCAGATAGATAAGGAAAAACTGGAGACAGATTTTCAGAAGAGCATCCCATATTGCCACATAAGGCAAGTAAAACCATGCTTCATACACACTGGGTGTTGCCTCTCCCAAAAGTAAAGGCCCAAAGTGAGTAGATGATTTCATTGTTCTGAGAATTGTAGAGCAATTAAATAAACCATCAAAATCAGTATAGTTCCTTGTTGCTATAGAATAAAAAAATCCAAACATTCAACTGTCCAAAGTACTGAGTGAATGAGTATGTGAGAATGACTAATGCTACCTACAAAGAGAAAAATTATCAGAAATACAGCTAATCATCTCAATTATTTTTCTTTATTTTCATTCCTTTTTTAAATAGGTTTCTGGCAGGGATTCTCAAGAAAACAGAGCCTGTGACTGCTCTTATTCAGTTTCTTATCTTTCTGCAGATAGTCTTCTGGATCTTATTAGCACCTGACATTTTCAACATGAAAAAGTCCACAATTTTTGGTGGTTTCTGGCATAGTAAAGTCTATACATCAAATGTTTGACATTAAGACAGAAAGAACAGAAGGCCATAACGAGAAACCCAGATCTTTAAAATGAATGGCATAGCTGTAGTGCTGTGGTAAAATAGAAATGTTGAAGATATTTATGGAGATGACATAGCTTGGAAAAGGCTTAGCAAGGCCTAAATGCCACAGTTTACAAAGATGATCAGAGGATCAGCATACACCAGTCTTAAATCTTACATTAGTCAATGTTGGTGTGATTCACTCTTTCTTGAATAATTCAGAACATATCAGTTTTTACTACAAAAAGTCCTGTCTTGTGTATTTCTAATGTCTTCTTACAAAAACATCCATAAACTACAGTGATCATTCACTGTCCTTGTTACCCACTCACAGAACCAACATGTTAAAAGTCATACAGTTAAAAAACAAAGTAGGAAATAATGATACTAATAATATGACTCAGAAATATGTTGCAAAGAACAATTTGCTTTTCGTTAATAAACTATGAAATGTATACTTTGAAAAGGTAAGGGAAAGATACGCAAATATGTCATCTTTGTTTGCACTCATCACAATATTGTTTAAATTCATGGCCAACAGGTCTATCCAATAAGAGTATCAATTTTTATATTTTACATAATTTAATGTATGAGTTCTTTTTATTATTGTTTTAATGATGACATGATTTAATATATATGGGCCCTTCTTTGTAATGCATTTTCTTGTCTATTTCCTTTTTAATATCATTTGATCACATTATGGAGAAGATATTATAGCCATTATGTCAAAGCATTAATGTCATGGGCAGAATAATGTCAGTTTTTATTAAAATGTTATTAATACACATTTATTTTAATGTCTTTACAGAAAGAACTCTGGAATATCAATAGCTCTACCTTATCTTCGTATTACGTACTCTGTATTGTAGAGTGTTTTAGATATGAATCAGTAAAGTCATTCATCTTGATTTTAAAAATGTTTTGTAACTCAAAAAAAATAGTTTAAACTTCTAAGTTTGTTCTAGATTAATTAGTAGTAACAGTTCAGGGAAATTGAAATGATACTTCAAATTAGGTTGGTGACAACAAAATGGAGTGGAAAGAGTGAATTTTCCATTCCTTGCAAGGAAGGCATCTAATTCTTTGTGCAGACAGGTTGGTCCCAGCAACATTCATCATGCTTGATGTTGATAAATTTATCTCGTGTATGGAAAGATTACACATAATTGACAAAATGGACAAGACTTGTATGATAACTAGCACTGAGTGAGTAACTGATAAACAATAATTTATTTAGCAGTATTAAAATATTCCTAAACTCTTTTCCAACTGTGGACAATCTCTCCAGTGAACAATGTTTAGCATACTGGTTATTTGGACAGGATGCACTGACAAACAAGCTGCATTTGTTGCTGGAGGGTAAGTCCTAAGCATGTTGTGGCAGGACCTAAGTTTTGGGCTAGGAGCTGGGATTTCCATCACTCCCCTCCCCCAGGAAGGAAGAAGGAAGGAGTTTTGGTCCTGCACGGAGCAGGTAGGAGAAGGAGGAAGAGCCAGTTTCAGAGCTACCCTGGGTGGTGTATCTCTAAGGAGAGGACTAGCAGCGGGAAGGAATTAGCTTGCTCTATCAAACTGCCTGGTGCATGTTTTTCTTTGAGAATAATTGATTTACAAATACTTACCACAGAAAAAAAATATTAAAATCTCTTAATTAGAAAGCTATGTGTTCTCGTGTCTTTTCTTCACAGTGACCAACACAACTGGTTCAAAGGGATTCCTGTTTTAAAGTTGGAGTTGTGTGTGAAAGGTGCAATTGATGTGGGCATTCTAAGCATCTTATTTGAATATCATTCATGTACATGAATGCATTAACCATGGATTATTTGAGAAGTGACTATTAAACATGCCTTAGAACTTTAGAAAAGTGTGAAATAAAAAAAAGTATAACTTCATTATTTTTTGGTGCATTGGACAGTCCCCAAGACTGGTCTCAGAATATCATCTGTGTAATTATATTATTGACTACAGAACTTTAAAATTATTGCCTCATGTTACGTATATATTCTGAATAGATCATATTTTTTTAAACATTTTCACTGAAATAACTAGATGGAAATTTCTAACCAGATGGAAATTATTTGAAATAATAATAAAAAATACAATAGTTTTGTCATCTATGTCTTGAAGTTTGAATCTGAGGACATATATATATATTAGTCAATATGTTGCTACAAATTTTCTGGAAAATCAGGTGTCCCCATAAAACCATCTTATTTGCATATAGTGTACTACTGTTTGCATTTACATTTGAAATTCTTAACGTACAAAGTTCTAACAAACCAGTTTAAGTAATTTTGCTGATAATCTAGTATTACTTGGTGAAGGACAGAAAATTTCCTTTTTGCTGTAATAGAAAATGAAATGTTTGAATAGTTGATATAAATAAAAATACTGGAAAATAAAATAATGTTGTTTTATCTTCCTTTTATTTCCAGCTGTTATAAAGCCTGTAAAAAGGATATTCAGTGATATTCATAAATAATGTTCCCAGACAATATTCTTAGACAGAATTTTTTCCAGAATAGAATATAATGAATTGTAAATGGTCAACTACTATTGTTTGTGTGACTGACAGTGTAGGAGCAAAAATTAATAGTTTCTTTTTACTCAAGGCAAAGAAAAGTACAAGACCCAGGTACATTTTTGGTTTAGTTGTCTTTGTGTAGACACAAACAACTGCCAAATCCTAGAGATGGGAAGCTGACCGTATTCCTCTTTTATCCCTCCTTTGTATCACTTTTGAACTGATTACTGAGATGGAGCAGTCATTTCCCAGGTGGATGCTTAACTTTAATGTTTAGATTTCTCATTTCTATGTTTCCATGCATATCCCATACATACTCTGTGGTAGTTACTCTTTAATTAATTAAAAAAGAAAAAAAAAGTATACTAGGTTATTACAGGCTACATAACACATATGCTTAATATTCTGCGCAATATATTTTGTGGATAAATCCTCCCAAAAGGAAGTCCCTGTTGGATTTATAGTAACCTATGCATATTTATTAACCTTCAAACAAATACAGTCTCTCAGTCTTTTCATGGGTATTTCTTAGAAATCAAGGACAGAAAAAGGGAATCACAGAAGCTGTCTAAACAACTATGTCCAAAAGTGTCTTGTGTCAATATAGCATAGGACAGTACACCATAGGGACATATCCACTTTTCAAGGAACATATTGTTCTTTTATATTGAAGACCACATTGTTCTTCAGCTGCTCCTCACAGCTTTCTACCAATCTCTCTCTCGAGAGAGAAGGAAATGGAGAGAGCACCCTCAATTATTTCAAAGCAAAGTCAAGTGGGCTTCAACTGAAGGTGGTGACAATAATCTGTGAAAGTCAGCTGACTCTGTCCTCAAACCAAGTGAAACTAAGTGCTCACAGGATCTCATTGGGAAAACTGACATATACCTGGTGGGTAACAAAAACCAGTTGTGAGATTCAGTTACCTTAAACACCAAGGACAGGTAAAAGCACTTAGCTGTCACACAAGTAATAAGAAAAATAATCTCAAGAGACCTGAGAGAAGTCTGGCAATGCTGGTTTCATCGCATTGCAGCTGAATGTTTAACCACAGTTTATGTGGTTATGTTAAATATGTGGTTTATGTTAAACCAATGTTTAACAACAGCTCACGTTGTTGTCTCATGTGGCTGTTTCCAGCTGGTGAGCTATGATGAATCTCAGTAACTGGGAAGGATTTAAGAAATATGACATTTTAGGTGCTAATTTTAATGCAGGTTTTTTAGTACATTTCATTGCCTATTGACATGACAATACAGCTCTATGTTCTTTATTGACAAGATTTGTATGGGGAAATTCTAACTTTTTATCTAGGTAGATGATAACACTAAATTCTGTAATGGATAAAAATTTTGTTTTAATAGGGTGTTTTTATGCAGATTTCACCTTTGGTTATTTCCCATTTTCAGATTATTCCCTTTCCTTATATCATTTAGTACAAAAGTACCCTTTCTTCCAGATCTGGTTTTGTTTGCTTAAGAGTTTCTCCTATGCTATCTGCAAGAGTTTATTTACCATAGTTTATTGCACAGAAGGTAGCCTCTCCCTTTACATCTTGCCTGTAATTCCACTGATTACACTGTATTTTATTAGTGTCTCTGCGTACATTTGACTATGCCTTCTATTCACATCTGATCTGTTGTTCGCCCAGTCTGGTCATGCACACAGAGAAACTGACCTACTCAAAGCTCATTTGTTTTGAAGTACTAGATATTTAGTATTATATTCAAGTTTACATTTTCTCCTGAAAACTATAGTTACTATAAATGTTGAATGCTGCTTTTCCTGCAAAATATGGAAAGATTGATGCCTTCACTTCGACTTTGCTGCACCAACTGCCATCAAATATATTTCAAAATGCTTTCTGAGTAATTTCTAGTTCTCTGCAATGTTATTACCAGACTGGCTGAGGTGCTATTTTTTCCCTTTTGGGTTTTCTTTGACCCACAAACTGAGAATTAGATTTAAGGAACCTGCAGTTAGGTACCATGAGCAGAGCCCAGATTTTTTCTAGTATTTATTACTCTGTGACTTTCTCCCTCTTCTTTCAGCTCTTATGCAAAGATGGTTTATAGTTCTATACAATACTGCCTAGAGGCCTCATTCAGCAATAGGACAGGAAAGGTGTACAGATACACTAAGACTAGATGCATTTGTGATCCAGATTAAATACCTCTGAATTACAATTGTCACGCAAAATTAGCCAGGGCAATGTTTTTGTGGATTTATGTGAGGGTTTTATTGTTGGTTGGATTTTGTTTTTTTTTTTAAAGCCTGTTAGAACAGAAGGATTAATCAACATATTGCCACAGCAAAGGTAAATGCATTTTCTGAAATTATAAAATAACTTGATTTTGGAAAGAGCTTTCTTCCTTGCTTAACTTCTAGTACAAATTAGTACACTGTTTCAGCAGGGAAGAAGATTATTTCCATTCCTTCAGCCCCACAGCATTGGGCTATGTCATTTTACAGAAGAATATAGCCTCAGTCTCTCCTTATGGAGAATAAACTTGACTGCCCTTGAATAATTTCATGCTAAATACATCACCTAGTCTTTCATTTCTTGAATAACTGCTCTAAGTACAAAAAAATTAGGTTAAGTTATGTGTACATTTTTAAAGTAGACAACAGATGATCCCTGAGCCAACGCAGTGATGTTTGTGCTAACACTGCAAGGACCATTTGCATTAGTACTGCTTTCTAGGGGTTGAGATTCCTCTCGACATGCTACCAGAATCCTGGTGGAGTTCAGATGTGAAGTGCACCACAAGTTCTTAGCTCGATGTTTCTGTTCATGCCTTGACAGAGACTGGTTATCTCAGCAAAGTATTATTTTACATTGTATAAATTTGTACTAAATCTTCCCTGTAGTGATTGATTGCTTGGCTCTAGCCCTCTTCTCTTTCTTCAAGTTATTTAAGAATAATTGTAGTTTCACTACCACTTTTCATCCTCTGCTCCAACCATTGTGACTTTTCTTCAAGTATCCTCTTTTACACTACTTACTAAATAAACTAGACCATTTCCAAAACCACAACAGAAGGAATTTGAAAACATATTGAATGAATACACCTAATACTCGCGTTGTTTATGTCTATAACGCTTCTGTCTTCTCTGTTTTCTCTGGAAATCTACTGCCTGGTGTTTGTACCTCACACAATGTGCCTGTTTGACTCTTGCCTCTATTGCTATTATTAGAAAAATAATATATTTTTTTCAGTAAATATATTTCTGTTACAATAATTTCTATGACTGCTTATACTTTCTGTTTTACATTTTCAGCCTACAGCTCACTTAAATTCCCATTATAGCTTGTTCTGTCCACACTGACAAGTGAGACTATCTGATCAGTAGTGAAATGAGAAACAGAAAGCCTCATTAAAAAAGAAGAGGAGGATATCCCAAGAACCATAAAATTAAATGAGAAGGTCTGTGATTTGTCTGGGGCTTTCAAACTGGCACAACTTTCAGTAGTTCTAACAGTTGGATACGAAGCAGTTACCAGAATTGAGGTCTTTTATGATTGTCCTAAATTGTTGTGGATACAAATATTTGTCTTTTACTAAGGAATAGAGGAACTATAACAGGCCTTGCTTTCTAAAATATGTTTCTTCTGCAGCAATATTTTTTTCTGAAAGTTACACTATGGTAGAGCTTACTCCTGTCTATATTTTCTCTAAGGTACCCTGAGACTCAACATCTGCATTTATTTCTGCTTGACAGGCTAGGATGAAATCATTCCAATATATTATTTGTTTTCTCCTGAGTGAGCTCCAGTGAATACTTGGCTCAAGCAATGCAATGACAGTAAGCCCTCAGTTAATTCTCCCTTTATGCCTTGTTGATGGTCACCATAAGCTACTGTAAGTTCAATTTAATGAAAACCCATTGCTGCATCAAGTTCCATCCCTGTGCAAACAGAACTGAAACCCCTTTGGTTCAATAGAACAGCATAAGAAATGTTAATAATAAGAATATAATGCTACCTGGGGGGAGAAAGGATGCTTACCTGCTGTACCTTTTTTTTTGCCCAGGGTGTCATAGAGATTCTTTTGAAATTGCTTTCCTTTGGAATAACCTTTCAATCACACTCTTGAAAAATTTAAATTATTAATTTGCTGAACTGCAGAGGATGGTTCAGTAGGGATTTAGGCATGATCAGACAAGCCCCTTAGAATTTTTCAGGATCACTACTGTTTGCCTGTAAGACTTAAAGTAAGGGAAAAGTCATGTCTAATACTGGAAAGTGGAGGGGAAATCACAGCTACACCAACATAAAGATCCGTGATATTAAAGTTTCCTGACTTGTTTCCTGACAAGTCCCAGTTGGCCTGATGAAGCGAGTCCTGGCTACTGTGAGTTGACACGTAGTAGGTCTAACCATCTTTCTGTGAAAGCGGAGACCAAGTACTGACTTTGAGTAGTACATGGCTTTTGCCATCTGGTTGGGGCCCAAAAAGTGAGTACATTGTGTAAACAGCATAAGTAACAGTATCATAGAAGATTAGTTAAAATGACATTTATTATACGGCTGGAATTAGCAAGGCAGAAGGATGCTTCATCTCATCAACAAAGTGCTGAGGCTACTAAAGTTATAATTCTTGCTGACATGTTAACTACCTACCGTATCCCTGTATAAAGAAATAAATCATAGTTATATAGATTTTAGAATATGTGGAAATTAATCCACATAAAACTGAGTCCAAATACTGACTTTTTTACACTCCGTTATTCTACCTTGGTCTCTCTTGATTCCAGTGGAGTTCAATGCAGAAACTATTTGCCAGCATTAATCTGTGTAAATAATTAAGCTTTGAGAGGAAAACAGCTGAAAGGTAGTACGATTTCTAGGAATCATTTTTTCCTCTCTCATTCTGACAAGATCTGTAGCTGTGTCTTTTCCACCTTTTTTTGTAGAAATTTTCTTCACTTGACTCATCTTTCGGTAGATATACAGTTTTAGGGACCTTAATGGCAGTTCCCTAGTCAGAGGGAGACCTGGCAGTGGTCACCTTGGCCAATCAGCAACAATTTTTCAACAGAAAGTTGAAACTGTGAGCATATCATGGAAGTCTGGGTAAGTCATCCAAAACTAATATAGCAAATCTAGGGTTATCCCAGCTACTTCTTTGTCCATTAGACGGAGAAAACAAATGCAATCATGACCCAAAAATTATAATTTGGCAGTTAAATACAAATGCCCTATAGTAAATTTCCAAAAAATACAATGTGAAATTTCAGAGGAATAGAATTAGTAATATTCCATGAAATAAAATTGGACAAGTTGAAAGATTTTGAAATACAGTCTCAACCTAGTGTTCAAGAAAATTTAGCTGGGCAAATGCTGTGGATGTTAAAAATGCAGACTACCGTCCTAATAAAGGATAACAGCTCATTCCAAATAGTCACCATCCATCATGGAAATTTGTATTTATAGACTTCTTTGCCGGAGTCTATGGCTCTGGTATATCCTTAAGTAAGCCGATTTTAGACAAAATAGACAGTTACGGTGTATTTATAACCTTTGTAGGTCACTGATCATTGATATGATGTGCTGCTATGGCTCTCAGATGTTTCTGCTATTGGATGACTGGTGTTTTAAGAGATTATTTCAGTGTGCAACATTCACAGTGAAATAATCCGCTAAACAACCCTGTGAAAATCCTGCTGCAACCTACCATGTGCACAAACCTGGTAATCTTTTCAAAGTAATCTGTTTGCATTTATATTCTTTAATCTATTCATTTAGGACTGAAGCGTTCAAATTCTTAATAGAAAAATAAATGAAATAAACATTGAAACCAAGATCCACTAAAAATAAAGTGTTTGCATTGCCCTTTTTATCCTGCTAGAATTTCAAATGAAGAAGCAAAGGTAAGAAAATATATTAAAATGTGCCAGATTTGTGGAGGGTGCATCAGCATTAGCAATTTAATTCGGATCAGCAAAGAGCTTTGGAAATGAAACTCCCAATTCTTTCCATTTACCCCACTTCATTTGCATTGCAGAGTGTTCCTGAGGCATGGATTCCTTTTGGATGAAACTTCACCAAAGGAGCTGCATCAAGGTGGTCTCTAGCTGTTATTGGAAGTCTGTCCCTAAGGATGGCCCAGAGCTACTCCAGCATAACCACTACACACAAGGGGTAATGAAACACATGTGGCATGGATATCAGGCCCTCAGCACTGAGTCTTCTGCTCCACTACCTTGCTTCTATCACACCACAGAAGTTGCCAATACAGAAGTATCCTGATGTTTTCAATAACTTTTATCTAACGGAGGAGTGCTGTGTATTATCAATCTCTGCCTTGATAAGTCATACAAGACTGGATCAGTCTGAAACCTGTAATATCAGATTATTGATGTTTGAACCTTAAAAGAAAAAAAAATCAGCTAAATATTTATCACTGTGTTTTCATGTAGAGATTGCTCAAACTCATCTAATTCTCTTTGACCAGAAAGAGCTTGAGGTTAAAGTTAACAAGAATATTGAAGTTTCCATTACTTCTAAATTCCAGCTGGAATAAGAAATTCCACAATTCAAACTTTTCCTGCAGTATTCCTGTATATATGCTTTCAGTAAGGATATTATAGTCTGCAAATTGCCTTACCCACCTTTGTTAAACACAGCAATTTACATTGATGTTTGATGTGAGGCAGTCTTTGAGAACTAGATTTCAGAAGGTTCACGTGCAGTAGAGTTTACTAAACTCAAATAGATTTTCATTTGTATTTCATATTTGGACAAATTTGTGAAGAAGGGAAGAGAGAGGAAAGAACGAACGGACATTGGTTATTATTTCTTCTCTAACCATTACAGATTGTTTGTTGTCAAGAACGTATATAATAGCTTATGAGGAAGAGGTATGGGAAGATGATTTTTTTTTCCTTTAAGCACAAAATGTGAAAAAACCAGACAAATCTTTTATCCGTGAAACATCATAGGATTTACTTGCAAAGTATATACGGGAAATCACTTATTTTCACAATTACCATAAAGAAATAAAATTCAAATATCAGTTCTCTATTGAGTATTTCCTCAATTTTTTTCTCTTCAGCTTTGAAGCGTATTTTGTCATTAAAACTAATTTGTGTTCTAAAAAATGAAAACTGTATTCCTGCAATAATTGCTGTAGGAATCAGAGAGAAATAAGTGTTCAACTGCATATATCAGAAGATACAGAGGCTTGCACACTGTTTCTTTTACATCTTTGTCCATATAGCTAGATTATGTAGTTATTATCCAAAATAAGTTAATATTATTCTATAAAGAAAGACCAAGTCAGCCAAAACCATTGGTGTCAGCAGCTGTTATAACACTGAATTATAACATTATTAATCTGACAAGAGTCTGCTGGTAGATTAGCATAATATAGGATCATACTAAACCAGTCTCACATATTAATCAAAACAGATCCCCAGCCAGGATAAAACAATTCCAGAGGTCACAGACAATGAAATGCATCTAAAGTGACATAAAGTAGAAGAAGCAGAATTAGGTAAATAGGTGTACATGTGTATATGTGACAGAGCAAAACATTGTGAGGAACAAATATTTGGCTGCTTTGTGACTGGTTCCTTCATCGTCTATATAGAAACAGTTGCTATTCTGCGGTTATTTCAGATAGCCAGGTAGCAGAATTCACTGTTAAACTAAAAGCCTTTGATGAGATACTTTGCAATGTGAAAAAGCCAGAGATGAAGAATGCAGACAAAATGTACCGTAACATTCGTGCTATGCTAAGCAAAGTCTGGAACAAAAGAGTGCTTGCTCTTTCACAGGTGCTTTTAACTGCTTTGGGTACACTAATGTCTGTGCTAGCATTTTGAGACCACGGAAAGGGTATGCCTTTGCAAAACACTGTGTTTAGGTAAGCTTGTTTTAAATTTACTGTGAAAGTGCATGTCTTTTATTAAGAGTGAAGTTTTTAGGTGCAAAGTGAATTAGGTGTTCAGATGTTTAATGGAAGACCTATTAAATAGAGAATTTAAACTCAATAAAAATAATTTCTTTTCACTTTTGCTCTACCACTCTTCTACCCTACATTTTTTTTACATTCCCTGAATATTTTTTGTTGCAGTCCTATACTAAAAAATATGTTTAAAGAGTCCTTAGCCCACTGTATTGCAGTCACATAAATGCATATTCAACTGCCATAAAATGGAAAATATGCAATTGAATAGTCCATTAAGAAACCTTTAATGTGTCACTCAGACCTTCTCCTATCTGCCAGGCAAACCTGAGAAGTTCCTTTGAACTACAGAGGTGCTGCTCAAAATAGAGTAGACATCCAGGTACATCTTTGAAGACTGTGACTCGGGGAATTTTGAGGTTTTCCTTTGAGTGATTTAGATTTCTAAGCCAACTGCATCCTGGGCTGCATCAAAAGAAGCGTGGCCAGCAGGTCGAGGGAGGTGATTCTGCCCCTCTACTCCACTCTGGTGAGACCCCACCTGGAGTACTGTGTCTAGCTTTGGAGTCCTCAGCACAAGAAGGACATGGACCTGTTGGAACGGGTCCGGCGGAGGGCCATGAAGATGATCAGCCTGTTCAGCCTGGAGAAGAGAAGGCTCCAGGGAGACCCTATAGCAGCCTTCCAGTGCCTAAAGGGGACCTACAGGAAAGCTGGGGAGGGACTCTTTATCAGGGAGTGTAACGCTAGGACAAGGGGTAATGGTTTCAAACTGAAAGAGGGTAGACTTAGATTGGATATCAGGAAGAAATCCTTTACTATGAGGGTGGTGAGGCACTGGAACAGGTTGTCCAGGGAGGCTGTGGATGTTCCATCCCTGGAAGCGTTCAAGGCCAGGCTGGATGGGGCTTTGAGCAGCCTGGTGTAGTGGGAGTTGTCCCTGCCCATGGCAGGGGGGATCTTTAGGGTCTAGGTGAACTTTAAGGAACTAGGTGATCTTTAAGGTCCCTTCTAACCCAAACCATTCTATGATTCTATGGTTCTATGATTCTAAAAGAACCAGGAGAGACAAATGATCCAGCAGCTACTTTGTAAAGCAGGATAACAGTGCTTCCCTTACGTTTATTTGGAAAGAGAGCTATCAATGTCAAGGTTGCTCATGGAACTAAATCTGCTGTTGTGTAAGGATGAGCTCTGTAAATAAATCCCTCAAACAAAGAAAATACCTGAATTAGGTTTCTGCTTCAAGTTGAAAAATGATGTAAGGCCACCAAAGCATAGTGTATCTTGGGAAAAGAAAAATTTGGCTTGTATTACCCAGATACTGGAATTGAATAGCTATGCGATGGAATATGTATTTTGGAATTTAAAATTATTTGATCAGTTTAGTCTTTATAAATGTCAATTAAAAAATCATATTTGATATGAAAATAAAGAAACTTGGGCTAATGATGGTATTGACATCTTGTGCAGTTTTCATTAAAAGTCAGAGTCTTCTTGCAGAAGCAGCTTGATATCAAATGGGCAAAACATGAAAATGATACATTCAGTGCACCTCATCAGAACACAAAAATGTTTTGATCCAGTTTCCTCAGGAAATTCAGAATTATATCTTTGCCATCCAAAACATAAATTGTTGGTTCATGTAATTATATGTACATAAAAATGTGGTTTAATACCTTGGAATGTATTCTCCCTGCAAAACAGTCTAAACAGACAGCAGCTAGGAAAAAACAGGGTAGAGAGAATGCAGTAAAGAACCAAAACGACGCAAAATTGTCACTGAATCGAATATTTTTGCAGTGTATTACATTAACTTTTACTAGTTATCTGTACATACAGTGACCTCCCCATTTTAAAGATAAAAGTAATCTGGATCCCAGTTTTAAAAATTTTGGAACACTTTTGGTCTGTTTACTTAGCCCTGTTTTGTATACAACAGATGAAAACTGCAGGAATTGGAGCTTTTCCAGGTTCAAAAACAGTCTCTGCTTGCATCCTGACAAATTTTAGAATAAGACCTGATCAAATATCATCTCTCTAATTCTGCATCTGCGTGTGTGTGGGGCAGAAAACTCCATCCAAGTATCCAGTCACTGACTACCTCTGACATAGCCACAGATGTATCAAGACATCAGGGTTTAAACATACGCTGAATCCCACAGTGGACAGCATTAGGAGAAGCAGTAAGTATTTAGATTTCCTCAGATAGGAATATTTTTGGATCCCACTGTAGTTCTTGATATTGTAGTTACTTGGTTTTTAATTAAATTACAAGTGGAAAACGCAGAAAGCTAAGGAATCTACAGATTTCTACAGTATGTATCTAGTATTACAGATAGCTTTAGATTTGTAATTAATCTTGAATAATAGAAAATAGGGCTAGAAGATGTCTCTAAACACCACTTAGTTGGTCTTTGGCTCAAAAGATTGTCAACTACACAGCTGACAGTTGATGGCTCATCAGCTGTCAAATATAACCAAACATTTCCTGATTTATGAGACCTATTCTTAAAAATGTTCAATGATGAAGATTTTGCTACTTCTTTATGCGATATATATTAGTATTTGAATATCATTAAACTGTTGTTTCCAATATCAAAGCTAAATCTCCCCTGCTGCAATTTACCTAATTACTCTTTGCACTATTCCAAAAAGCCACAGGGAAGCAGTTTACTACTTTCCTCTTTGCGGCAACCTTTTACATATTTGAAGGTTGTTAACAAATGTCCTTTCAGTCTTCTCTTCTCTAGAGCATAGGAACCCAACTGTTTCAGTATCTTTAATAGGTCATATTTTATAGACCCTCCAATGAACCATATTTTCTGAAATAACATCTTGAGGAAATGGTAAGCCTATTTTTTTAATTGGAAACTCAGAAGACAGTGGGATTAGTTCAGTCATACACTCAAAGGTAATTACATGATATTAGATGTACATTTTCTACTGTTTGCAGTTATAAGCAGGAGTAATCCCCAGCAGACTCCATCTAAGATATTTTCTCCTTTTCACATGAAATAACCAGTTACACCACAATGATAATGATTCCATAACATATTGTCATCTGGCATTTATTTTGCTCTATTCTTGTTGTAAGAGTAGAAAAATGAGTGGAAGGTTATTGTTACTATGAGAAGTTATACTACAACAACAACCAAAAAAAGGGTAATGCTGTAAACAGAGAAAGTTTATTTCACTTTATTAACATTTGACACATATGTCTTGGCACTGGAAGTAATTACATGAGTCAAAGGTGTCACTTCTATATTTGAAAACTGTAAAACCATCATCTTTGACTCATTTTCTCTGGTTTTGTAGGTATTTTTTTGTTTCTGTTTTGGTGGGGTTTTGTGTTTTTTTTTTTTTGTTTGTTTGTTTGTTTTTTAATGGGAAGAGGATTTGGTAGGGACTTATTTTGCAACACATACCTGCAAATATTACTGTTTTAAGCCAACTTATGCACTGAACCATGCAACTTGAATTTCGCTGGTTTCTGTTCTAGATCAAATCAAGATTTATTCTGACATGTGGCAGCCCTCCCCAAGCTGGAGAGGGTTCATCTTGGGACCTGTGTATATTTGAGGGCTGGCAGACGGTGGAGCCTTGGAGCAACTTCACGCTGTCCCAATAAGGAGGACAGCAGCTGACGGGGCTGTCATTATGCTTGTTAATGCTCTCATCCTAGCCCAGGAGCTGAATCTGCAGGATATTCTGCGTAACTACAGCTGCTGACCCAACTACTCCCTGATAGGTGGGCCAACAGAAACAAGGTCAGTGCTGTGTTTAGTTTTATGCCTGCCACAGCCAGCTGACAGTTAGTAGAGGGATCTGCATGGAGTGTCCCACTGTTTTCACCTCCCAAGGTCATGCACAAGCCTGGAATACTTCCAGTCTGGTGAATTCTTTTTCTCCTCCTTCTCCTTCTCTCTCCTTCCATTCATTTCAGGGAGTAGAATATGTGCGATATGCTCCCTGAACGCCTAGTTCTGACCCTTTCACTCCTGGGATGGAAAACTGGAAAAGCGCAATAGCTAGAGTGGTATATTCGTTTCAGCTTCTGTAATGGTCGACAGTTGGAGCCATGCAGGTTCTTGAGGTTTTCCAATACAGGCAGCAAAATGGCTGAGGTAATTTCATTTTCCCATTTATTTCCTTTCCTTCCTCCCTGAGATGAAGGGCAGGGAACTGCAAGGACTGCTTACCTCTCTCCCTTCTTTCTTGCTTTATTGTCTTCTTTTTCAGTGCCTCCTCTCTCTGAGCAGAGAGAGGTTGTATGTTTATGTTTGAGTGTCCAGGCTATAGTGGAAAAGAAGCAAAACCCTTTCTAAAGAACACAAGAACAACCAACAAAGAACAACAAAACTAAATCCTTTACAAAGCTCATTATCAATTCCCCCAAAGCTTATTATTGTAACTTCACCAGCTTGAAAAAGCAAAGGATAATTGTTTTGCTTGACTAAACTGTGATATTTCTACACTGACTTCTGTGATCTTGCTTCAGGCTGACAGGCAACATAAAATAAATGAAGCTCATGTAATAAGTCAATCATCATTGAAAATGGTACTATGCATATGAAGTATGTTTTATCTGCACACTTATTCCGTTTCATGTCCTATAATTTAAAAAAATGCTAGGTAATTTTCTAGCCTCTGCTCAAATCTGGATGGAGTGCTTTACAAGTGTAATTGGGTGTCTGCAACCAAGTTGGGGATCAAAGTCCAGAGGCAGTAACTTAGAAAAGAGTCTATATGTTCAGAAACAATTTTTTCTTTTTTTTTTTTTTTTTTTAGCAAACACCATGTGTCCTGAGGAATTAGGTATTTGTGTTGTACTGGATTATCTGGAAAGGGTCTGTATTTCTCTTAGACTGCTTGACACTAAATTGCCTTTAGTAATGGTGTATTCCCTATACAGCCTGGTTTTGGGCTTTGAGCATAAGGTGCCTTTCATTTAGCTAGTTCTCACCATACATTCCATCTTCCTTAATCTTTTTTTTGTGTACTTGAAATATACATAATTTTTTTGAATCTTAATTTCATAAACATATTACATCTAGAGAAAAACAACTTACTACAACATATTCTGCACAATGGCCTTGCCAAGAGGAGGCTTTATCAGGAAAGGCTGTATGCTTTTTAATATTTTCACTAGGGGTTTGCTATCACTATCTTTTTCATAAATATTTTAAAATTTTGATGCAACTTCTTTCACACATCCTGTTATCTTTTGAAGAACATCAGTTGCTTTGTAAAAAAAAATGAAACGACTTTGTGTTTTGTAAGTTTTCCTTGAATCTTCTGTGGGTTAAAGAAATCTGACTATGGAAAATTCATCTGTGTTCTTAAAAGTATTTTGTTTCTAACTGAAAAGCAGAAAAAAAGTGTGCTGTCAGTTGCATCAGAAAACAGTAGTGACTGAAAAGCCTTGCACTAGAAGGAGTCAACAGTACAGTTTTGTCTTCCAAGTTTATGTTACTGAGGTTGGGTATTATCAGACAAGTGATACTTGATTCTTAGTCCAGGCAGTGGCAGACACTAGTCATTGCAATTATCAGAAGTTGATTTTCTGTTGTACAAATAGCTTTTTTATTATTATTTACTATTCTAAGCAGTAAATAATAAGAATAGTATTATTTACTATTCTAAGTGCTTTGAAAATATACATTTTCATTTTGTTCACATGTCATGGAGTACAATAGTAAAAGGCTAGAGATACACAAAATAAAAACTAAATGTAACAGTGAATTGAAACATGTGCTTGACTTTTTGATTCATATAATCATTTAGTTCTCTATAGCATATCGAAGAATGTGTCAGAATGAAGTAAAGGCCAAGACCTAAGCTAAGCTGTTAATTGTACAGAAAAACAATAACTTTAATGCTTTTCTTGCATCATCCTTTCATATCATCCTTTACGCCTGCCTGATGAGACTAAAGACAAACTCTAAAGACCAATATCAATTCCAGAGCTGTCGCCTCTATTTCCCTACTTGTTACTAGCATGAAAGGAGTTTAGTGTAAAAAGGTACTGGAAAAGAATAAAAATAGTGCCTTATATTATTATTTATTTTATCACTTATTATGTTTATATATAGCCCCAATGTTTTGCGGAGATTCTTTCCATGCAAAAAGCTAGCAAAACTCCACAGTAGCTATGTTCGTGCAAAAAGAGAGAGGAAAGGGGAGGGCTCTCATGAGAGAGAAGGAGAAGCATCCTGGCAGCTAAAGGGAAAGGGACCATGCAGGTACGTGAGCAGTGCTCAAGAGAAGATGACTCTGCACCCTGAGCCAGTCAGGCTGCTGGCCAATCTTTTACTCAGCCCGTGATCACCAGAAGCTGAGTGATATTCTGTCAAAAACAAAGAGAGAAACTTTAAGCAGATGTGGCCATACTTGTTTGGTAATGACAATCTAAACATTTTCCAAATTGAAGATTGTAAATATTTTTAATAAAAGACCTGGACTCAGGAACTCCTACATTTCAACGTATTTAGAGATGCATTCTCTAACAACAGAATAAAAACATGCGTGCTACCATTCAAAAATAAGAAGGCTTTTGAGATATCATTTTTCATATTAGATAAAGGATACTGAAAGACCATTATGGGATTACATTATAATCTACAGGTAAGAGCAGGATTCATGTCAAAGGATTCTAGTTATAGTTTTTATTAAGCTTCCCTCTTACTTTCAGAGATTAACTAGCAGGACAATATCTGACACTGATACAACAGAAAGGATTTCTGTGGTTTTCATTTTATGTATTTGACAGTAACACTAATGGAAGAGCTGTGAGCTGAGCAGTTTTGAAAGGTTTACTCTCTGCAGTTTATGAGGTTGTTTAGAATGTGCTTTCAGAAGAAAGTGCATAGTAAGAGAACATTTTTAAACTACCTGATTTAAGTAGATTCAGGACTCATGAGCTGTTTAGGAAATTTAATGGCCTTGATGTAAAAAAGAATTAGCTATGGTTGATACGAAAAGCAGCATTGTAGATATGCCTGAGATAAAGAACTTCTACTAAATAAGACTTAAAATTTTTTTCTTGCAAGCTTGATTGATAGAATAAGGGATATTTCATCATTTTCCTGTGCCATTAAGCAATCAGAACAACATGTATGAACTGAATGTCTGTACATATGAAAATGAAATAATCAAAATGCTAAATATCATCGGGATGGAATAAATTCTTTGCAGAGCTAGAAAATACATAGGTTGTAAAAAAAAACCATTTGAACTGGTAATGAATCATGGTATGATCTTTCACACACAATTGTCATTTCACATAAATGACATGAAAACAAAATGACCTCCTAATCTGAGTGGTCCTGCTTCAACTCATTTCTCATTTTTTTTTCTTTTTTTTTTTTAATTTTCAAAGTCTAAGGTGTGGTTCTGCTCTTGATACAAACAAACGAGTGCTGCTGATTTCATTATTCTTAGTGTGGATGTGTGTCACTGTCAAAACAACTTGTAGTGTTGGTAGTTGTCACTTCTTGCTTGTCTTTTATTGCTAAAATAGATGGTACAGAGAAGTAATTGTAATTCAAATTGTATTTTCACTGCTGTTTTATACTAAATCTTCCTAGTGGAAGGTAAGAAAGGTATCCTTCTGGGACTCCAAATGAGGGTCCAGGTATATCTAGAACAAGTCTGTCCCAGAGGTCTATGCTGTCAATACAAGGTTATTTGAAAATTCAATATATTTTTTAATTAGACACTCTGATAACACAGGGGTGAAACTACATAAGTCCTTATTGCCCTTGTTTCTGGATTCTCAGTGAATGTCTATATAAAACAAAGTATTGTGACTTTCTTTTGTACTAATAGAGGTGGAAGGAACCTGAACAGTTGCATTGAGGTTGCACACAAGAAGAAAAGCTTTTCTGCTGTAGCACACACCTAAGAAAAAATCATAAGGTAATAATATTGGCATTTGTTAGATGCCTAAAATGAACAGGCAGAAGAATACACGGAAAGGGCTACCTGTTTTTATTCCATTTGAATAATATTTTAAAGAAAAAAAAAGAAACATATTAATGCTATTGTAAATAGATAAGCAATTAGAATGCATAAAAATAAATTTTATATTTAAATAAAAACATCACATTTTACTTTTACCCTTTGTTTGTTGCAATAAATTATTACAGATTATTATATAATAGATAATAACTTTGTGCTTCATAGATTGAAGGCTTTTAGTACCAGCCAATGGAAGAAATTTAATGTTTGACAGACAGCGACTAAATTTGTCTTTATTTTTCAGGAGGACTTTGTAGATTTCTTACATCTCTAAGGCCAGTAGAAACCATCATAACCATTTTGACTGGCCTCTCACTATAGAATTTCAAACTAGTCAAACAGCAAACCTATAATTCTTTTTCTAAGCTACATAACATAATTAAAGAAGCTATATAAATTTGATATACAGACTCCAAGTGATATAAAATTAAACTTATTCCCACATAAATCATTCCAGTTTTTAAACTCTAATAAATTACGTACATCTTAAGCCCATTCTTGCTTTAAGTTCTAACTATTATATTTTCTTAAGTTTTGCTCTGCTAAAATAGTTCAGTTTCACTATGGAATCTCTTCTGTAACGTGAAATTAACCTTAGTTGTATTTCGTTCCTCTTCCCCCATCACCATCATGTATTCTCAGCATTGCACTTTTCCTGCTACGTGAATACTTTATACCAGGTCATCAGGTCTGGTGTTTGAAAGATACATTCCGATGGTACAGAGTACATAAAGACAAACAAATGAATGAACATCAGTTAAAGAATTATCTTCCCCCCCCCCCCCCCCCCAAGAAATCCCTTTCTAATAAATGCTGGTCCTGAAATGCTTCATTCAACTGTAATGAGAATACCTATGCAGAAAACCAAGAGGAAGGAATCTGATGTTGCAGCTTAATGTGACACCACAGACCAAATTCCTTTATTTGTTAAAATATTTCTTCAGTTCTTTTGGACCAGGTCTGTGGCATTGTTGTGGTTTAACCCCAGCCAGCAACTGCAACTAAGTGCCACACAGCTGCTCACTCACTCCCCCCACGGTGGGACGGGGGAAAGAATTGGAAGAGTAAAATTGAGAAAATTAGTGGCTTGCAATAAAGACAGTTTAATGAGCAAAGCAAAAGCTGCACATGCAAGCAAACCGAAATAAGGAATTAATTTACCGCTTCCCATCAGCGGGCAGGTGTTCAGCCATCTCCAGGAAGCAGGGGTCAATCACACATAACAGTTACTTGGGAAGACAAACACCATCACTCCAAATGTTCCTCCCTTCCTTCTTCTCCCAGCTTTATATAGTGAGCATGATGTCATATGGTGTAGAATATCCCTTTAGTCATTTGGGGTCAGCTGTCCTGGCTGTGTCCCCTCCAACTCTTTGTGTAGTCCCAGCCCACTCAGCGGTGGGGTGATGTGAGAAGCAGAAAAGGTCTTGACTCTGTGTGAGCACTGCTCAGCCATAACTAAAAGATCCCTGGGTTAACAATGCTGTTTCCAGCACAAATCCAAAACACAGGCCCATACTAGCTACCATGAAGGAAATTAACTCTACCCCAGCCAAAACCATCACAAGTGTGTTTGGAATTTAAAGTCACCTCAGCATTATGCAGGTATGATAAAGACAAAGAGCATACTAAAGAAGCTATGCAATCTCAACAGAAACGACTACACATTTTGTGATTTTGGCTAAACAGTCTGTGGCTTGCATCCCTAAATATAGAAAAAAGAATTTTATAGAAGACATGTAAACTACAGTATTGGCAGTCTTAGACTTGGTTTAGATTTGATTGGGTTTGGTGAAATACATTGGGGTTTTGGTATGTTAAATAAACAAATTGATTTATTGCCCTGTTCATGCTTCACATTAAGCATTTGAGTAGTCTCATTGACATCAGGGGATTAAAGCTAAGCATGTGCAACAGATCTGCATGACTCAAGCTTTTACTGTAAGATTGTAATTCGTAATTACTTTTAACAGTTATAACTCTCTCAGTTTCTGTTTTCTATTAATAAATTAGCATTCCAAAAGCTAGAGATTGATTTATACTACCCAAGATCAACACACAGATGTTTCAGTGCTTCACACAGCTCTTGATACCTGCTTCATAGGGTGTTTGACTACTCAGTACCTGAAATTAAAATGTTTACCCATACAAAATACTGAGAACATCCATAATTAACTTGAATATGAACAAAAAAGTTACTGTTTGAATGCTGAAGTTTTCTTAGTCATCATGTCTATTATTTCTTCTATCCAAGTATCTAATAACAATAAAAAAAATCTTCTGTATGTAACTAGCCTCTGAAATCTTCTCACATATTCCTCCTTCACATACAAATGCAATTTTCTTATATACAGAAGAAGGAAGCTACTTGACAGCCTTCCTGATTTTTGTGAAGATAAAGCAGGTGGTGTACAAGTTGTCATACTTCTCTGTCACTGTTCTGTTCTCAAAGGATTGCCACAAGGGGAAAGAAAGTAATTTGCTTTCCAGCTTCATTCAACTATTGTCAATGATACTGAGGCTGCATAAAAGAGGGGGCCTGCTGATACTTCTTTACTAAAAAATTAAGAAGACAATAATGTAATAGAATGTTACTCTAACATGTATTGGTGACGGTTTGCTTTGGACCTGTAACCTGGCATAAAATGTCATTGTGTGTTATTGCTGCTTTACTAAGTCACTTGGTTATCCTTCAGAATCTGCTTAAATGATGAAACGCTGTATGAAATGTTATTTACCTACCCTAAAGCTACTGTGTACCTTCCATGTTAGCTCAAATAAAATGTGGTAAGCCAATCATTATAGTTGTTTTTGTGTGTGTTCCTTCACATGTCCATCTCATCAAGGTTCACCCAGTGATCTGTGAGGCAAGCAATTCTGCCTGTCAGCTTTCCTTACACATCCAGGAAAAATGAGCACAACAGAAACTGACTTCAAGCAATATTCACTTCTGATTTGTTACTTTTCATCCCAGACTTGGGCTATGCCCCATTACTTCCTATACACTGTTTCAGTGCTTGAATCTGTCAGAAAAAAAAATAGTGAGGAGAAATTTTCTAGTACAGCACTGAAGACAGGGAACACGATAAATTTATTTTAATTCTTTACCCAAAGAACCATTAGTTTCCAAAGTGTTTGGAAAAGATTATAAGTATCAATCAGGATAAAAAGCATTTTCCTGTAAAAGAAAAAAACCCTGAAAATTAAATGTGAAGTTTGTAGATATCTGAAGTTTAGAAATCTCAGTAATTTGCAAGGAGTTTTAACACCTGTGTATTAAAAGTTTCATATTGAAGCGTTGATCCAAACAGCTGGGAAAATAACGATGAATTATCACCAGCTCATGCTCATGAGGTTGTAATAAGATGTACGTACAGATTTGATAGACCATAAAGTGAGTATTATAAATGCAGTATCTTGCTGGGATAGTTTAGCCTTCCTCAGACTCCTGCAGGACTAATTTCTAACAGCTAGGAGAAAGAATTTTGTGGGCACCCCATTCAGGCTGGGTTCAAGGTGGCAGCCTTAAATTGTTCACTCAGGGGTAGGCAGCAGCAGTACCTTTCTTAACTAGTGCTTAAAAACATCAAGTTTTATGGTAAATTTAAAGTAGTCTTGAGGTATCATTTTCCAGTTTGTATACGTGTGATTAGGAAGCTCTGTAGCTTCCTACTGCTTATGGTAGAATAGCTC
The DNA here is from genome assembly GCF_028500815.1 of Rissa tridactyla. Taxonomy (NCBI): domain Eukaryota; kingdom Metazoa; phylum Chordata; class Aves; order Charadriiformes; family Laridae; genus Rissa; species Rissa tridactyla. The sequence goes on along the minus strand of NC_071467.1, from coordinate 31,270,819 downwards.
CCAGGTTTCTAGAGTATCCTATATGTCTTCTCAGTTTTATATGTTATATCTTATTAATGTCAGGATATTCATGTCAGCTTACTTACACCTTTCACTAGTCGTGGAAAAAGAATCTTCATTGTCTCAATTGTTTCCACTCTGAGCCAGTAACACTACACACATATTTGCAATGAAACAAAGTTCAAGGGGGTTTTTTGCATCATGTGACATTTTCAGTCCTTCTCCTTTTATTTATGAGTTTTCACTTTACCTCATTTGGCCATCCCACTGCAGCTGACCCACACAGCCACTTCACTCTGACAGCAAGCAGCAGAAAACTGGATAATTTACTCACTATCCTCTGCACTATTGGAGCTTCCATCACATTCAGAGCTTCTTATTCAGTTCCATTAGTCATAGCTTTCTGCTGCATATTTTGTGGGAGTAAGAAGCAGGATAAACACCTTCTCGGCTCCAAGGACTGAAGAAATTAAGGGCTGGCTGTTGGAAGATGAATGTGAAAGCAAAGAAGAGAGCAAGTACTTACTTGAGAAGAGAAAAAAATGACACCAATGGGTGGAGGAGGAAGGATACAAATTCTTGAAGCACCATACTTACCTTGGTAAACGGAGTGAAGAAAGTGAAAGGCGGGATACTTATGCAAGTGAAGAAAAAAAGGTGAGACTGAACAACAAAGGCCATCTAGTGTAATGGGGATAGATTTTGAAACAAAGTTTGTGGGTAGATGTGAAGAATAACAGAGATAATTGCAGACTTTGCAGGGATTAGGAAATTGAGAAACCTTTGTAATTCCAAAAATCTCATTTATTCAGGGTTGAACCTCTCATTTTTCAGCAGTTTTTGAAAGACAACTGAAAATTTTTCTCAACTTTTTGTCTTTCAAATTCTGTCTCTGGTATAGGAGGGTGGGCTGATGGAGAGCAACAGCTTTACATTTACCAGATATACATCCAGATACATCCACAAAAATGTGCTCATTAACTACTTTTGTGATGGCTCTCGACCCACAAAAATTCAGCATCACAGAAATCTGTGGTCTGTGTTTTCAATAAAAAGACAGCAACCATGTGAAGGGATACAGGAGTTTAAAAGCTAACAGGGAATCTCATTAAAATGACCCATACTGCAAACATTCTGAGTTGAAAGGAAAAAAAGAAAATACCAGAAATAGACATCTCTAATTCTACTACTTTTCATAAAAGCTCTCTCTATGATGTGGATTTACCACAAGACCCAGATCAGTTAGCCCTTCCTCTAATATCAAATATGGTGGGGTGTAATAAAATACTTTCAGTCCAATCTTACATAAAAGGAAATTCCCTTCAACAAAATCTCCCCACGAATATTTATCCTTTAAATAAAGTTCCAAAGAATCTGCTGAATTTTCACTTAAGGTTTCAGGCATACTAATAAACTCTTAAAAATAAAATCATAGTACTTCAATTACACAGCAATACTGAGACTTAAGATGGCACAACTGAGCCATTTCAGTATGAATTTAATAATCCTGTTATAGTCTTCATGTTTCATCACTTCATGGCTACAAGAAAGGGACTGAGCTTTTACAACAGTGCTTTTTGCAGTCTGTGGCCCATGCACTCTGAGTCAGTCCATGGACTTAACATGTTCATGGATCTAAAAGATCAATGTTCAGCAGCTAAGGAAAGTAGATTCATTGTAGTTCAGTATTCAGGGGGCCGGTTCTTTACCAGGATAATACCTGAAAACAGTCAAAACATAAAAAACTTGAAGGCTATTGCTTAAGAGTATTTTGTATACATCAGAAACCAATGAGGAGGTAGCAGAACGGAACGTGAAGACTGATTGCTAATTATTAAAAAATTGAAGCTAAAATCAATTAAACCCTTCAGAACTAACCCTTCAGAACTGCTTATTAGTTCCGATTTCTTCTTTTATATTTGTAACTTTGAGTTTACCAGATCTAAAAGAAGGTGTCAAGGCATAATAGGGGATCCAAGGTGTTTTCTTCTATAGTCAGCTGAGACTGACAGCCATTTACTACTCTAACGCCTGTGTAAAGAATACCAAAATGTTGAGCGGAAAGGAAAGTTGAGTGGTTAGTGGCAGGAAAGGGAGAAAGGGGCAAAAAAATCCTACACATGGCAGGTGTTCAGACTCTTTCTGAAGTTTTGCGTCTAACTCAAGGGTGTATATTAGATACCTTCATCCTCCTTAAGACCCAGAGCTTGCAGTCCTGAGGAGAAAACTTTACAGAATCACACACAGAATCACAGAATGGTTTGGGTTGGAAGGGACCATAAAGATCATTTAGTTCCAACCCCCCTGTCATGGGCAGGGACACCTCCCACTAGACCAGGTTGCTCAAAGCCTCATCCAGCCTGGCCTTGAACACTTCCAGAGATGGGGCATTGACAACTTCCCTGGGCAAGCTGTTCCGGTGCCTCATCACCCTTACTGTAAAGAAATTCTTCCTCATATCCAATCTAAATCTACCCTCTTTCAGTTTGAGGCTGTTACCCCGAGTCCTATCATATCACTCCCTGAGTGTTTAAAGAGCTTCTTGTCTAAATCACCCAGAATATATTGTCTGTTTTTTGTGCAGAAAAGCTGCATTGACTATTTTTGCACTACAGGAAGAAAAAAACTGGGTTCCAGGCTGCTGCAGCCTGAGGGAAATTAAACCCAGGCTTTAATGTTCCTATTCACCAGGCATCAGGGTTATCTTGCTGAAGCTGGTCTGGATGTAGCAGATGATGCAATACTTACGGGACCAAAAGTAGGATGAATGAAATATAACCTAATTAGCAGGCTAGTAACCAGAATGCCCAGCTGAGAGTGTGCTGGTCTGCCTTCCGCTCATGGCTTGGCATACATCTGTTTGTTCTAGCTATTGAATAATGTAAAATACATTATAGGGTGCAGTCCAAGTGCAGGGAGTAACACTTTGATTCAGGCACTGCCAAGCTAAGGACAACCTGAAAGAGATCTTCCGCCTCAGAGAGTTTCCCTTTCATCACACAACACTTGTGGGCCAGGTGTGGAAAGGTTGGTAGGTAACCTGTTCTCAGCTATAGTTTGTTTTTACAGAAATACCATGTATTTGTACAGAACCACAGGAAGACTTGAGGATTTTAAATGAATTGTGTCTTTTAGGGATCAGTATTGTCTCTCTGAGGCTTCTCTTTACTGAACAACATTTTCCACATTCAGGTTCAATTGTTTTTCTACTCAAAAGCAATTTTTTTTTATAGAAAGCTATCCTTAATTGAATAATTCTGCAAGAATTATGTGATTAAACTCTGACTTTCATCTTTTGAAACAGGTAAGTATTTAAATTTATTGTATTTTGATACAGATGTACAGATCTGCGTGGAACCACTCAACTAAGACAGCTAAGTTTTACTATCCCCACATTTTACATAAACAAAACAAGACAAAATGAGAGTCAGTTGAGTGGGCAGAATTGGGAACATTCTTTTAATTCCTAGCTTAACGCTGTTTCCAGAATACGTAGAAGTAGTCTATGCATTAAAATACCATGTTTGCTGGAAACTTGCCTACAAGTCAAAGGCAGATCACTGCATTAAAAGCAGGACCTTCTCACTGAAAAGGAAAGTCTGGACTAGTAATAGCAAGAGTACTTGTCTGTCTATGCTACAGAGTTAGGAGAGAAGCTAGATCATAGAGCTTTGCCTAAGATAGTCTCTTTATACTAGACAAGATATTTACCTTGTCTGCTTTACCATTTTTTTTTGCTTCTGATGGTGAATAATTTCTCCCTTCAAGAAGTATGCAGGGTCTTTGGTTAATCATTTCTCATAGAAAGCTCTGAATAGCTTCAGTGGAAGATGTACTCTGATTTACAAGGCTTTACTCAAATGTTTCTGTACACTGGCAAAAAAAAATAATTTGAGCTTGAAAGCTAGTGGCTTGGGTTTTTTTTCTGGTAACCCTTTCAGCTTTGATAAGTCTTGGCCAAATTCAACAGCTGAAAATGGGGCCTGGAGATCAGTATGACTTCTGACATCAGCTCAGACTCTTTCTTCATTATTCACAGCGAGCAGTTAGTGTTGATTGCTATAAATAATCTTAACTGATTCAATTACGTGAGCAGGGAAATCTATATCCAGTGCTTCCTTCCATATTTACAGATGACATCAAGTAACAGAAAAGCTTTCTAATGATCAATAAAGCTCATTTAAACTCACTGATTACATTTATACATTTTCACATCAAAGAGGTTTAAAGTAAATATCTTAACACAAGTTTCTAAATCCATTCAAAATACTTCTGCCCGCTCAAGAACTTATTAGAAGTCCCATTATTGTAGTGGCTGGATACATTACTGGATTCATGGCCAGTGAATAAATCATCAAAGTACTGAAGACGATGTAGATGAGAGTAGTGTACACGACACTTAATATGAATTTGAAAAGACTGTGCATGTGTTCACACTTTTTTCAGATGTGATTGTTGATTGGTAAATATAGACCCATATTGTAAAAAACTCTATGCGTATGCAGCAGCTTTTTAATGCTTTACTGTGTTTATAACCTTAACCTTAATAATTTTGCATACATCTGAGCACACTAATGACAAGCTCACTTTTGCAGCTGATCATATTAAAATTTCTTCATATTGTCCAGTTTCTCAGCATCAAGTACTTCAATGCATTCCCAACATTTTTTGCCACAGTTTTTCAGAAGTTACTGTGATGAATCAACAACTAGGAAGGATCAAGCAGTAGATGGCCAACAACTGGCATAACTTACAGAGGCCTGGGAGTTACCACAAATTTCCTCAATCTATCCATGAGGTCATGTATAATCCACCAGGACTGGAGTATTGATGAAAGAGACCCTGCTATTTTGCTACATGCTTTCCTTTGATTCTGAAACTCACATGGAAATAAAACGGCATTTATAGAGAGATCCTCAAAGATAGCTTTTCAGATGCTTCTGCAGCACCTGTGCTGGAGAAACCTTTTTATGGGAGGAGATGAGGCTGTTAGAAGTTTTAGGACTGCGCATGCAGATATAACTATTTAGGTACAAAGTCCTACTCTTGGGTCAAAGTATCCACTAGGCCTTGTATATTTTTAAATACTGCTCACAGATGGTTAGTGCTTTGTATTGTCTCAAGTGAGACCACATGTTCTGCCCCTTTTGAATATACAGTGGCAAAAAGGAATGGAATAGGGATAGGATATTTTTTTCCTCTGAAGGGATATAACTCAAAAGAGTAAGAAAAGTATCCTTTAACCACCAGAATAAAATTGCCAAATGGAATCTTTGTTACTACATTTTATCCTAGAAATAAAAGAAAATATATGACTTTAACTGTGAAACTCTCAAGGGCAAATGCAAGATATCGTTCTTGTTGTTAAACTGATGCATATGGTGGCCAGTATTAGCTGGTTTTCCAAACAGCTCTTTATTGCAGCTGGCCATGTTTCATCAGGCCCACGCACCAACTCTAACTAAAACATCATGTAATTCATGCAAATTAATTTTGTATCTTTATCATTTTCCCATTTTTCTCTGTTCTGCCTCTCCACTGAAGGGAAACTAGATTGGACCCATTCTGGCAGTACCTACTTCACTTTCCTAGACATCAGTAAGACACTTTCTCTTTACATTACTACTCATTTTATGTTTCTTTAGAATCAGGAATATTGCTTATTTTGCAAACACAGAGCCCTGCAAATCAAGCCTAAAGTCATTTCTGTCACACTGCAGTGACAGTAAACTACAGGTCCACCGTTCTACATCACAGTAATCTCTTTATTATTTAGAAGAGACATTTTTTTCTGTCGCGGTGTGTTATATAAGCAACTAGTAAATGTGCTAAACTAAGTAATCTCAAACACATGTATTTGTTTGTAGTGGGGTTTTTTTGTTGATTATTCCAGACAACCCTACAATTAGCAATTTTACAGAGCATTTAAATATGTTCTCAGAATTCTAAAGTGAAATTGAACAATTTCAACTCCACCCTTTTCATCTCTTAGAGCATCCCCACCAGACAGCCTGCTCAGGCCTCTGGGCTTCTGTTCTTCATAGTCATCCTTGCTCTCTCCTTATGATTGAAAAGACAGAAAGAAAACCAAGCGACAGAGAGACTCAGCAGACTTTGTAGACATGCATAGCAAAAGAATAATTTCTTAATGAGAAGAAAGAAAAGAAGGTGCTCACTTCCTTCACTTCATAGGCTTTTTATGGAAATAAGTCACTTCTAACAGCAGGAAAGAACTCATGACCAAGCCATAATCAGATAGAGAAGAAGAAAAGACCGAGAGTTAAGAAAGGAGGTAGAATTCTTGGAGACTGTAGCCCAAATTTCCTTCTTGCCCTTTCACAAACAAGTAATCTGCCATGATTGATGTAACTTTTGGTTGTTGACGACATCTAAGATGAAAAAGAGAAAGCTGGTTTAAGACTTCCTATGCAGCTATAGGTAAACCTCAAGCTCTCATAAATAGTATCCTGATTTTGTTTTCTCATTCTGTAGATTTTTGCCTTGTAGATTCAAGAGGTAAAGCTACTAAGAGACCGTGTAGCACCATTTGTTATTATCAAGAAGTTACACTTTCCAACAAAGAAGTGCTTGCATTTCAGCAGTAAGAAAACTGTTTTACGGTCTGTATATGAGCATCCCAGGGAACATTTCAAGGCAGCACACTGGAAATCAATTATATAAGAAGAATTGAGTTGACTCGTGTTGCTTGAGGCCAAGCACAAATGCAGACAAGCTTTTAATTGCTCAAATGCTTTAGAATTCTCTTACCCATGACTTTTCAAACCTTTTACAACTAAAGAAATAAGGAGACGGAGTACAGCCTGGTAGGTAATTCAGGGACACACCAGTAACTTCTGAATTGTTAGGGCTAACAGTAATTTGTGTCAGCAAATGAGTTATTTTATGTCTTGTCATATAGACTGCCCAGTAATATTCAACCTTTGCAGTGCTATATCTACAGATTTTTGAACTCTTGACAATACTGAATATATACCACTATCTGATGCAGGAAAGTTGAAGCACAAAAAAGCAATGGCCTGATCCAATGACTATTCAAGTCAGTGAGACACTCTCTAGTGACTCAGCTGGGCAGTGAATTGCACAAAAAATATTTACTCAAGGTCTTTCTTACATATTCAATGGCAGATGAAGATAATAGCATTTTTTAATTACAAATTTCATGTTCTAGCTGATAGTCATCCTTGCTTTCTTTTGCCTATCAAAGAAAAATTGAGTTAGAAACAGAGATTTAGTGTGAAAAATATATAAAAAAACCCCAAACAAACAAAAAAAAACAAACAGAAAAGGCCTCTATGTTTGTTTGTGCAATGTTCTTTTGGCAATGGAACCTATTCTAGCTTTAATAATTATTCTGACAGCTCAAGCGTTACAGTCTTTGCTGCACATTCAAACCACCAGTGGCTAAGAAGGCAAAGAAATATTCTCTCTTCAGCTTCACCACTATCCATTCTGAACTACATTTCTGCCATTGTTTTTCTTAGAAATCATCATTCCGAGATTGTCAAGTATCATTTTTTCAATTGTCAGACATCTCCATGGAAATTCTTAAAGGGGTTCTTATTCGGTGCCAATTCCTTCAAGTGAAACGAATGTTGCAGAGAAGAGGGTTACACTTAACAGAGGTATGCAGAGTACAGTGTACAGAAATTTATAGCTTTATTTTGAGAACACTTTAAATGGAGAAACCTATTTCATTTTCTTTTCTTTTTCTATTCAACATGAATATAAGCATGAGAAATATTTTGGAGAAGCTTAGGTTATTGAACTTATTCTGTTTTGGTTGTGGTTTTTTTGTTGGTTTTGTGGTGTTTGGTTTTTTTTATTGTAGAAATATATCTGTTCCTTCTGCTGAAAAAAAAATGCATTGCAGAGCTTACAAAATAGATCAACCTTTCAAGACATCTTTAAAAAAAAATATTTAAATTCTGAAAACAAAATGGTACTCTACCTACTTCTGTAGGTGAACTGTCATCTCCAATTTTCAAGTTCACTTGTCACAACTCAGCAAAACACCATAGAAGTTGAATCCCTTTAGCAGACACTGCATAGTCTGCTGACCTGGACAAGTAGTGTGGTCTGGCTCCTGACAAGCAAGGCAGGTGCATAGAGTTATTGTGAAAATCAGTTTCTCAACTTTGGATCAATATCCTTAAAAGGAGAACCAATACCTACAGCAAAAAAACTTATTAATTCTCTTTCTGTTTTAGAAACCTTTGCAGGACAGCATGCCCCACCAACTGCAAAGAGGTACACAACATTAACTGACTATGTAACTGAGACTGAATAATCAAAATATTTTTCTTTAGGATTTTCTATTCTCTGAACATAGTTGGAAGTATTTGTACTTATGAAGACACAGACTTCCAGCTTCCATGGCATGGTAGCATGTCACTTTCTCAGTGTGTTGGAGTAACTGAATATTATATGCCACAGTTGGTCTGTCACATGAGAGTATATTCATAATGTGATGTTGGTATGTCACATGGGAGTATATTCTTAATGCGATGACATGGTGTTTCAGATTGCACTGTGCAGCAGAGACAGAGGAATGGAGGAAGAGAAGGATGAGGAACAATTTCTCAGAACAAAGAAATAATGGATCGGTGTTCTGAAGAAAGCACTCTTGCCTACCTCATGGGGCAGAAAGCTTTCCAACCATAAATAGCAATGGGACAATATTGTCCCAATTACTGGGTCAATATATTGCAGTGGAAAATAAATTGGGCACAGAGGTCCTATCTATAAGTCATGGCAGTAAGTAAGAAGTCAAAAGGTATCTGTAAGTCGTGGGAAAAGTTCTTGGAAATGCCTTTGTTATATGCACTAAGCTACACTATTCAGCATTCAATGTTATCTTTAAAACATTACAGGGTAGCCATATTGTAGGAAGACAGTGGAAAATGTGAAACCTTTCACATTATCTATTTATCACGGTATCACGGAATTTTTCAGAGTTGGAAGGCACCTCTAGAGATCATCTAGTCCAACTCCCTTGCTAAAGCAGGGTTGCCTAGAGCACATTACTCAGGACTGCATCCAGGCAGGTCTTGAAAGTCTCCAGAGAAGGGGACTCCACAACCTCCCTGGGCAGCCTGTTCCAGTGCTCTGTCACCCTCACTGTAAAGAAGATTCTTCTCATATTTGATTGGAACTTCCTATGTTCCAGCTTGTTCCCGTTACCCCTCATCCTATTACTGGGAACCACTGAAAACAGTCTGGCTCCATCCTCCTTAAACCCACCCTTTAGATACTTGTAAACATTAATAAGGTCCCACCTCAGCCTTCTCTTCTCCAGGCTGAAGAGTCCCAGCTCTCTCAGCCTTTCCTCATAAGGGAGATGCTCCAGTCCCTCAGTCATCTTAGTTGCCTTTCACTGGACTCGTTCCAGCAGTTCCCTGTCCCTCTTGAACTGGGGAGCCCAGAACTGGACACAGTATTCCAGTTGTGGCCTCACCAGTGCAGAGTAGAGGGGGAGAATGACCTCCCTTGACCTGCTGGCCACACTCTTCCCTAGGCAGCCCAGAATTCTGTTGGCCTTTTTGGCAACAAGGGCACACTGCTGGCTCATGGATAATTTACTGTCCACCAAGACCCCCAGATCCTTCTCCTCAGAACTGCTTCCCAGCAGGTCCACCCCTAACCTATACTGGTGCCTGACATTCTTCCTCCCCAGGTGCAGGACCCTACGCTTGTCCTTGTTGGACCTCATTAGGTTCTTCTCTGCCCAGCTCTCCAGCCTGTCTAGGTCACGCTGGATGGCAGCACGGCCCTCCGGGGTCTCAGCCACCCCACCCAGTTTGGTATCATCAGCGAACTTGCTGAGGATACGCTCTGTCCCCTCGTCCAGGTCGTTGATGAATATGTTAAACAATACTGGTCCAAGTATTGACCCCCGGTGGACACCACTGGTTACAGGCCTCCAACTCGACCCTGCTCCACTAATCACAACCCTCTGAGTCCTGTCACGCAGCCAGCTCTCAATCCACCTCACTGTCCCCTCATCTAGTCCACACTTACTCAGTTTCCTAAGGAGGATGTTATGAGAGATGGTGTCAAAAGCCTTGCTGAAGTCAAGGTAGATGACATTTGCTGCTCTGCCCTCATCTAGCCAGCCAGTTATAACATCATAGAAGGCTATGAGATTGGTCAAGCATGATTTACCCTTGGTAAATCCACGTTGACCACTTCCAATAACTCCCTGCTCCTGAACGTGTTTGGATATGACATCCAGAATGAGTTGCTCCATTACCTTCCCAGGGACGAAGGTGAGACTAACCGGTCTGTAGTTCCCTGGGTCCTCCTTCTTGTTCTTTTTGAAGACTGCAGTGACATTGGCCTTCCTCCAGTCCTCAGGCACCTCTCCTGTTCTCCATGACCTTTCAAAGATGATGGAGAGTGGCCAAGAAATAACATCTGCGAGTTCTCTCAGCACTCACGGGTGCGTCTCGTCAGGGCCCATGGACTTATGGATGTCCAGATTGGCCAAGTGGTCTCTGACCTGATCTTCCTCTACTGGGGAAAACTCTTCCTCTCTCCAGACCTTCTTCCTTGCCTCCAGGGCCTGGTATTCATGAGGGACAGCTTTAACAGTGAAGACTGAAGCAAAGAAGGCATTCAGGAGCTCTGCCTTCTCTGTGTCTTCCACCACTAGGGCGCCCATCTCATTCGTTAGTGGGCCTACATTTTGCCTAGTCTTCCTTTTTCTATTGATATACTGAAAGAACCTCTTCTTGTTATCTTTAACCGTGGTGGCCAAGATGAGTTCTGCTTGAGCTTTGGCCCTTCTAATTTTCACCCTGCATAGCTTCACTACATCTTGGTATTTTTCTTAAGTAGCCAACCCCCTTTTCCAAAGATCATAAACTTTCTTTTTTTTCCTGAGGTCCAGCCAAAGCTCTCTCTTTTTAGCCAGGCTGGTCTTCTTCCCTGTCTGCTCATTTTTTGGGACTTGGGGATGGCCTTCTCCTGAGCTTTTAAGAGTTTCTCCTTGAAGTAAGACCAGCCTTCCTGGGCACCTTTGCCCTTCAGAACTGTCCCTCAAGGGACACTCTAACCATGCTCGTAAGCAGGCCAAAGTTTGCCCTTCGGAAATCTAAGGTGGCAGTTCTGCTGGCTCCCTGCCTTGCTTCACCAGGAATCAAAAATTCTGTCATTTCATGGTCACCCTGCCCAAGACGACCTCCAATCTCTACATCCCCTACACCACCTTCTCTGTTAACAAGCAGCAGATCCAGTAGGGCACTTTCCCTAGTTGGATCCCTCACCAGCTGTGTTAGGAAGTTGTCTTCCACACACTCCAGGAACCTCTGGGACTGTTCCATCTCTACTGTGTTATATTTCCAGCAGATATCTGGGAAGTTGAAGTCCCCCACAAGAACAAGGGCGAGCAATCGCGAGACCTCTGTCAGCTGCTTATAGAATATTTCATCGGCCTCTACATCCTGGTTGGGGGGTCTATAACAAACTCCCACCATGATGTCTGGCTTATTGGCCTTTCCCTTGATTCTTATCCATAAACACTTGACAATGTTTTCATGCACATTGTTAAGGTCTTGGCGTTCAAAACTGCCCCTGACATAGAGGGCCACCCCACCACCTCTCCTCCCTTGCCTATCCCTTCTGAAGAGTTGGTAGCTGTCAATCACCGCACTCCAGTTGTGCGAGTCTTCCCACCATGTTTCTGTGATGGCAACTATATCATAGTTTCCCTGCTGTACAATGGCTTCCAACTCTTCCTGTTTGTTGCCCATGCTGAGTGCATTCGTGTATATCGTGTATATAGATGTATATCTATTTTATGTTTTCTACAGTGTTTGCCATTGAAGACTACCTGAAGTACTTCAGTGACTATTCTGACCTTGGTTTTGACATTGATGCAGATGCTGACTGATTACCAATAATTATGGAGGAAGTACAGTATGAGAACTGATTCAGCTCCTGAGGTAGGACTGAGTTTTGTCCTCTCAAATGAATTCTAAATTAATCTCTTGTCACACACCAAGAAATAATTTCAAACAACAGGCCTTTCAGATATAGTTATTGAATTGCTGTCAAAACCTATTAAACCATCTACTCAAAGATCTCACTACAGAAATTTTAGGGAATTTATTTCTTTGTCAAGAGGAGGAATTGAAAATTCCACTGAGGAAGTGTCCACTCTGGTTATAGATTTTCTGTCAGGGTAAATTAATTCAATATCCAATTAAAATGTATGTTTAAAATTTACCATGTATTTCTTCTCTTCTTGCACTTGAAAACCAGTATGTTATTTTAGTATCGGAGGCTAATGCAAGTTCATGTTTTTATTTTGTCTTTAATATTTACATAAAGGAGAAATTATTTCTTAAAAATGTGCTAGTACTGTGGAGGTAGCACCAGAGTTATAGAAAGAATATGTCCTAGTTTTAAAACAGTATTAATGCTACTGAGTTAAAAGAATATGTACCAGACTTGTTGCTACAAATCATTTGTGGAAGTTTAGCACCTTGCCTGTCGCCCAGATTTTTGATGCTTTTAATAATTATATAAGCCACTGATTTTTTTTAATAAGAAAGCAAACTTTAAAGCATCTACATTTTAAATATAGTAAGAACTGTCATGCCTGTTGTTTTTTAAGAACCTTATAAGAATAAGAATATATGCATAATAATGAGTAGTTATTGAAAAAAATGAAAATTAAACAACTAATACATATCATGTTTTTGTAAGAAATTGAGATTTTTAGCATAGAACTACAAAACATCTTATTAGAGGAGATGAAGGCACCTTGAGTCTGTACATCTTGGTTTCGTTGAGTGCTTGTAGATGTCTATATAGGTAGACACAGAAATGTATACATACATTTCTGGGGAGGATGTATACATACATATATGAAATTGTCATGGTTTCATCTGGGACAGAGATAACTGTCTTACTAGAAGCTGGTACAGTGCTATGTTTTGGATTTAGGATAAGAGTTGCTGAGCACTCAAAGCCTTTTCTGCTCCTCACACCACCCCACCAGCAAGTAGGTCGGGAGGGCAAGTTGCAAGGAGAAACAGCTGACTCCACTTGACCAAAGGCATACTCCATGCTATTATGATGTCATGCTCAGTGCATAAAGCAGGGGGAAGAAGAAGGTAGGATGGGGACGTTCAGGGTTATAGCATTTTGTCTTCCCAAGTAACCATTACGCATGATGGAGCCCTGCTTTCCTGGCTGTGCATGAACACCTGCCTGACAATGGAAAGTACTGTATGAATTCCCTGTTTTGCTTTGCATTTCCCATGCACAGTTTTGCTTTACTTTTAAACTGAGTTTATCTCAACCCATGGGTTTTCATAGAATCATAGAATACCAGATTGGAAAGTACCTCAAGAGGATCATCTGGTCCGACCATTTTTGATAAAAGCATGGTTTAAACAAGATGGCCCAGCACCCTGTCCAGCTGAATCTTAGAAGTGTCCAATGTTGGGGAATCCACCACTTCCCTGGGGCGATTATTCCAATGGCTGCTTGTTCTCATCGTGAAAAGTTGTTGTTTTGTGTTCAATCGGAGTCTTCCGAGAAGTAACTTGTACCCATTATCCTTCATCTTTTCTATATGATTCCTTGTAAAAAGGCAGTCTCCATCTTCTTTGTAGCCACCTTCAATCCTGGAACGTGGGGATAAGGTGTCCCCTAAGCCTTCTTTTCTCAAGGCTGAACAAACCTAATTCTCTTAGTCTTTCCTCTTATGGCAGGCTTCCCAGTACTTTGATCATCTTTGGGGCCCTTCCCTGGACCCTCTCCAGCCTGTCCACATTTTTTTTTTGTATAGGGGGACCAAAACTGAACAAAGTATTCCAGAGGTGTGGCCTGAGAAGCGTTGAGTGGGATAATAACTTCTTTATCTCTGCTGGTGATGCAACCCACTGTCTTGTTTCTTCTTTGCCACTGCAGCACACTGTTCACTCATATTGAGCTTCTCACGTTTACTCTTCAGATTCTCTCCTCCATTGCACTGCAGGGGAATGAGCAAGTGGTCTTAGCTCCTGGCTGGGGTTAAACCAAGACAGAAACAGAAAACTAAGACAGAAGTAACTAGTTTACTAACACAGAATTATTTAGACCTCTAAGAACCTCTCTAAATTGGGATAAGTTAGCTTATTGTACAGTTAGCCCCTGTATGATTTCTCTGGAAGTATTTATAATTGGTTCAACAGTATTACTCTGACATTAGTGGGGCATCAGACATGTGATTTTTGTCCATATTGTCTGTCAGCTGGTTATCTGGTTTCCCTTGCCTAACACAGGCTATAGTTAATCTTTTCGTTTTTCCCCACTGATTCACTGTAATTTTGTAAAAATAGTGTTGTCCCTTATTATTTCCCCATTATTCTTTGCAAGCTTTTATTTTTTTTTCTTTTTTTAAAAATTTTTCATCTTAAGCATGTCATCATTTTCCTTTCAGCAGAAATAAGCCAGAAGTATCTGATAACTTTGCCTAATAGCAGCAGGTTGATCTGATATATAGGGTATTTGGTTAATGAAAAGAAATTTTGATCTATTCTGAACTCTCTTACCACATCAGTACTCCATCTAGTTTGGCTCTTGTGGTTTTATTCTTACTTCCGTAGTAGTTTTCAAAGATGTTCTTTAAAAAGAAATAGTTAAAAAAATCATGTAGAAATGCATAGCTCAGGTCAGCAAAACCTAATGGACTCAGGAGAATACATTGTCTTGAAAGTCAATGGGATTTAGACTACATCTATATTTCAGACTGCAAGGGCAGGGAAAAGAAAAGGTATTATAATCTATATTTGTGATTTTACTGCAAAGTATTAGTCAAGGTTAATAGGTAGCAATTAAACTTCAGTCCATCTTTCTCTCCTGTTGGACTTGTAGACTTGAGAATGAATGGAGTCAGATTTATTTTGTTCAGATGCTGAAGTCAAGCTTTGATTTGTATGGTTAGAGCAATCAGTACTTGTAGAGGCACACTGAAATCAACAAATGGAAGGAGACCTATGTTTAAAATAGTTGCTAGGTTTGGAATATCAAATGGCTGATCTTTCACTAACAAAGTTGCTTTTGTAATCCACCCTTCCCTGCATGGAACATGGATTGATCCATGTTTTCTCTTATCCATAATTTTCTGTTTACAGTACCTGATTCTAGAGAAGAAAGATAGAATTTAAAAGGTGGAACAGGGACATTATGAACTAAAATTAATCAGAAGAAGAAATGAAGCTGTTAACCATTATTCATGCATTTGCCTCTTTTCTCCTACCAGAATCACACTTTCAAATTGATGAGAGGGAAAACAAAACTGACATATTTGCCTCTCTCTTTGGAGAAGTTGTTTTCAATGATCAAACCAAACTGCCACTGGAAGAGTTGATGGCTTTATTTAAGTAATGATCTCAGACAGAAGCTCTTTGACATCCCATACTAAGCCGTTACTTTTAGATATGGAGTAATGCTGAGTGAAAATAAAAAAAAAATAAAAATTACCAAAGGAACAATACCAAAGCAAAAAACAGTTCAGAAAAAGGAATGAAATAATTTGTGTTAAACCAAACAGAAGAAACTCAAGTAGGCAAGAAACAGAGACATTCACCAACCTGGGAAGAGTTAGTGGTAACAGATGTCTCAAGAAATATAGGACAGGTACCAACTAGTTAACTATGGAGTGAGTACCAATCCTAAAAAAAAAAGGCAGTGTATCTTTTCCCTCTGTATAAGTGTCTCACAGGTGTCTATATGCCAGAATTTTGCCATATAAAATGGAAATACCTCATCTCAGAGGGATATAGGTGTTAGATAAAATTATTACTGTCAGAAAAGTACAAAGTATAAAAATTCTGAGACTGGTGGCTATATAGGAGCTCATCTGCAACCTGACCTTACCTAGAGTGATCACAAAATATGGAAGACTCCAGATAAAGACAGAGTTCTGCTTGTACCTCTGTCTTCTGCAACTGCAGAAAATGTCTGTAACTGTATAAATGCACATCCAAATATAGATAGGGAAATATATACTCACTAGTTTATAAAAATTTACAAGCTCTGCTTCTCCATATTTAAGATTGAGGAGCCTGTAAATTCCATTAACTGCATAAGGAATTTACACGTCAGGAGATTTAATACTTCAGAAACTGGAAGAAGTTGTAAACTCCATAAACTGAAGAGACATAAAAGGAGAGAGGTAAAGAGTGGGAAAAGGAAGGAAGGAAGGAAGGAAGGAAGGAAGGAAGGAAGGAAGGAAGGAAGGAAGGAAGGAAGGAAGGAAGGAAGGAAGGAAGGAAGGAAGGAAGGAAGGAAGGAAGGAAGGAAGGAGGAAAGGATGGCTGGGAGGACAGAGGGAAGATGGCAAGCAAGAAATGAGGGAAGGAAATAACACCGAGCTTTTGTTTTGCAGAGCTGAAATTACACATAGTTTAAGATACCATATCTGTGCCTCTTCTCCTTCATTGTTTTCCTTGCTCTTATTTGTCATGCCGAAGGAAGAAGATGAGAACTGTCTCCCACAACTTCCTCATTACCACTAGTTAAATATTTTCTCTGAACATGAGCGGTGTATTTGTCCTTTTAAATTATCTTCTCCTGCATGTAATCCTGGCACTTACTACTCTTCCTGAAAAGCAGTCTGGACTAGAACACACAGCAACATTAGTGAAGTAGAATTGAAAGAGCAAAAGGAAGACATATTTCATTAATTATTAAAAAAAAATTAAAACATCAATGTACCGTACTTCTGAATAGTTTAAATTCCTTTGATGAGAATAGAGACATGTTCAGCATGTGTAGAATTGTGAACGTTTCAAGGACAGAACCTAAAATCTGTTGGCTTATGTTGCACTATTATATGAATAAACTTTAAACCATCTGAGGTCTTAATGCTAGTTTTCCTTGCTGCAAAAGACCCCCAATGTCAGATAGGAAATGTTAAAAGATGAAGACACCTATCGCAGGACTTAGATGGAACTGACACAGTGGTTGCTGATGCTGTTGCCTAAACTTCACTTGAAGCCTCATTTAACTTTGAAACTCCCAATC
Organism: Rissa tridactyla; assembly: GCF_028500815.1. Classification (NCBI taxonomy): domain Eukaryota; kingdom Metazoa; phylum Chordata; class Aves; order Charadriiformes; family Laridae; genus Rissa; species Rissa tridactyla. The sequence goes on along the minus strand of NC_071467.1, from coordinate 31,253,779 downwards.
TGCTTTGTGCTTTCTGATTCTGCAACATTTCCAGTTTGCCACGACTGAACGATTTGTCATCATTATCCTTTACTCTCAGTTTGTGATAAAGAAGTTAGTTTTTTCTCATTTCTTCTAGATTCGATAGCCTGGACATTGGGCACACAAGACTATAAGAATTTGGTGGATAACTGGAGCATCGTGTGTCCTAATGTCATAAGGGTACCAGGGGGAAGAATGCATATGGATTTCCAGAATGACAGGAGGATCCCAGCAGTTGGCTATGTTGGAGGCTGAGGTGAACTTAGCAGGGAACAAGTGGCAGAAGCATCCTGTTGTAACAGGCCTGAAGGCTCCTTGTACCCTTGGCATTGACTAACTCAGAATGGATAGACTTGTCTGCTGGAGACCCAAGGAGTGATCAGCAAGACTTGATCACTCTTTAATAGTCCCATCTGGTGAGTGCAAAATCTGGTGGAGGATGAAGGCTAACAGTGGACTACCATGGTGTAAATGAAGCCACAAGGCCATTAAGTGCTGCCATACTGAACATTCTAGAACTCCAGTATGAAATAGAGTCAAAGGCAGCTAAGTGGTATGCCCCAATTGATATGGCCACTGCATTTTTCTCAGTTCCTTTGGCAGCAGAGTGAAGCCACGGTTTGCTTTCACATGAAGATGTGTCCAATACATCCTGAACCAGCCACCCCATGGCTACAAGCGCAGCCCTACCATTTGTCATGGACTGATCCAGACTGCACTGGAACAGGGAGAAGGCCCATACCTGCAATACATTGATGATATTGTTTGGAGCAGCACACCGGAGGAGGTGTTTAAGAAAAGGAAAAGAATAATCCAAATTCTTCTGAAAGCTAGTTTATCCATAAAACAAATCAGGGTCAAAGGACCAGCACAAGACATCCAGTTCTGGGGCATGAAATGGCAAAATAGGTGTCATCACACGCAAAGGGATGTGATCAATTAGAGAACAACCATGTCCCTATCAGCTAACAAAAAGGAAACACAAGCTTTCCTAAGATTTGTGGTTTTCTGGAGAATGCATATTCCACATTACAGTCAACTTGTGAGACCTCTCTGTCTAGTGACCCAAAAGAAGCACTAATTTGAGTATGATCCTAAGCAGAAACAAGCCTCTGAACAGGTCAAATGAGACAGTTTGTGCAGTAGCCCTTGGGCAAGTCTGTACAGGACCAGCCATGAGAAACATGTTCTACACCACAGGTGAAGAGCATGGCCGCACCTGAGCCTCTGGTAGAAAACACTCAGAGAGACCCAAGATTGACGTCTAGGGTTTTGGTGCTGGGGATATAAAGGATCCAAGGCTGCCTACATCCTGAATGGAAAGAAAGTACTAGCAGCATGGGAGAGAGTTGAAGTTGCTGAGGGGTAGTTGCTATCAAAGCACAGATCCTCTTGGCATTGCGACTGCCTTTGCTGTGCTGGTTGTTTAAAGGAAGGGTACCTTCTACACATCATGCAACCATCACTACAGAGTGAGCAGGTAGCACTGATGACACTGCAGGCTCAAATGGGGAGCTCCAACTAACCAGGAATCCTGGAAGAGATCATGGACTGGCCAGAAGGCAGAGATTTTGGAGCATCATCTGAAAAGGTAACTCATGCCTTAGAGGTCCTGCCATAGTGTGAGTTACCAGAAACTTAAAAGCAATATGCTCTGTTTGCTGATACATCCTGTTGTATTCTGTAAAACCATCAAAAGTATAAAACCGCTGTTTGGAGTCAAACGTGAGGAGTCACAGAACCTCCTGAAGGAAAAGGTGAACTGAGACAGTCTGCAGAAATGAAAACCATCCAGCTAGCCTTGGAGACTGCTGAACAAGAAAAGCAATCAGTGCTTTGTCTCTGAACTGACTCATGGATGGTGGCAAATGTCCTGCGGGCATGGCCACAGCAATGGAAATGGACCAGCTAACTGTGCATAGGTAAACACATCTGGGCTGCTGCATTGTGTCAAGACATTGCTGTCCAGGTAGAGAACCTTGCTGTAAAGGTACATCATATAGATGCTCACATGCCCGAGAGTTGTGCTACCAAAGAACATTGAAAGAACAAGCAAGAAGACCAGGCTGCTAGATTGAAGTGGCTCAAGTGAATCTGATCTGGGAATGTGAAGATGAGCTATTCATAGCTCAGTGAGCCCATGTAACATGGGGACATCTAGGAAGAAATGCAACATAGAGAAAGGCTTGTGATTGAGTAGCAGACCTGACCATTGAAGCCATCAGACAGGTTACTCATGTACCTTAATCAAGTGATCCAAATGCATAAAGTCTCCTTGGGACAGAAGGTAGTATTGGGATATCAATATGGGGAGGCCTGGCAGATTGGTTATATTGGACCACTGCTATGAACATGCCAGGGCAAGTGTCACGTGCTTACCATGATGCTACCAGGAGGTTAGAAATGTAGCCTATAACCCATGTCTCTGCTCAAAAAACATTCTGAACCTTGAAAAGCAAGTACTGTAGCTAAACAGCACCCCAGAAAGAAATGAGTCAAACAATGGGACTCATTTCTGAAACAACCTCACAGATACCTGGGCCAAGGCACACAAGACACATCCCCTGTCTTCCATCAGCAATACAATGGACTGTTAAAGACTATGCAGATAATGATGGGTGCTGTGACATGGAAGCACTGGGATGCAAATTTAGCAGAAGCCACTTGTCTGGTTACCACCAGAGGGACTGCTAACTGAGCCTGCCCAAACAAAGCCCCTGCCTACTGTGTAAAGAGATAAATTCCCTGTAGGGTCAAACTGACTGGGAAAGACAGCATGGGTTGCTCTTCTCTTGAGAAAAGGCAAACCCAATTATGTCACTGCTTTTGCTCAATGACTTAGGTGCGCTTGGTGGGTAATGTGTGAGGGTGGTGAAATCCAGTGTGTACCTCAAGAATATTTAAGCTTGGGGGAAATCTAATGCACAGTTGGAGCTGTGTGTTATAGGAAGTACTACAGCAGAAACCATCTCAACAATGGAGGACGAGAGCCACAAGAAACAGGGCAAGTGCAGCGAGGATCCAACCCAAGCTGTTTTGGTGCCCAACACAACATATTGCCTCTCCTGTCCTAGACAACCACCATAACAGATGGAGCCCAAGTCATGGACTAAATGAACTGAACAGACTGTTATGGACATTTGAGTAGACATTTCATAGAATCATAGAATTGCCTAGGTTGTAAGGGACCTTTCAGATCATGTAGTCCAACCATCAACCTAACTCTGACAAAAACCATCACTAAACCATATCTCTAAGCACTATGTCTACCTGTCTCTTAAATACCTCCAGGGATGGTGACCCAACCACTTCCCTGGGCAGCCTGTTCCAATGCTTAATAACCCTTTCAGTGTAAATATTTTTCCTAATATCCAGTCTAAACCTCCCCTGGTGCGACTTGAGGACATTTCCTCTTGTCCTATCTCCTGTTACTTGGGCGAAGAGACCGACCCTGCCACCTTAGACTTCCGGAGGGCAAACTTTGACCTGTTCAGAAGACTGCTGGACAAAATCCCTTGGCAGGCTGCCCTGAAGGATATAGGAGCCCAGGAAGGCTGGACATACTTCAAGAGAGAAGTCTTAAAGGCACAGGAGGAGGCTGTCCCTGTGTGCTGAAAAACAAGTAGGCAGGGAAGGAGACCGGCCTGGCTAAATAGGGACCTTTGGCTGGACCTCAAGAACAAAAGTAGAGTCTATGACCTTTGGAAGAGGGGACAGGTCTCTCATGAAGACTATAAGGATATAGCAAAGCTATGCAGGGAGAAAATTAGGAGAGCCAAAGTGCAGCTAGAGCTCAACCTAGCTAGAGCTGTTAAGGATAACAAAAAATGTTTCTATAAATTCATTAACAACAAAAGGAGGATTAGGGAAAATCTCCCTCCCTTACTGGATGCAGAGGGAAACATAGTCACAAAGGATGAGGAAAAGGCTGAGGTGCTCAATGCCTACTTTGCCTCAGCCTTTAGCTGTGGAACTATCTGTTCCCTGGGCACCCAGCCTCATGAGCTGGGAGACAGGGAGGGGAAGCTGAGCAAGGTCATCACAATTAAAGAGGAAGTGATCAGTGACCTGCTACACTGCTTGGATGCACACAAGTCTATGGGACCGGATGGGTTACATCCAGGAGTGCTGAAAGACTTGGCAGACGTGCTCGCCAAGCCACTTTCCATGATCTACCTGAAGTCATGGCTAACTGGGGAGGTCCTAATGGACTGGAGGGTAGCAAATGTAGCACCCATCTACAAAAAAGGCAGAAAGGAGGATCCAGGAAACTATAGGCCTGTCAGTCTGACCTCGGTAGCAGGGAAGGTCATGGAGCAGGTCATCTTGAGTGCCATTACAAGTCATATAATGGACAAGCAGGGGATCAGGCCTAGTCAGCAAGGGTTTAGGAAAGGCAGGTCCTGCCTGACGAACCTGATCTCCTTCTATGACAAGATGACCCGATTATGGGATGAGGGAAAGGCTGTGGACATTGTCTACCTAGACTTTCGAAAAGCATTTGACACTGTCTCCCATAGAATTCTCATGGAAAAAACTGTCTGTTCATGGCCTGGATGAGCATACGATCTGCTGGATCGAGCACTGGCTGGATGGGTGGTCCCAAAGAGTGGTGGTCAATGGAGTTAAATCCAGCTGGTGGCCGGTCACAAGTGGTGTCCCTCAGGGCTCAGTCTTGGGACCATTGGGACCATTTCTGTTTAACATCTTTATTGATGACCTTGATAAGGACATAGAGTGTATCATCATCAAGTTTGCAGATGACATGAAGCTAAGCGGGAGTGTTGATCTACATGAGGGTAGGGAGGCTCTACAGAGAGACTTGGATAGATTGGACCGATGGGCCAATGCTAATGGAATGTGCTTCAACAAGGCCAAGTGCCGGGTCCTGCACTTGGGCCACAACAACCCCATGCATCGCTACAGGCTTGGGGCAGTGTGGCTGGAGAGCTGCCTGGCAGAAAAGGACCTGGGGGTTCTAATTGACAAGCGGCTGAACATGAGCCAGCAGTGTGCCCAGGTGGCCAAGAAAGCCAATGCCATCCTGGCTTGTATTAGAAAGAGTGTGACCAGCAGAAGGAGGGAGGTGATTGTCCCCCTGTACTCAGCACTGGTGAGGCCACACCTTGAGTACTGTGTCCAGTTCTGGGCACCTCAATATGAGAGAGATATCGAGGTGCTGGAGCGAGTGCAGAGGAGGGCAACGAAGCTGGTGAAGGGCCTGCAGAATAAATCCTATGAGGAGCGATTGAAGGAGCTGGGACTGTTTAGTCTGAGGAAGAGGAGGCTGAGGGGAGACCTCATCACTCTCTACAACTACTTGCAAGGACATTGTAGAGAGGTTGGTGCTGGTCTCTTCTCACAGGTAATTAGCGATAGAACCAGAGGGAATGGGTTCAAGCTGCAGCAGGGTAGGTTTAGGCTGGACATTAGGAAAAACTTCTTCACAGAAAGAGTGGTCAAACACTGGAATAGGCTGCCCAGGGAGATGGTGGAGTCACCAAGGGATATGGTGTAAGGGAGAACTTTGTAGAGTGGATTTGATGGTTGGACTCGATGATCCCCAGGGTCTTTTCCAACCTAAATGATTCTATGATTATATGATTCTATGATTCTATGATTCTATGACCCCCACCTCTCTACAGCCTCCTTTCAGGTAGTTGTAGAGAGCGAAAACTTCTCCCCTCAGCCTCCTTTTCTCCAGACTAAACAACCCCAGTCCCTCAGCCGCTCCTCATAAGACTTGTTCTCCATTTCAATGCTCTTTTTTAGATGAACATTTGTTGGATATTTGGTGGGTATGGTCTGTTAACTAAACGAATGATATCTGTGTATATCTGGCTGATGAGGATGGATTGGATAGCATAACACTGGAACATGATGCAAAAGCTGTGGTAATCCAGGGTGGAGATAGTACTGGATCTGACTGTGATGGAGTTAACTTTCTTCATAGCAAACCATATGGTGCTGTGTTTTGGATTTGTGGCTAAAATAGTGTTAATACACATGTGTTTTGGCTATTGCTGAGCAGTGCTTACACAGCATCAAGGTTTTCTCTGTTTCCCAGCCTGCTCCCACCCTCCTGCAGTGAGCAGGCTGGGGATACACAAGAAGCTGGGAGGGGACAGAGCTGGGAGAACTGAACTGAATACGGCAGAGGGTTATTCTATGCCATGCTAAAAAATAAAAGCTGTGATAGAAGAAAAAGGAGGTGGGAGTTTTCTGACTTCCAAGGGACTCATTGCTTGTGGACTGGCTGGGAATTGGTCTGTTTGTGGAATGTGGTGATTGCCTTTCCATCACTTGTTTTTTTTTCCCTCTATCCTTCACCTATTAAACTGTCTTTATCACCTATTAAAGTGCCTTTAAACAAGTTTACTCACTTTTTCTCTTCCTATTCTCTCTGCTAATTGAGCCGGGGATGGAAGGGAGGGAGCAGCTACGTGTGGGTACCTAGCTGATATCCAGGGTCAACCCACATCAAAAGTCACATAGGTCTTTGTAAAGAATAATAATTTTCATGTTTGTGCTCCATCCAGAAAGTGGAAAGATGGAAGAAGATGGAGACATCTTTTGCCTCTTCTAAAGATGTGTGGGTGGATCCAGAGCTGCAGTTCTTAGTGGTACCATTCTAGCCTTGGCTTTAGTGCCCCAGTTTTTCAGAGAGATGAAAACATTTCTTGGTATTTCTAGGTTGTGACTTAGAATATAATTTCTTTAGACCACTGCCTCACTGCCCATGGTTCTGGAAGAGGGAGTGTAGATGTTTTACACAGCTTTAGATTCCTTGGTAGAAGTTAGATGCTGCAGCCTCTCTTGACTCTGGCCAGCAGTTCCTGTTTAAATCAACATAAAAACTTCACAGGGGATCAGACAACACTGCAAAATAGAAAGAAATTTTGTAATCATGTGAGGATTCCATAAACAGGACTGAAGGATCAAAGAACAAAATTAACAAAATATAAATGAGATGCAGAAGTTATCACAAGGACATGAATCAAAGGTTCATTTTAAGACGTGGAAACGTCTGGTCCTCAACTAACCTCTGCAATAGAAGTGCAACCTGTTTTTTAAGCAAAACATTGTTTACTGTGATGGAATTTAGTTGAAAACAGAGTCTCAGTATTACCGTAGACTACAATGCATAATCTTCTATCAATGTATTCACAATGTGTTAATCTTAGGAAGCCTAAAAGAAGAGGAGAAAAATAATAATCTATTTTGACAGGTGGTAGTCAAAAGATTGCAGTTCCGTTTTCTCTTAGTATGTATTTTCCTCTTACGTCTACATTTCAACTTGTCAAAGAACTCCTCAGCCTGCCCATTTAAAAAAAATAAAAAGAAAAATTTTTCTGCAAAATTGGGGGAATTAAAGGATAATATAGCAAAATACTGATCTCAGGCATTATGATCTTCAAACTGGTGTGACAAAACTTACTAGTGAAAATAGCAACACATATATGTTGCTACTTTTGATAGATACAGTTTGTAAAGACTTTTTTTCAAAATATACAATTATCTTTCTTTTAAAAAATACTGCAGATTACAGATCTTGAATAGATTTCCTGATTTACTAATTGAGATTTGTTTCAGTGTTGGACTTAAATTTGAAGTTAATCGGCAGGCCAGAATAGAGTCTTTTGCACAATGCTTTTTAAATGTATGCGACAGAATCTGTTTTACCCAATTTTAAATATAAAATCTTGTCTGCTAAAAGTACTTGAGTCCCTGAATTAGATTCCATAAGCATTGTACACAGCTTTACTTGAAACTTTTCCCTTCCCTCAGAACCCTTTCCCTGGGTGAATAAAAACCCAAGAACAAAAAATATTTGTTCAATAAGTATCTGTTTATAAGTAGGTTCAACTGCTTTCTCCATATGTCCATGCCTAAGAGAATTGTTCCTTTCAGCCTGGCAATTTTGTACTCTAGTCAGGAATTTGTTTGGGGATTGTTTTTTTTTTCTGCTGCTCAGTAGGACATAATGGTTCTCAAAAAAAAAAAAAAAAAAGAAAAAAGAAGGAAATAATTTTGCAGCTTCTAACTATATATATCGAAGGCTGTGAATGTGTCACTGCACCTTTAACGAAGACTGCCTGAATGCAGGGGTTAACACACAGCCATGGGCAATACCAAGCTGCAGCTGTCTGAAACTGTTCTGGAGTTTAAATAAATACTATGATAAAAAATAAACGAACATTTAGAAATTATGTTTTAAAGAAACTGCTGAAATCAGAAGCAATTAAGGAAAGAAAAAAATGTTTGAAATGCTAGGAACAGCAAAGAAATGCACTGTAAACAAAAATATCAATTAGAAGAGGGTTCTTTTCATGCTTGAAAGCGTGCTGTTGCACCCGTCTACAGCTGAACCCTTCCTGTCCTGAAGGCAAAGTTCTGGGCCTGTGACCAGTACATTTTTGCCACGGGAAGATAAAAGAGAAAAGAATGGGAAGCTCTGGGATGGAGGGAACTCTCCCCATATCTGACAGAAGAGTCAGCTGGCTCTCCCGGGCTCTGGCATGGATGAGGCAAGCAGGGAAAGCCGTGGGCCTTTATTGCCTGCCCTTGGCAAGCTGCTGTGCTAAGCCACAGATGACTTTGCCTGAAGCTGACCTTGCTGCTTGAATGTTTGCACCTTTTGTATGTACTCTACTGAATAATATTCAAGGCAAGACAATCAGACCAACTTGCAATGCCATATCCATAGAATTTGCAAAAAACTCGTTAGTATTGACCTAAGTTCTGTTTCAATTATATCAGTATAATCTTTACAGATAATTTCAGATGAAGAAGAATCAAGCCATTGCTTTTGAGAATCCCACTTTAATGATATGGGTCTTTATTAATAAATGTAAAATAATTTCTTACAATCATCTGAGGACTTTGGCCAAACTACGAACTGAGGTTCATGGGGAGCTTTTGGGGAAGCTTTGGTTGAATGATGTCATGAATCAAGTGTTGTTCATTCAGTCTGTCACTGTAGTGATGAATTGCATGCAAATTGCTCTGTGTGGCTTTTAAAAATGGAAACCAAACCAAATTTGCTAGTGAAAGCTAACTTTTACTGTATTTTTACAGTTTAGTTTTTTAAAAAGTCAAAATAATATTATCAGGAGTGTGCTCATATGAGTAAAAACTGGGAAGCTTGTTTGCAGGAGGCCTCATAAACTAATTTCTTCATAGTTTTAACATTAAGTAATTAAAAACTGAGAAACAAACAAAAAGTATACTTGAACTGAAGCAGAATTTTAACTTACTTCATGAAGTAAGGAGAATCTGAGAGCAAAGGGCAGATAAGAAAATCACCTCTTATATTCCCTTTGTATCATACTTAGCCGGTTTCAGTTTTAGCTTCAGAAATATGAACAATAGCATATCATTCGTTGAGACTTACACATTCCATGTACAGTCAAGATGTACAACTATCCCCTGAAACCATTATTTATACTGGAGAGAACAGTTATGTAACCAAGATCAGCTGAAACTGGCAGAAAATATTACAGTACAAATCCAGGCAGACAGGACTGACACAGCCTAGAAAGAATAGCACAGCCCTGGTTAATTACAACTATGCATCTCCAGTAGTGCTTGAAACAGTCTGGGTAAACGGTGTTACTTGTCTAGCTCAAGTGTGAATCTTGACACTTGGCACATATTACGTAGACTAACTTCAAGTTTTAGTAGGTGCTGTGCTTATTTTCCAGCCATGTTTCAGAGATTCCTTTATGCCTGTTCTGGGTTTCTTTGACACCCTTGTTTTTTTCTTTTCTTTAAATAGCAATACCACTTCAGGTATAAGCCTAAAGAATATTCTGTATCCCAATGTTTCTGAATTCCGTGGCCCATCATAGACAATTGGCCCATCCTGCAGACTCTTTGGTCAAGGTTTTCAGATTTGAATGTTGCTACAGATTATTCCCGATACTTCTCCCAGGATTAGAGAATTTCTGAAAGTTTTCTCCTTCCAGCTCACTGATTTTTGCTTCCTGGGATTTGGCTTTTTACTTTTCATTATTCTTCCAATTTTTTTGTTAAAAATGTCTATATTGCATAGGTGTCTATCTGACAAGTCAACACTTGTCCTTTTGTCGTTTGAAAAAGCAAATATCATAAAAGTTAAAACTTATAGCTGTCTTTACTTTGAAAGATGGGGTCAGTCTTAGATTTATAGAGGCTGGCATAAACATTTTTTTATCCCAGACAATTACTCTATACATTGAGATTTATTTCTACTGCAATTTTACTTCTTCATTCCAAAACTAATAGCAATCTTCTCCTACAAACTTGTTCTCTCTGTCCCTGTACTACTTGTTTGTCCTCACAATAATCAGTTCATTCTTTTCCAGACAATACTGGAGAGACAGACCCTTGCTCTAAAGTATGATCACAGACGTACCTCCTACAAGCCATTCCCTCCCGTAAAATTATTCTTCCTTCACTGCCAAAGTCCCAAAACTCCATTCTTTGGAAGATACCCTGTGGCTAAAATAATCCTAAATGAATATATTAAGCACAAATGTGTTAACTGTATAAAATAATGCATTTTTGTATCTAATTCAAGTTGTAATTTTTTCTTAAAATATAAGGGAGGAAAAAAAAATTTTACTGATGTCTCATAGGTAAAGCAGCCCTGTTCAGGGACTCCATTAAGGATGTGCTCATGTTCCACTTAATTGTCCCTCGATGTAGTGTTCTTCCATTTGTTGTCCTGTAACAACAAACTACAGCTTATTTAAAATAAATGATATCACCCAGGGCAGAGCTGTAGAACTGTGTCTAGAAGCCAAGAGTGCATCTGCATTATTCCTGTTATCCCCACACAGCCCAGCGCAAAGCACTGGGGAGTAGGAATGAAGGGAAGCTGCCCCTCCTGCTTTCGCCCTCCATCACACCTGTGCCTGCATCTAAATTCAGGGCCATCACGGAGGTCTGTGTGGTTCATCTCTGCAATGCTCTCAGACCTCTGTCCCTGGACCATCTACATAATATTTAAACAAGGACAGCCTTTAAGACATAACTGTGCCATTCTTGCCTTCTCCCACAGGGTGACCTCGGATTCCTTCTGTCATTTACTAATTTCCTCAGGGCATTTCTGCCCCATCCATTGCCATATTTTACGTAGGATACACTGCCCTCCCTTGCACGCTCTTCCCCAAGATGTTCCCATTTTCTGGTTGTGAGTGAAATAGGATTAATTGCTGCTGCTGTTGCTTCACAGCCTCCTTTGGGTGACCTAGAACAACTCACTCCTGGTCACAGTCAGCCTAGGAAATCCCATCTTTACAACTGACTGAGAAAAAGGCCATTGAAAAGGGATATTTAGGTGTTTACAGATGGCTGTAAATTTCAAAGGCACATTTGACTATTACAGTTAGTGTGTAGTGAGATATTAAAACAACTCACTATTTACCTGCATCTGCAGGTGCTCACACCTCTAAATACCCTGTGCTATGTAATAGACAAAACTACACCTTACAGATTTCAGTTTCACGTGATTCTCCGTAATACAGAAAGTGAGTAGTAAGAATGGATTTAGGAGAGGGGACATAACACTATAATGTTTCAGAGTTGCTGGGCAGAGAGTGTAACAAGTGACCCCTCATTTTCAATATGTCATAACCACACATTTCTGCAATGCAAAGAGGATAAGTAGCTGTCACAAGTTGTTATTCTTATCCTTTTCACAAACTAGAATCTGTTTCATATTTTAATTCTATCAGGTACTACATTAGTTTCAGCATCTATTAATGAATTGAAATAAACACAGAGATTTTCTTCTATAGCATTCATTTTCAGTAGTGAGTACTTTTGGAAGAAAAATAAAAGCATATGTTAATTGCTAATAAATCTCAGAAGTTTAAACCATGCTGCATTACACAACTGTGTTAAGTTGATTGACAGAATACAGCCTTAAAAGCATTAGATGTGCCACCACTATATCTGTAATTTATGATATTATAATTATATAGCAGGGACTGGTAGAAATTGATGTTACAATGCAAAGAGGCACCAATTTTACCTGAAGTCTTCATTCATTTATAAATTTGGACAAAAGTACTCTTCTGGGGGTGTAAATCTTTCATGCTTGGTGTCTGCTGAAGATCTGGAAGTGAGAAAGCAGGCAGTGCAGGTACTTATCAAAGGATGCTTTGCATTCTATACCACTTAGTGAGTGAAGAGCATCACTCTTTATTAGCTTTTAACTGCTAAAATTAGCATGAACAATTCATTTCTATATTAGGCAAGTCTAAAACTGGTATTTAGGAGTGACGTTAATGCTTCAAATTCAGTGAGAAGTTACAGTATTTTGAGGTAGGCAAGTCTGTCTCCCTGACAGCCCTGTTTAACAGGGTAATCCCAATATTTGACCAGTAGGGGCTGCAGTCAAGAGGAATGATGGGGCTCATCCTCACCATCCACATGACAGCTGCATCTGAAGCCAAGTCCTGGACCACCCATTGCCCAGGGACTTTTGCAAGCCTCTGAGGAAGCGAATGTCTCAGACGATGAGGCAAGAGGCAGAGGACAGCATTCAGCACTAATGACGTTCAGCCTGCCCTGTCAGGAAGATCTGCAGAACAGTTGAACTTATCTGGAAGTTCCAGTACAGCCCCAGCATGATACCGTCAGTAGGGAGCCTTAGTTACAGTCCTCAACAACTTCATCTGAAGTATGTCCCTCAGTTTCACAAGGGCTGGTCATCAGCTAGCTATTGGGAAAAAAACACAGTAAAACACATTCTGGGGATAAAATACACTCTCAGGGATAAGAAAGATATATCTGAATAAGAAAAACGTAAAAGGCATGCCACTGGAAAAGATGAGATTGCTAGAACCAGAGAGAATAATGGTGCCCAATGGACACAATTACAAGGAGATAATAGTTCCTCTCAATCAGCTGAAAGAGATTTGATGAAGCCCTAGAACTGATGTAGTGCTTTCATCCTATTGATTACAGAGGAGCCCATACTGATACCTCTTCTCAGGTCATATTGACTTGAGCACAGCATTGTCCTAATGTGGCCGTATGGCTCGCTGACAAGAATTTCTTTAGAGAAGGCCAGACTGGAAAACAGGCAGAACAAGCATACGTCTGCAGGTACTTGGCCATATAAGGCTGCCCCTGCATTCCCTCCTTATGAAACTTCTCTCCCTGAGCTTCACTTTACTCATTTTCATAATTTAAGCCCATCTAAGTGTAATTAAAAAGTCCAAATTAATGAGTAGTAACAAAGAATGAGCAGTTTTTCTTTTACTAAGCAGCATTACAGTACTGTACATACTAAGCAGAAGGGGCAGGCAGTGAAATATGATGCCAGACTAAAAAGAAATCAGAGAGTTCACTGCAGTAATATGTCATTGGTAGTAATTGTGCCATAAAATGAAAATGTTTATTTTCAGTCTGATTCTTTTATTAAAATAAATCCTGTTGAGGGAATTTACCTACAAAAGTTACTTTTCTATGTATGCAGCAAATCTTTCTAATTATCCAGTTACTCCTGGGAAAACTAGCTACCAGTGAAATGCAATGATATGTTTGTAAAAACAAAGATTTATATTCTTTTTCTAAAAGATAAGTCATTACTGACATTTTAATTATGCAATTCCTCCTTAGACTTCTAATTTCAACGTTGTTTCTATATTTCACAAGGAAATTGTTATGATACTTCTGAAAACAATTTGATAATATATGTACTCAGTGATCGCACAGAACAGGTCTGCAAATTCTGAGCAGAGTGCTAATACATGAACCTCTGCATAAAATAGATATGGAAATAATATGAAAATTGCACGTCTGGATAACACTGACAAAATACAAATTTTGACTGTGGATAAATTGTTCCCCACAGGGGAGGTCGGGAATAGTTTCTTCGATTAGAAACTGAGTGAAGGTGCTGTGCAGGTTTTGCTTAAAGCCCTAAAATAGACAATGAGGTCTTTAAGCTCTGGGTGCCAGATTTTTTTCCATGAAAAGGGCAAACTCTGCTTCCCAGCTGGAAAACATAAAAGGAGACTCTGTGAGAGCAATATTCTCCAGGGCACTTCTGAGCCTGGGTAGTAATTAACAAGCCTCACTGTCTGCTTCTTCAATCTGAAGTTTCTTTGCTTACGCAGTACTGAACTGTCTGGATCTACAAATCACACTGGACCTGGGACCTCCAAAATATCTTTAATATAGTCTTGCAAAACACTGAAACAATTGATTTCTATTTCCATGAAGTAATGGCAGGTACAAACCAGCACTATTTTTATTTTTTTTAAGAAAAAACAAAGAAGGGAAAATCTCTGAGCCTTTGAAATCTACATGATGGGCAACAAAAAAAAAGAGAAAAGAACAAACTGGAAAAGACAACCTTCATGTCCCCTTAGTCACCTACTTATAACAAACAAAATGCTAGCCAGAAGCATAGAATCACTGTTTTCAGAGCATTTTCCCTTGCTTTTTGTTTCCCACATATATGTATTCTTTTATTCAGTCTAGTAAACAACTCATTTTTTTTATTCAAGAAAACAGCATGTTGCCACCTTCTTTACATTCTGTAGCATCCTGCTTCTTTTCTGTTGTCTTGGACTCATTCAACTACGGCAGAATAGTTTATATATGTTTTTAAAAACATGTACAAGCCTTAAAAGTTTTAAGGTACTTACATATGTACCTTACAAGTTGTGACTTATTAGTCTGCTTAGATATATGCAGGACAAGGCGGCAGCAGTTCTCTCTCTCCCAAAGTATGCTCTTTCCTCCTTGGCTTCACATCCCTTTCCAGCATCTTCTAAACAATAACAGCTTAAGGGATGAGGATCCAGGGCAACCAGAAACCAGGAGGAGACACATCCTAAGGCAGATAACAATGCAAGTCATGCAGTGTGTGGGGTGATGAGGACAAACTTCTATTACAGGTGCTGGCAAAGTCCCCACAAGTCTAAAGCTGACTCAGTCTCCAAACATTCATTGCCTATATTAGACACTGTTCAGGCCATAGCTTTGCATAGTTATGAATAAATACATCCTGATCTTCTTTTGCTGAGCTACTTGTATATACTCAGCTAGAGTGTGATTCATGTTTCTGTGCACTTCCTATTAATCATAACTGAATTAAAACCTGAAATGAATGTATATGATATATCATCACTGGCATTCAAATGTTTTCATATTGCATTGACTTGTAAAGAGAAATGTTTATAGCTATGCCTTTAATTTACTTAACACCTAAAATCATGCTATAAAGATGTGAGCCAAAGTCTTAGCAAAGTCAGAGGCTTCACACGTGAGTTTGTCTTCCTCTCTATCTCCCTTCTCATTTCTCCAAAGTTCAGTCTGGAGAAAAGAAATCTGATTAAATCAGGCCAAGTAGGAATCAAGGGGAAGATTTTCTGAATAACCTTACCAGTTGGTGAAAATGAGCGACTTGACTTAAATATTCTCAAAAATCAGTCTCTGGGTCAAAGAAAAGATTTAAAGATCTGGGCATTGCATAGTCAGGTTTCATCTTTTACCATGCTGGATGTGGTCCACTGCATGTGGAAGGTAAGGTCAGGAACTAAGGCTAAACAGATCTTCACTTCTAAAAATATATCATGCAGAATTCACAGTCCACCTTCCACAACTATTTAAGATGGATGCTTAGGAAAACAGTGATGCCTCACTCCAACAACATCAAATCTGATGTTTTTAATAGAGTTTTGAAGTTTAATAGAGTTTAATAGGTTTGAAAATAGAAGCAATAGCTAGCAGATTACATAATTTTCAGCATAGCAACAGACCACAATATAATCTCTGACAATTTTGGGATAAACTGTTACTACTTGTGTGTATATAATTACTGAACTGTGAACTTTGACATTATGTTAAAAAGCACATAACTACACATCCACATTCTGCACAAAACTACCTTACTACAAATGTGGGCTACACTGAGGAAGATCCTCTTTAACATCAGTATAACTGATGGCAGGCTATGAGCTTTGGAATCGGGAAACTATAGTTCTTGTTATGCTTTTTTTGGAAGTCTAGTTTCAGATTGCAATGCTTCAGCTCATTCAGCTTCTACTGAACAGAAACTGACTTCAGTGAATATATGGAATAAGAAAGTAACATTTCTTAGACTAAGACTCACCAGTTTGTCTAAGCCAAAATAAGAACATTTTTCACAATAAATTTAACTTTTTGAGGGACCTAATAAAGAAAAATCATGTCCATTTCTTTTTTCAGGATCTCCAAGTTCAGAATTGCAGTGGTCAGATAATCTCATTGTACAATCTATAATACTGTGGTTTAAGGATTTAATTCCTGGTATGTTGCAATAATTTTATGCCCAGTATGTATCGCCATCAAATGACTAGAAGTAGTTCTGAAGACTTGTAAAAGTAAATATGGTATGCTACTTTGTTTTTTTAATCGTTGGTTGGCATTTTAACTCCTCCTGTGTGCAGTTGACAACACACCAAATTGCATGATGCTGCGATAATATCCTCCCGTCTTCTGAAATGAGAGCCAGTCCACTAACGGCCTGTCTTGACAATCATTCTTTGTCCTCAGGAAAACCCTCTTGATTTCTGTGGCTTCTTGATCTGTCTTCTTGTCATTGGCAAATGGAGGGCGAGATGTCTGAAGCACTGTGGGTGCTGAGACAGTTGAGGCCCCTGGTGTCTACCTGGGGGCATCCTTTGGTGCAGATGCACAGGCCTTCTCTGCAGAGATAATGGCTGAAGGCTGACTTTAAACAACATAATCAGAAATTTTCCTTTTTATAAATAATCTTGTGATTCAAGGACTCACCAAAAATGGTTCAATTGTTTATCTAGGCTGATGTGGTCCAAACCAGCTTACAGGGGCTGCCCATGCACCAATATATGCTGGGGGCCACCCATCCGGAAAGCAGCTTGACAGAAGGGGCCCTGGGGCTCATGGTAGACATCATGTTGGACATGAGCCAGCAATGTCACCTTGCAGCAAAGAAGGCTAATGGTATCCTGGGCTACATTAGACAAAGTACTGCCAGCAGGTTGTGGGAGGTGATCCTTTCCCTCTACTCATCCCTGGTGAGGCCATACCTGCAGTATTGTGTCCAATTCTGGGCTCCCTGGCACAAGAGAGACATGAACATACTGGAGAGAGTCCAATGAAGGACCATAAAGATGACAAAGGGACTGGAGCATCTCTGCTATAAGGAGAAGCTGTGACTGTCCAGCCTGGAGAAAAGTTGGCTTAGGGGGGGTTCTCATCAATGTTATACGTACCTGAAGGGAAAGTGCAAAGAAGGGTGACAGGACCAGAGGCAATGGGCACAAACTGAAATACAGGACGTTTTTTCTGTACATCAGGAAGCATTTTTTTATTGAGAGACTGACTGAGCACTGGCACAGGTTCTCCAGAGTGGTTGTGGAGTCTCCATCCCTGGAGATATTCAAAAGCCATCTGGACAACATTCTGGACAACTAGCTCTAGGTGGCCCTGCTTGAGCAGGGAGAGTGGCACCAGATGACCTTCAGAGGCCGGTTCCACCCTCAACCATCCAGTGATTCTGTGATTCTGTATATCAAAGAGTGATGTCAGAGAAAGAGACATCTGGACAGCGCTCCGAGTCCCCATCCCCACAGCCTTGTTTGCCATCCCGGCGCTGTGTCTGACCATAGTTCCACTCACCAGGACTGATCCTGACCCTCACCTGCAGGCTGACATCCCAGCCCAGCCTCAGCCTGTCCCTGCCCCAAGGAGGTGCCCGATGCCCAGGGTTGGGGCTGCCACCAGTGCCCTCCAGCTGCTTTGTTCCCAGCTGGGTGGTGCGACGGGCTCTGGCTGACAGGCCCAGCTCTGTCTTCTGGATGGTCACTTGTGAGTTAGCAGCTCACCACAGAGAATCAGAAACTGTACCTCAAAATTTATGATCCTCTGTTATATAAATAATACATTTATTCTTAGACAACATAATGTTCAATGTCAGTAAGCCATTCCCTCCCCTTCTACATGCAAACATGGATAGGGCAGAATTTAGATTTTGACGAGCTAGCACGTCCTAGAAGACTTGTGAAAAGCTGAGAGGCCTCAAACTTTTATCCATCTCAAATTGCATCTGTACTTTTGCGTTCTGAGTGATAAATCTGCTTGTTTCAAAATTTGAATGTACTAAATCACTTTGACTGTCTTACACTTCCTAATCCTTGCTCATCCACCAAAGGAAAAATACCGTGATTAATATTCCCTACCTGTGAAACAGATTTTTCTGTTCAGATGGTTATGGAAAAGAGAAAGCAGTTGAATCACAATACATGTAGCTCATGTTTGGGAATTTGAAAGTCTTTGTGAAACCATATGATAGAAGGCAAGTTCCTTGGAGAAGAGATGGATCATAACTATTTTCTTAGCCAAAGTTTATGGCGGAATTCAAATAAGACACGATGATCCTGATTGAATTACTCATTTTATCCAAATGTCATTATTCCTTTTTGTATTTTAATGAAACAGTAAACTCCATATTTGCTATGAATTTGTACAGTTCATACCACAATGTATGGTACATATCAGAGATGAAGGCTCCAGATGCTAGAGCAAAGACAATAAAATAAAATAAATGTTTGTTGTTAAAGTAGAGTAAGCAGAACCTGGATTTAAGTTTGCCTTTTCAACATTTTTTATTCTTTCAAGACAGTACAATTCAGACATTTCTGAAAACAAGATAAATAAAATGAAAAATTATATTAGGCAACATCAGTCCTAATTTTATGTATTGTCATGGCTAACAATTATTAATATATAAACTAATGCAAATCTTATGTTTTAACATTGATGAACATACAACACTAAATTCTGTGGCTAAAAGAGTTCCCTTTGGGGAGATGGGAATGAGATTTAAACTAAAGTACTCAAGTTTCAATTAGATGGTTTCATGTGTGTTGGCAAAATAATATTCCTGTCCTTCATACAGATAGAAATTTTCTTAGCAAATTCAGACAAAAGAGGTAACTACCTTAATCATACTGCAGCATTTCCTTCAGTGGTGCTATTAAGTTGAACCTTACTCCATTCCCTGGTGTTAACCAAATCTGTAAAAAACTTTGCAGCATTTAGAGTTTCATTAAATCCGGACAGTAGGTTCAAGCATTATGAAGATAGACGGACACCCAGAAGTGAGATTACATAGGCCATATTTTTGTAGGAAATCAATATGAAACCAGTAAATTCAGGCTTCTATGAATGAGACACCAAGCATCCTTTAAAAGTAGAGTATCTGCTTAATAATATACTTCAGTGTTTCTGTCATAGTACTGGGGAGTCATATCTACAGACATTATCCTAGATATAGTCTCATTGATAGCAGAAACAGAAGGTCTAGCATTTTTCTGGTCTATAATGATGCTTCTGATTATGAATGCATTTTCTCAAATTGCATAGTTTTTGGTGGGGCTGTATCACGTTGCAAATGTAGGTTTTATATCTGTTAATGCCTTACAGATTGCATCTATATTTCTACCTCTCATGTGTTTTTTTGGGTTTTGTGGGTTTTTTTCCTTACTCCATAGCTGAATTTAACATAGTAATATTCCAAAGCATATTAACTCATGTTTCTTTTTCAGAATGAATCTCATTTTAGTGACGCTCACAGTGCTGATGATTGAAAAAACCTCTGATTCTTTAGCATATGAAATAGAATGAACACGTTTTAAAATGTTAGCTATAACTGAACAGAACACACGTTTTATATAAAACCAAAGTATTTTTTCAAGTGAGATTCTGTGAAGCTGTGACTATACCAGCTTTATTAAAGTGCAGTTATATAACATCGGTTTCATTCCTTTAACCCAATATTACTCAACTTTGTCTTGGGTTCAGGAATCTTTACAGGATACATTGAAATGGCTGTGCTACCTTTGTGGAAAACGTGACATTAATATGTAAAGACACATAGCAGACAACAAATAAGTAAATTATGAGCTAAGTTACTATATTGTTTGGATGAGAAAGAATGTTAGATGCAATCTCCCAAGTGGAGAAACTTTTTAAACACATCATTTGTTGTAGAAGTGAAAATAGGTTATAGTCTCTCCAATGTTCTTTATTAATCATAAGAAATATGCACAGAGAGGAACTCACTGTACCTCTCCAGTGCCTTTTGCATGTACCATTTGCTTTTGGATGATTGGCAGCTGTAGCTGCCTCTAAGACTACATGATGATATATTTTTCGTGGTATTCTCTCCTTCTTCACTTTTTCTATGTCACATTTATGTTTGAGATATTTTTCATATTGTTTTAGCAAATTAAAGTCTGGTTAATACCAACTTTTCTTGAAGACAGGTTTTATTGTGCAATCAAATTTCCACATTAATACAAATGCCATGTAATCCAAGGATGCTCTTCTTTTCTTTTTTTTTCTTCTTTGCGTGCCTATGGTTCATCACTGCAGAACTTTCCAAAGGGGAAGGAGAAACTTGAGTCTCACCCTTTCACCTTTGTGACTTCCCTTGTTCTTACAGAAGAAAGCAATTTTATTTGAAAGTTATGCTACATTGGAAAAGTACATAACTAAAGAATGACAAAGAAAATAATTTATCCTGTAGTTCTAAGTGTGTCCTTGAAACTGTTTGCCACAAAAACAAAGCAATGTTTTATGTTCATAACAACTGCATTAAGACATCTCATAGGAGCACTGAGGAAAGAAAATTTACTATATGTGAAATGAACTCCCATATAAAAGTGTTGAAAGCCACGTGAAGTGATTCTGAATGGTTTATTTTTTAAAAGAAAACTTATCCCCATGTACCTGGATTTCAACATCCTCCCCCTCACCTTTCTCATCTCCCCTTCACCTCTTAACAGGGTGAATTCCCTAAATGAAGAAAAAGTGAGTGTTCACACAGCTACTGTAGCAGAACAAAAAAGTTGTGATTCCCCAAATTTTACATGTTTTATCATGTATTTTTATGACATTTTGTTTTTTAACCAGTCATGCATTATTTATTATTTCCCATCTACTATTCATTATTATCTTATTAAAATTTTCATTCATCATATTAGGGAGCAGAAACAATAAATAAAAAATGCATATGGGAATCAGAATTCATGTCTGACCGATTAATGAATAATGAAAGAAGAAGGCATTCTAAAAATCAGGTAAAGAACATTCATAAAATTATTGCCTTTCTTCTCTGAAAATCTCTCTTTCATCAAACCAAAGTTATGGTTCAACTAATTTGATAAACAGAAGGGAAGGATATCTGTAATAGATACCTTAAATGACTTCACATTGTACAGAATGTAAATAATGTAATACTACATTACGTTATTCGTAGAACCACATAAAAAGTTCTGAAATTCCTCTGGGAATTATATCACTTATTTTTAGTGTGGCCTGTCCCTTCTGAACCTTCAGATCAGCCAATCTCAGACCCCTGCAGGGGCAATATCACACATACATATAGCCTGTTATTTGTACATTCCTCAGATCTAATTGTTTATTAATCATACTGTTTGATGAGGGTGCAAGGAAATGGAATTAGCTCAATACCTCATGCAGTATATGTCAATACTTTCTGCAACTATATAATAAAATATAATCACTGGAAAACTGTTCCTAACCTGTTCCTAGAATTTAAACTGCTTACCAACTGGTCAATTAAATGCCGTATCACTATACAGAAAATATAAAGAATAAAATATTCCTAGCTGAAAGCTCTTTCACAGGCAGGAACACCACCCACTAGACCAGGTTACCCAAAGCCCCATCCAACCTGGCCTTGAACACTTCCAGGGACGTGGCATCCACAACTTCCATGGGCAACCTGTTCCAGTGCCTCACCACCCTCACAGTAAAGAATTTCTTCCTAATATCTAATCTAAACCTACCCTCTTTCAGTTTAAAACCATTATCCCTTTTCCTATCGCTACATTCTCTGATAAAGACTCCCTCCCCACCTTTTCGTAGGTCCCCTTTAAGTACTGGAAGGTCGCAATAAGATGTCCCTGGAGCCTCGTCTTCTCCCGGCAGAACAACCCCAACTCTCTCAGCCTGTCTTCATAGGAGAGGTGCTCCAGCCCTCTGATCATCTTTGTGGTCTTCCTCTGGACTTTCTCCAACAGGTCCATGTCCTTCTTATGGTGGCCACGCTTCTTTTGATGCAGTCCAGGATGTGGTTGGCTTTCTGGGCTGCAAGCGTACATTGATGGCTCACATTGAGCTTCTCATCAACCACCACTCCCAAGTCCTTCTCCTCAGGGCTGCTGACATGTTTCTCCCTTAGAATACACCAATTAAAAAGTTGTAGAATAAACAAAGCCATGATTTCTACCAGCATAGAAACACATTGCAATCCACAAGACACAGCTAAAAATTACACGAACAAATAGTGACAGAGTAACAGTATGTAGGATTGCTTCTCAGTAAGTGTCTCTGAGCATGTCTTGAGAATGACATGATAATGAACTATATAGTTATGCATAATTCTCTGCAGTCTTATTAGCAGTAGTCTTTTTTCTTCCCATGAAAGTTGAACTTCATGATGTTCGCGTGGGCCCACCTCTCAAGCATTTCCAGGTCCCTCTGGATGGCATCCCATCCCTCGAGCACGTCGAATGCACCACACAGCTTGATTTCGTCAGCAAACTTGCTGAGGGTGTACTTAGTCCCCATGTCACCAACAAAGATGTTAAACAGCACCGGTCCCAGTACTGACCCCTGAGGGACACCACTCATCACTGGTCGCCTCTTGGACATCAAGCCATCGGCTGCAACTCTTTGAGTGTGACCATGCAGCCAATTCCTTATCCACCAAGCGATCCATCCACCTAATCCATGTCTCTCCAATTTAGAGAGAAGGATGTCATGCGGGACAGTGTCAAATACCTTGCACAAGTCCAGGTAGATGATGTCAGTTGTTCTTCCCTTATCCAACCATGGTGTAGCCCCATTGTAGAAGGCCATCAAATTTGTCAGACATGATTTGCCCTTAGTGAAGTCGTGTTGTCTGTCATCGATCACCTCCTTATTTTCCATATGCCTTAGGACAGTTTCCAGGCTCCATGATCTTGCCAGGCACAGAGGTGAGACTGACTGGCCTGTAGTTCCCTGGGTCTTCCTTTTTTCCCTTTTTAAAAGTGAGGGTTATGTTTACTGTTTTCCAGGCAGTGGGAATTTCATCGGACTACCACAACTTCTCAAATGTGATGGAGAGTGGCTTAGTGACTTCATCTGCCAGTTCCCTCAGGGCCCATGGATGCAACTCATCACGTCCCATGGACTTATGCAGCTTCAGGTTCCTTAGATGGTCTTAAACCTGATCTTCTCCTTTAGCTTTCCTAAACTGATCGGACAATTTCTCTGTATTCCTCCCAGGCTACCTGTCCTTGCTTCCACCCTCTGTAGGCTTCCTTTTTCTGTTTAAGTTTTTTATCTGCAACATTGGCCAAGAAAATGATTTCCTGAATGAGTTTATTTTGAATGTATTAGAATATCTCTTTGTAATATTTAAACCTATGGAGTGGCTGCAAATATTTGAAAGTCGAGATCATGCTTGTTAGAGTTGCTCAGACAATTCACCTGGGGACACAGATGATCTCTATGCAAGCTTAACTGTCTATCTACATGAAGTACATTGCAAAAAGGCTGTGGTTTGCTTGTATTCTTTTGACAGACAGATCTGTAGACTGGTTCAGCATCTGTATTTGCAGCTAGTAAAACAATGATAAGTGACTCAAATATTTTTGTGAGAAAGCAAAAGCTTCCCTGGAAATAGGGTTGCAAGCATCTAGAAGCAAACTGGCTTAAATATTTGCCAACATATCCAAGCGTAACTTGTCAATTGAAAAGATACTATTGGCTGCATGAGCTTGGAGATCTGCTGTGATAAAAGTGAACCTACCACTTATTTACCACAGTGAATTATTATGACTTTTTTGATTCCAGTAATTATTGCAGTCAACTGGGTTGCTTCCAACTGGATGGAGGTGACTTGCAAGCACAGATATCCAGGCCAGAAGACCCTCTTTTAGGCTTTTCACCCCAAATACAGTTTGGTGATGATATCACTGACCCTTTCCCACTGGCATTAAAAGATGATTATGGCAAGTGAAAATGATGACATGTAGCTAAGCAGAACTTCAACCTGTTAATGCTTAGGGACAACACGGAAAATAATTTGGAGAGACTATGATGTTTCTATAGAAGATTATCTGTAACTCCCCCTTGCCACCTCATTTTAGCATTACCAATTTAGGTCTTTTCACAGCCATTTGATGGCTACAAGTCTACGTAAACTCATTTTCTTTGTTGATATTTTCACTGTGAGCGAAATGTATTTGCAGAGGAGATGAACAAAGGATATACATTTAAGAATCAATTATCTTCCTATGCAAATGGTTAGCTGGTCAATTAAATTGATGAATACTTTTTGCTGTCTGAGAGAACACTCATTTTCCTAGTTAGAAATTTTCAGTAAATTCCTGCATATCATTATGATACTGTTAAATCAAATTGGATAACAGTAAAACAACTATTTATTTACATTATGAATATCATAATAAAGAAAATAGCTCTACCACAAACAATTTTGAAAGATTCTGGGCATGTTTAAAAGTTTTATTTGGATAAATTATTTTTTATAGAAGGTTTCTAAAATAATCATGCACTTAGTTTAATTAAAATTACACCTTCTTACTACCTCTTGAGAATTAGAGAAATTATGAAACCTCTTCACTACATTACCTTGTAATGCCTACCATAAATTATTTTTCATTAAAATATTGAAAATTAGTTCCTGGAATATGCGTGTGTAACCCTACTCAGCCTATTGAACTACATCTGAAATCTCTCATTGTGTAACAAAATTCTGTTAGCATAAAATTCTGCATTTTGATTACTCTTTATTTTAATTATGGCTATATTTCAGAAAAATGAAGGAAAGCCAGGTAGCAGACTATGAATAAGAGAAAGGTAACAAATTATCAGAGAGGATTATACCTCAAATTGTTATGAACTCATCCTTGCAAATGATCATCTTATTTTTGTGATTCCAAAACCCTTTCATAACTTCTCATTCTAGTAAAGTAAGTGGAGTATTTTTGGTTAGAATAATGAATTTTATGGTTACACATTTTCTTGTAAACATCCTATTTGTCGCACATTTACAACTTTAGAAAAAACATCACAGTGATATAAAGATAACAAGAAATACCAATATAAATTAAACCACCTAAATATTACAGCTGGGAAAATGGATTAGAACAACATAGAACGTGTAGCTAATGCTTTTTCTGAATTCTGAGCAAGAGGATCCTCTCCTGTATGTGGCACCCAGGAAGCACACAGATGGTCTAACTGCTGTCACGAACCCAGTCATCTGAAAACTTTCATATTTTCTTTCTCCCTGTTCTTTGATAGTAGCACTTGTTTGAAGATCACAGCTAAATCTCTAAAGAGGAATTCTCTTGTAATCTGATGTTGCTATGCAATTTAGCATACCCTAAAAAGAACTGCACTTCAGAGAGTTATAGACTGAGAGTGGAGATGACGGGACATGGCAAAGATTCATTTTGGCCCAGAATTTTTTTTTCTGAAAGTAAAGAAGCTGAAGAGCTTAATTTCAAAGTTTATTAAGAGATAAATGTAAATATAGTTGTCAACCTATCCAGCACCTACACTTATTCATCCTTCAGTGATTCAAACGCACAGCTTCACTTTTCTAAACTCTGCTGATGCTTTTGGGGGTGATACACCTGGTTTGACATCTACTCGTGACTATTTGATGCTTTTACTAGGAATTCAATATAAAAGCAAAAAATTTAAAACATTTTCTCTATCTTTAGGATATTCCACAATGAATTCACATCATCTCCGTGTTTTTCTTTTGCATTACCATAGTAGAAACATGTACGTGGAGGGCGACCAGGGAAACTGGGGAAATTTGCAATTGTCACAGAGTTCCCAGAATCTTTGCTGAAGACTATTGTGCTCTCCAAGCAACTGCTCATTACTAGTGATTCTGAATACGTGATCATAAAAGCGTAGCAGTGGAGGAAGGGGAGAGGAGGAAGAAACTGTTTTATACCAGTTAGGCACTTAATTTAGGTGTGATTCAGAGTGCTGAAAACTTACAGTTTACAGATAATATAGCTACTGTGGCATGCGTACATTCCTCTGTGGTACACAGCAATCATATTTCCTGCGTCATCTCATATTTCTGTACTTTCCCTAATCCAGTGCTGTGGCTCAGCATAATCCAAGATTCAGTAAACTTCATGTAGGTTAAGTCTCTATGCCTGCTCAATGTGAGGATGAGATCATAAATATGTTGAACGGTAATTATATTTATAAGTAAAGTTTGTTGATAGTAATGACGTTGCTCAACACAAGATAACAGCAAAGGAAAAAAAAATCATATCCTTAGGTATTTTCTAAATATTTTCAATTTTGTTTGCAGGAAGTCTTCAAAAAGCACTAAAACATGTATTTGTTAATTCAGGATATAATTTTCAGCAAAAGATATTGTCTTTTCCTCTTGGCTATTCAGTTTTTGAGCTGAATATTCTTAGTTATATTCTTAGCAATAATTCTTATCTACCACATAACTCTTTTTTTTTAATCTTAGATAGTTAGATACTCCTGAGTTATTTTTACAGGTCATTAAAATATGTAATATTCTGACATTCATTTATCACCAAGAAACGAGATCAGGAAAAATGCAACATGATTAACCAGCTAGATTTATTTAGAAATTTTTCCTAAGGCAGAGGAAGGGGAAATCTTAACAACGAGTTTTCTTTCCCATCTTACCTTTTCTAGAGAGAGGAATCAGCTGCCTCAGAAGGAGGAAAGGGGAGAATAGTTCACAGTACTTCATTTTGATACGTATTCTTTCCTCTGACACTGTTGGTGAAGTGATGATAGGCTAAAAATCTTGAATGGACTTTCATAACTCCTCAGAAGTGGCACAAAGAAATATCATGACATTGAAATAAATATATTTATGTATTTTTCAAAGCATACGCAGTCCTTTACAGGATCCCAGGCCTTACAGAGTATCAATATGTCCCATGTAAAACGATGTCAGTCAGTGTCAGATCCTCTCTGTGTAGGTGAGCAGAAAGGATAGAATCATAGAATCATAGAATTGTTGTGTCCCGGATGTGTGAAATGTGGAGCACAAGGTCATGTGTGACCTACATGGGAATCTATACCAGAGCCTGGCTCTCCCGGGCACAAAGCATTGACCCCTCAGGCCTCAGCATCCTCCATAAGCAAAAGTCAGAATTGCAATTTTTTTGGAAGCATTGCATCCTACACCTTAATCTTTCTCTCTGTCAGTCAGTGAGAGGGAATGTAAGTCACATACGTACAGAACCAGTACATCTTCACAGTATGGGCATGACTCAAAGTCATGGACATTTCAAAGTCATGTAGGGCATGGCTTTGCAAATGGCTTGGCACTTTTTCCAGTTTTCTTCATACAATTCTACAAACTCCAAATATAAACACTGTTCTACTTGTTACATTTATTTTGGAAAAGCTGAAGTGAAAATCTAAGATCAGAGGCAGAATCAAATCCACCTACTTAAAATACAGGTTGGTGGTATTTCCTCAGGAAAAGTGGTTTGTGTTTGTATATGACAATGAGTATCAGCAGATGTCCACTGATGAGTTATTGTTATTTTGTCCAGGTCTTCAAAGTATATATGGGAGAATTTGACAACACTTTCAGTGGGGAAAAAAAAAAAAAGGATGTGGTGGAAAATCTGACAGATTTTGAAAACAACACCTATTGTTCTCTGAGGATTAGGAAATTCTGCAGATGTTAATACAGTTTTCCATTATATAAGACATTCATCCCAAAATTACCATGGCAGCATCTCTTAACATTGCTGGTGTAGAAAAATTACAGACTAAGTGTGGTTAGAAATAGTTACACAGCGTTAGTGTGTAGTCACCTTTTCACCTGAAAGGGTGAAAGGGTGAAAGCAAAGAGTTTTATGCCAGAGCTCTTCCTGCAGAGTCACTCGGAGAGAGAAAAGGGAGAGCCCAAGACTTTGCATACCTTATAGAGGCATCTTTAGCTTGTAACCTCATAGGAAAATTTAATTGGAAGATATGTTCCTGACCCAAATGCCAGCTGGTGTCTGAACACAGGGTGAAACAGCCTTTTCCCTCCCACTGCATCCTCTGTGACACAACGGGTCACAGTGAGCTGTGTGGGATGACATCTGCTCCTGGGCTCTCTCAGCAACAGCCAGACAGAGTCAGAGCTAGCAGGGTCCCATTCTTCCCTCTTCAGCAGCCTGTTGTCTTTTGCTAGAATCAGCTCCGGAAAGATATATTTAAGTCGAGTCAAGCCTGGTATATAATACCAGAAGAATATAACATTTTTAATTCAGAAAGCAAACAACTGGGGCACTTCAATGTCACATTAGCCTAAGAACTTATTTCACTGCAATAGAAAGTCAAATTTATGTTGCAGGAGGCAGGTGCTTATCCTGTACTATATTAAACAATTTTCTTTTGTGCTTGCATGTCTAATTAAAGCTTCCGCTGTGTTCAAGACTGAGTAAACACTATCTTACTTTGGTAACACAACATCCTTTTTGGAACAATAAACGCATATCTGAAGTGAACCTGTTCAGTGCTATTTTGGTACAGGCATTTATCTAGCTGAATGTAGAATTTAGGCTATAATTCAACCTCCTAAAGGGCTTTCCTTAGAGCAAATAAGACTGTCGTAGTGTAGACAGATGTAGACTGTATCTGAAGGAAAGTATTTGAGAGACAGAAATAACTTTTTCATTATGGCTAACTCTCTCTTCTATAGAATATATATTTATGACAAAAGTTGCAGATAAGAACACATTAATTTTAATACTTTTCAAAAGTGAATGATAACCATATTAAAAGATAACCAAAATATTACGGATATCGACTTTATTAAATATATTAAACAAATGGGAATCCAGGCAACTTCAGGCAGCCTGACCTCAGTCTCCGGGAAGATGATGGAGCAAATTCTCCAAACTCTCCAAACAGGCTTGTTCTACGCATGCGAGGGACAAGACGGTGATATGGAACATCCAACATGGGTTTGCTGTGGGCAAATCAAGTCTGACTCACCAAATGGGGTGCATGGCTCTATGGACAAGGGAAGAGCACTGGATGTTGCATACCTTGGCTTTAGCAGTCTTCTTCAGTCTCCTTATCACCAAATTAATGAGACAATGGCTGGATAAGTGGACAATAAAGGGGGTTTGGAAAACTGGATTAACTGCTGGGCTTGATCACTATTGTTATCACTGGTGCAAAGTCCAGCCAGCAGCCAGCAAATAGTAGCATCCCTTAGGGATCAGTACTGAGACCAATACTGTTTTATGTCTTAATTAAAGATATAGGCCAGGGGCTGGTGAGCATTTACAGCAAGTTTGCTGATGACACTAAATTAGGAGGGGTAGCAGCCAGCATGCTGGAGGACAGGGCTGCTACTCAGAGGGACCAAGACAGGCTGAAGAAATTAGCAATAGACTGACGTAAACTTCATGGAGTTCAACAAAAACAAATGTGAAGGCTTGCAAGGCTTGCATTCTGTGCTGCATTAATAAGGATGGAGCCAGTAGGTCTAGAAGAGTGATCTTTCACCCCTATTTGACAGCTCTAAGGCTTCACCTGGAGTGTTGTTTCCAGTCTGGGCAGCTCCAGTGCAAGAGACAGTCCAGAGGAGGCCTGCCAAAATTGTTAGGGGGCTGGACCACAGGACATGTGAGGAGAGGCTGGGAGAACTGGTGTATTTGACTAGGGGATACAGAGGAGATGGAGCCAGACTACGAGGATGGTTAAATACTGGAATAGGTTGCCCAAAGATGCTGTGGAATCTCCATCCTTGGAAGTGCTTAGGACCTGACTGGGCCCTGAGAGATTACTCTGAGCAGGCAGTAAAATGCATTTGCACTGGTTTCAGCATTCATATGTAGTCATGTAAAGTTAGCGACCATTCTGACTGTTTGAACTTGTCTGAATTACACTGCAGTTTGCCTGCTTGCAAAGAAAAATGACAGATCTTTTAAGTGAAAGTCCCCCATTTAGAAAGGGGACAGAACAGGCGCTAAGCATATCTGCCTCCTCTCTAAATGCAGTCTGACATGCTGATTCCCTGAGACACATGTATGTAAATATGCTTACTAAGTTTATGCAAAATGGCTGTGCAACTCATGTTTTCCTTGTTAAAAATACAGCTATTAATAACTGCTTATGAAAAATGTATTTAGAGTAGAATAATAAAAACGTTATCAAAGCTGCTGGGAAACCCTTGTGGCAAGGAAAAGGTACAGATAACAAATGCTGTCAGTGTTGGCAGATGGAGCTTTATTATATGCAGCAATAGGTTTATCTTGCCTGTTTCATCATGTGGCATTTCAATAATTTGCTACCAGGAGAAAGCTTTACTATGCATCTCTTCTCCCAGACATGTTCATAATACCCAGAGCAGTAAGTATTCAGTCTATTGACTCTCTCTTGTTTCAGCTGATATTTTGGAACATGGGTTTTTAGACATCCCCAAACGGGAGGGAGGGGGACAACAAAAGATGGTATTTCCATACCTATCTTTTTTCCTTGCTTGATCACAGCATATTACCAAACCATTAATACGAATACAAAAAAGTACTTTCAACCTGAGAGGTTTGCCATTGATAGAACTCAGCTCATAGTTTAGAGTAGCACAGCCAAAGACACTTTCAACAATTGTGATGCAAATATTCCAGATATGCAGCAAAAAGGAAGAAATAATAGGACAGAATAATAAAGCGTTGATACCAAAGAGATTTTTGTTTGTCTTAATTTAGTTATCATTTCTCCGGATAGTGCAATGAAATCCTAGAGACTATAGTATGAATGCTGAATGTGTATCTGAAAACGAAGAGTCCTTATTCATTTTTTAATATAATTCAACCATGTATGGGCAAATTGTGAAATAACAGAGACCTAGAATAAACAGCACAATACAAAATAACAGAGGTAGAGTACAGTGATATTGGATCATAATTTTTTCTCCGCACAAAATTCTCATTATAGTGAGCCTCATCAATCACTATGTGCTGCCTTTTAAAAGGGACTCATTCATCCTTCTGAAGCTAAACTGCTTTTTAGTTGCGCAGAGCAAAATGTCTCCTAACAATATGTTAATTATGTTCTTAGGTGTTTACTTGGTATATATTTATAAACACAATGTAAACAACACTTGAAATGGGCAGATAATTATATATAGGCAGTCCATAAAATTGCTTTTAAGTGTTAACTCCACATGCCAATGAATTTAATAATAAAAAGTGATGCTTTTGGATGTGAGATGAAACTCATACCGAATAACTGAATAACTTTTTACATCAGAGGTCAGCCAATATCTTCCCTGTTACAAGCAAATGTAAACCAACAGAAAATGCATAAAACATAGGACTGATAAATCTTATGTAGATCAATTGAAAGGTGCAGAACAGTACATGATATCAATGCATGGGAAGGTAGCGAAGAACTGAGCCTTGACTTGTTTTTCGTCAGTGTCGTGCTACAGAAGCTGGGTTTCCAATCTCCTTTACCCACATTTCATCACTTAACATTAATATTTCTCTAGGATCAAATTGTTCCTGTTTTATGCTTTCTCATCTCTCAGATCCTTAGCAATATAAGAAAAAATGAATTTTGCTTTCCAAAGAGTAAAGACTTGATCTAGGCTCTTTCCACTGAGGAATGGAAGGAAAGGGAAGAGGTAGAATGAGGGATGGAAAAGGACCTCAATGAAAACCTTGTAGGCTCTGATTTACGAGCATTGCTATTGTCAGGGGACTGAGAGCGACAGAGGTAGCAATACCTGCTGCCATTGGGAGGAACAGTGTCTTGCTGGAACAGAAGCACTATACCTGAGGCTGTTCCAACCCTTGTGGAAGTCTGTGTATGTAACTGCCTGTAATGTCTGCGTTTATAACTACACTAGTATAAAAAGCATCTGTCTCACACCAGGATAACCATCCAGAAAAGGTCGTAAAAATCTTTAAAAAATCTCTCAGTGGAGAAATTTCAATTTAACATCTCCTACATCAGTAGGGAGCACAAAGCTGGGAAACAGCATATATGAATGCTTTCTTTCTGTCCTGTGTTGCATTATGTCCTGGACACAGCATTCTGTGGCAGCCTCAGGTAGGAAAAGGTATATCTAGCTTATGAGTCTCTCTTTAGGGTTCTTATTTAACTCACAGGATTTCTTTTTTCTTCATTTTATCAACAACAGAAGCTCTTATATCTGGCATACTAAGTCCATCACACTACACAAGTGTAGTTCATACAGGGCAATTCATAGTTAGCCCAATTTTTGCCTGTGGTTGTTCTTGCAAAATCTTTTTAGTGCTTTAATGCTCTTAAGATGTGTATTCTTTTATTAAGTACTTGTAGGAATAATAATTAATAGTTTATATGCTGTATAAAACCCAAGACAACCCTGTGCGTAAGTTAATAGTCTTATCTTTGCTATCCCCAGGTAAGCATAAAGCCAAGATATTAATTAAGTTATTCTCACATTTTGCATATTTCAGATGAGCCCTACTTTTAAATTATTATACAAAGCTACATTTTAACAGCAAAATGTACTGTCAGCTCTATAGTTGTTCAGATTTTTATTAAAAGGAAATACCAACAAATTTGTTTTCTAGATTTTTTTCTTAACTTTTCAACAAGTCATCACTGAAATGTTTCACGTAGTTGATTTTGAGAGAATTATTAAGGACCCCAGGCCTCCCCAAAGGTCTGTTTCCCAGCTGCCACAAAACATGATGTACCTTACGTAAAAATATTAAGTTTCATCTTAAAACCTTTCCATACCCCTCAGTCATCTTAACCATGCCTCTTTGTATCTCTCCCGCTTTCATTTACTCTTTCTTGAACATATGTAACGGATATTAAACAACCAGTTTCAAATCAGGTCTAATCTCTTCCATGTACAATGGCACTAATATTTTTCTGTCTCTGCAGGAGAATCTTCTTTTGGTACGTTGCTTCCTTTTTTAGAGTTACAAAAAATATTGCCATTCACAGCGGCTGTTGCCCAGCAAGGTGACTCTCCATACCAAAATGATTTGGCCCAGTTTGTAGACAAATATTTTGGGTTTGATTTCCAAAAGTATGAACTCGCACTGTGTAAAACTGAATTTCATACCACTTCTATTGCACAAAGTTGAACCCTAAACATTCATCTCTTTCTGTGTAATATTCAGAGCTATCTTTCCTTTGAATGTTTCATAACTTTGTGCTAGTAAATTTCATTACTATCCTCATATTTTGGGTAAAGAAGCTGATCAAAATTTTGACTAAGATGCCAAGATTTCAAGTCCAACCTACATGCTAATGCCTCAATTTTTAAAGCTCTCCATTGCCAAATTCCCCTTTGTATGACCTTGTAGTTTTACCTAATGCCATCTTCTCCAACTTAATACACACATTCCTTTCACTAGTATATCAAATGCTTGAGTAGGGATCACAGAGATGAGATTTGTGAGTGTTCTCTGTTTAGAAAACTGTCAGTGAAAAAAAAGGCTATTAGGTTAGTTTAGCGCACACTATATCTGCTAAGCTGGAATTGTATTATATTACATGCCTTTTTGCTGTAAGGACAATTAGAGACATCTGATATGCAGATATAATTGATACTTACTCTATCCCCTTCTTGTACGTGGACATTACTTTGCTATTGTTCAGTCTGATTGCACCCTCCTTCTCCAAAAAGAATTATTAAAGATAGTCATTATCAGATCCACAATTTCAAAAGTCTTTTTTTAGAATTCTGACATGAACATTATGTGGCCGCCTCAGTCCTCAGGGGGTCGTGCTTTTCCCTTATTGTGATTATTTCCATTTTTATATCCTTCTTGCTGTTGTCAGTCTTGCTTTTGTGTCCCGGTGCGTCACTTTGAGATGAAGAATTTGCTTAATTGGAGTGCAGTGCTAAGACTATCCTTAATCTTATTCTTTCCTTATAGCAATTGTTTTTTTCCTCCTTTGTTTTGTTTTTGCATACCTTCAACTGAAATATCTTCAATTATGTTTTTAAATGCCTGCTGCTAGTCTAACACAACTGAACTTCAGGAATTCTCACTCTGTCTCAACACTTATTGACTTTTAAGGCATATTTTTCTTTGTAATCAGCAAAGACTTTCATGGTTCTTGAAATCAGCTGCTGTCACCACTGTCCCATTTCTTAAACTGGAATAAGGAAGATCTACATTTATTTTTCTTTACATGACAGATTAAAAAAAATATACACATAAGAGGGGAAAAAAATAAACACATTTTACCCCATAGTACAGTGGTCTGTCTGAACATACTCGGCATCTAGGCCAATTCAGCATTTCAGAAAAATGCATTATTGTTCTTGGTATAAAGAATCCCAACCGTTTACTTAGGTACAGCAATTTTCAAACCATCACTGATGCTTCTGAGATAAACGATCAAATGGTTTAAGAGATTGTTCTTGCTACGGAAAATTTTTGATTGTTTGCAGACTTTTTCTCTATGTGTTTCCTTAAACGTTCTCATTCCATAAGAATGAGCTGGCCTTCAGCCCTTTACACCACAGACACAGACCTCAGATTTATTTTGGAGAAGAATAAACACGTGGAGCTTCTTTTGCAGATGAAGAAAATGGTTCTGTTCAAGGCCACCTGTAGCTCTCTTTTGGGCTGCAGTTTATAAAGCAGTGGTCAGGAAATCAGCATCACGGCGTCAAGCTAGCTGGATAAATAAAATACCAATTGTACTTTGCAAACAATTTCTAACAACACAAATGGGAAAGTAATGAAAGATAGTGGGATCAAATCTTTTTCGATCAGCACACCACTGTTTAGCTTCCATCTTTCAGCCCTGTGGTAACACTGCTGAGCAACTGATTAAATGACTGACCTACCATGTGTACCTAAAAAAAATTAGCTATAAAACTCCCAGAAAAGTGGAACATTACTTAGTGTCTGAAAAGTGGCTCTGGTTACCTAATTCTTTGTCCTATCATATTTACTGCAAGGCTTTGCTTGTTTTTAAATTTACTATAGATATTTTTTTGTAATGTGTTCACATCTGCTGGTTCCAGTTTGTAATTTCACATTTAATTTTTCTCAATATAAATGTTAATTTTAAGATTATCATTATCTTCATTTACATAATGTTGCTAATGTGGAGTTATGGATTGGAAAAAAAAAACAACCACCGGTAACAAGTGAGGAAACTGAGAGCCAGCAAGCCACTCAAAACACAGACATCATCTTCCATTAAAGAAAGGTCTAATTAAAGCTGATGGCTCATCATGGGTGATCTCTTTGCTTTTCTTTTTCTTTCGTTTTTAAAAGAAAACTGCTGTCTGGCATAAAAGGGTAAGAAAACTGCTGTCTGGCATGTGTCCAACGCAGACACAGTTCATTTGCAACAGTCCTTAAAAGTTTAAGTCAGGGCTTAGCCTAAAATGAAGAACAAAGAATGTGCAAAAAAAGAAAAATAAAAAAAAAAAAATAAGAGTACAAATACTGAATTGGCTTCATGAAAACCTAACTCCTGTATAAGCAAAATAATGAGGTATAAGGTACAATGTATTAACTATAATTAAACGTGTAACGCTCTCTTCATCTGCTTTATTATAAAATAAAAGGTAATGAAGGGAAAGAGGAAGTCTGATGTCTCTTTTAGTGTCTCTTGGGCTCAGTTCAGAAGCTATCTTGCTCAGCTCACCCTCTGCTGCTCACCGCTCCTTTCCACGTGGACATTATTATGCACCTTGGATCTGCATGCTGAAAAGCAGTCTGGGTTTATTCCTTGTCACCCATCAATAACAGGTATTTGGAGTCTGGTGGACAGTTCCGAGGAAGTTAATTTCTTGCTTGCTTATCCTGTAAGCATATGTAGCAAACCTCCTAGCCAGCAGCACTGCAATCTGTTCCAAAGTAATTGTGTTAGGTAATGGGTAGTTAGGAAGATAATGCCAATTTTGTAACTCTATTTCGAAGGATCCTGAGGCAATTAAGAAAGTTTATGCAGTATAGCTCTTATTCACCCCCATCACAACCAGTCACAAGGGGAAGCTTAGAATGACTTGGCTCTAAATGGTATGTATTTTACAATCCTTCTCTGAATATTAATGTGATTCTAAGTTAAGAAAACTGTGGAATAAATTGTAGAACAACTTTACCAGTCCAAACTAAAACTCTTGGAATTATTTGGAATTTTTCTTTTTCATGTTTTAAATTCCTTTCTCTAAATGATGGGATAATATTAATTATAGAAGTAATATGACTGCTATTCCTAATTAAGTCCTGAATCTTATGTCCAGTTTTGACCAAGACAAGATGCTTCTAATAAAAGTACAAGAACCATCACTGTGGGTGAGCCTGGGATGATCTGCTCCCTTCAAGGAAAGCTCTAACTCTAAAGGCCTAAAACATGAGAATTTTTTTTTTTATATATATATTAACTCTTAAAGTTCTGGATTATTTTTTTTTCCCAACTAAGAGCTGTGGAAGATCCCAGATCCTGGAACATGCACAAATAGCATGACATACTGAACTCATGAAAGCTTAAGCAGCTTTCTTTAAAGAAATACAGAAATTACCTTAAAGGACAGGAAACAAATTACTGCATTTAGAAAATCTTTGGTAGGCCAATGGAATTAGCGCAGATATTCTGAGTTTATTTATCCATGCCCCAACTGACTCCTTGCTGGGCTCTCTCCTGGAGATCCACATGTCATCAATATCTTTGTTCCTTGGTGTGAGAGTGAGTGCCAGATGTATTACACCTGCTGTGCCTGCACAGGAGAACCCTGATGACCATCAGCCCTCCCCTGGTGCTGGAAGAAAACAACTGTCCCTCCTGACAGAGAATTCAGGTAGTACTAACTTACCCTGCTTTCTGTCTTCCACAGGCCCAGAGCACAAAGGTCGGTGCTGTAGAGGCTGTAAGAAAAGTAAACAAAGGAATGATGTTTTTAAACTGTGGGTATTATTGTTTTTTATGTTTGTTTTTTTGTCTGGGTTTTATATGAAGAGCAGAGGCTAAGACAATATGGAAAACTGAACCACAAATGTATTCATATTTGGTTCAGGTCCATTTAAACATAAAAGTTGCACTGAACTGGAAAATGAGGAATTTTTTATTTTAAAATATGGAAATAAAAACAATCTTGTTACGATGACTTAGCTGATTGGGTCAAAGGATGCAATAACATAAACTTCATTATTAAAACTAATAAATCTAATAAAATCTAATTTAGTCATTAGTAGAAGTATTTTTAAAAATATTACTTTAAAGAGAGCATTGAAATAGTCTCTTCAAACTTTTCAACCATATATGAAAAATTGGCTTTTAAGACAACATAATTTGTACATGCTCTCTGGAACACAATGTTTTCCACAAATCAAGGGAAAAGCATTTAGTCAAAAAAGTTTTCCAGTGAGCCTGGTTGTATGAAAAAGGGAACAAACGACCTCTGTTAGTTTTCACTGTACCAGGTTGTATTTTATGGGTTATTATGGTGCCTTTTATTTATTTCTGGTGATAGCTAAAGAGGATCAGTACACTTGATGTTTTATTGCTTGAAGTTTTCTGTGGCCCAATATATTTCCAAGATCCTTCTTCCCCAAGATACTCTATACTAAGTTCCTGCAACAACACACCTCTCCCCCCCTCCCCGCCATGTATTTATGCATTTGTAGATTTAAAATGTTTCCTGTTTTATTCTTTAGGTTTCTTTTAATTTCTTAAAGTATTATAAAAGTATTGGTGAATGAAGGAATTGGTGAACAACCTTCCTTTAAAGCAGGTTATAATAATAACTTTATTTTAGAAATAGTAAGACAGAGAAGGACAGATAATTGTTTTAGAAACTTTTGACATTCACACAAATATTACTGTAAAAAAGGCCAGGTCTCCATGAACTATTTCTTTGATGGCGTCTAATGGGAGTCACTTTCCTTTGAAAATTCACCTATTTTCATATACCAGGCAGGCTTGTCTGTATCTAAAACGTCTACCTGTAGCCACACTTACCTATGATCCATCTACAGAAACAGAAAGTTTAAGATCATGTTTGAAATCTGTAAGGCTGATAACAGTCATGCTCCCTAACTTATCCTACACAGTGCAGGAAAATACAGTGGTAGTGTCCACAGAAGAATAAATGATCACTCTGTCCAGTACAGATCTTCTGCTCAGAAAAAGATGTAAATTAAGCCACAGTCAATATTCAGTATTCTTTATATCTTTTGTGGTCTTCCTGGTAGTTTCTGCTGCTTATAAACATCTTCCAAACTTGTCTTGCTCCACCACTCAAGCTCTCATAAAAAACAAGTTTCTGCAGCAGAGATAATACCATTTAGAACTGACTTTCTGTTCTCTGAATCGAATTGATAGTTTTTTTCCTAATCTTTAATCCTTTAAAAGAATACATTTTGAGGAGCTAATCCAATACATAATCTCAAAAAGCAACTGGAACGAGTAGCTAAACACTGTCTCTTTGGTTACCCCCTGGCTAAATTCACTATCTTTGAACACTCTACTAGAAAAGGGTATTTCATACACCATCTGTTGGTTAATGCAGCTCTAGCTTGTCTGTTCAGTAAGGTTATAATATGAAGTATTTGAAAGTTTTAAAATGGAAACATTTGAAATAACCTC
The DNA here is from genome assembly GCF_028500815.1 of Rissa tridactyla. Classification (NCBI taxonomy): domain Eukaryota; kingdom Metazoa; phylum Chordata; class Aves; order Charadriiformes; family Laridae; genus Rissa; species Rissa tridactyla. The sequence continues at coordinate 31,215,097 of NC_071467.1, read as the reverse complement.
TTAATAGCAAGGAGCTGTTGTCACTCTGCTAAATCTTAAACTGTATTTTCACCTGCAACAGGAAAACAACCTGTCAGAGTAGCACCTGAGGCAGCAAAGGACAACATATCAGATATCTGCTTATCGTGTGCTCCAATGACTCCTGGGACAACAGACTTAGCCTGTGTAATAGGTAGGAACAAAACAAACAAAAAGAAAAAAGAATTCCAGGAAAAAATGGAATTTGCCTTGACCTCTTTTCATTAGCAAATGGCAGTTCTGTTCCTTGGTCTGTCCTCTTCTAATGCCCTTCAGAGAGAAGTTTTTGCTGGATCCTTTGCCTTGCACAGCATGAAAAAAACCCCAACAAACAAACAAAAAAAAAAAAAACCAAAACCAAAAAAAGGGCAAGGGATAGTTCTTCAACATAGATTGTACTGAAAAGGAAAATTGTTAGATAAATAGGAGGTGTGAGAAAGAATACGTATTAGTAATATCCCTAGTAGTAGTAGTAATAGTAGTACTAATAACCCTAGTCAGTGTAGACAGGGATTAACTGTACCATATGACCAAATTTGAAAACTAAAATCTGAATCTTTCACAGATTATTTTAATGGTCTTTTATGTCTATTGGGTACTGCTGTGTCAAAATTGCAAGGAAAGGAAATATGATCTAGTATTGGCAGGATATATTGATATGTATACATATACTGGTAAAGAGTGCAATTAATCACTAAGCCCAATGAATTTTATTACTAATAAAGTCACAATACTTATTACTAATAAGTGGTAACACCATATTTTAAAATTATTTCAATTACCAACTTTATTTCTTTTTAATATATTTAACATCAACTATTTAGTGAACCCTTTTTTAATCCAACATTTGTTATACCACAAGGCACAAAGCTATCAGGCGCCCATCTTTCATTGATATGAAAGTTGTTAACTACCTGGGATAATTTGGGACTATGCTATTTTTTTGTCCCATGTGCCTCTAGCATGTTTTCTGCTCTGCAATAGTTCAGACATGACTGTAGCTCTAACAGTGTTCTAAATGTTTGGATTAACCTTAACCTGTCTAGCTCTGTCCCTAATAGAAATTCAACTACTGCAGGGTGAAGTCTGGATGTGTCCAGAAAGTCCATGAGGGAAGGTGTGTAACAGGACACAGCTGTCACAGTTACACTGCATTTTAAGGATGATGCTGTAGCCTTCCAGACCCACACCATCTTCAGCAAAGGTTTACCTCTGGAGCATGGAAATAACTCTTGGTTGTGGCAATCAACATTTTCAGATTGTGCCTGCTGGCCAGAAGGTGAAGTAGAAAAAGAAAACTGTTCTAATTTCAGTGAAAAGGATGAAGGAGCAGCTGTGGAGGAACTCCAGTAGCTCCTGGTACATAGACAGAAATAAAATAAATACAGGATGAATGGTGATCCATCTCATACCATTCTGTTTACTTAATACACGTAAAAATAAAGAATAAAGGACTATGAAGGTTTTAAAATAAGACACAATCAGCTAATTAAAAATAAACGATAACACCAGGACATTAAGCTTTTTTATTTTTTCCTCTAGATAATATATTTCACTGTATCTATTAAACTCTTGGGCCAAATACATGTCTGGCATAAGTAAGCTTGAATTCATTAAAATCAATGGAGTTGCTCCTGCTAACATTCATGTGAATGTGTCCCTTGACTTTCTAAATTGGCCATTTCCTCTAACGAGCATCTCTGAACTGAAGATGAAGACTCAAATCTAGTCCACTTTGTCTCTGAACTCAGGAGAGGTTCTAAAGGTTAGGGAAATGGCTTCTGAATGTAACAATCCGGGTGTGTTGGGAGTTTCTCATAAAGCTGAACGCTGAGCCTGAGCTGCTTGTGTTTGATGAGGAGACCAGATATGAAAATTCAGAACAGAAGACAAATTTTGCTTTTTAGCTTGGACCATGTTGCTTTTAAATCTAGTTTGAATACAAGCTTCAGCTGATGTCTCTAGTACTGTATCACTGTCTTTATACCTAGTCTAGTTTACAGCTCTTTTGACGGTGCATGGACTGAGAATATGCTAGTACTTTTTCGTATTGCAATTCAAACAGGTTGCAGTTCAGTAAAAAAAACAGACTGTAACCTGAATTCCTCTTTTTCTGCTTAAGTCAGAGTGAAGATATGCAGGTGTTTAAGAACTTTGTTAAATCAAAAACATGCTTATAGGGTGTTTTTTTTTCTTTGCATCAAACTAAACAAACAAACAAACAAACATTAATTATTGTCAGATTTGGCAATGTGAAATAACAGATGCTTTTTGTGAAATTCTTCTGAAATATAAATGTTAATGTCCTTAGGCTCTTCTGTGGTCAATGGAGAGAAAAGAAGGGGTTCTTTGAGCACCTGCATTAAGGTTTCCCAGAATCACTCTCCCTTTCAAAAAAAACCCACAAATCCCACAATGCTTCCAATGACTGTAAAGGATATCTGGCAAAATACCTGTACTTGACTACAGCCACTGTAAAAATGCCTCCTAGGTTCTTTGATTTTTTTTTTTTTACTGACATCGCTAGGAGTGAAAGGCACACAATAATTTTCCAGATAATTGGACCATACAGGGGGTTGGGACCTTCTCCCTACTTCAGAGAAGGAGGTTGTGACTAGAGGAAGTCTCATGGTATCAACTGTGAGTAAGTGAGCATCTTACAAGGTAAACCTTTAAAAGCAATGTTTTCATAAAAGCAGAAATATGTATTACCAGAGATAACTTCTGACAGAGAATAGTCAGGAAGGAGAGCTGTGAAAAATACAAAATAATGTAAAAATAGGTTGCAGAATTTTTCCTCAAATTGTGGGTTTTGCTAACTAAGCATAATTAAAATTGATACTGTATTAAAAGTCTACTGAGAATTTTTTTTTTTCATGAAAATTTAATTTTTAAAGAGAGCTAGCGAAATTTGCTTAAAGTTTTGGCAAGCTGCAGCATGAAAGGCCACGTACAGAAATGAATTCATCTCAAAATGACAGACTGTCTCGATTTTTTGTTTGTTTGTTTTAAAAGCCCTCATTTTCCTTTAAAAAAATAGGATTGAAATATTTTTACTGGTATATGCCAACATTTTTTAAATTAGAGAAGTCTGTATGCTGTCAAGGATATGTCCATATTATTTTATCATAGCGGCATCGAAATTCACTTTGGTTTCACCTGTGTACAAAAAAAATTGTCCACATTGTATAGAAAGCTACCTATTCATGCATTGTTTTAAGCATTTCCTTGATTCTAAAATACATGTTTGGATGGTTCCAAAATCAAATATTGGCATTCTTGGTAAATGAAATTCTGATTCTTGTCCAGTTCTTGCAGTTTGTAAATTGTAAGAATTTTCTATACCATAAGCTAATGATCCTATGTATTTTTAGATTATTAGTGAATGAATTCAAGATGAAAAGACTGTATATTCAGGGAGAAAAAGACTGGAGGATAGTTGAAGAGAAACCATGTGATGACAGACTGGAAGAGAGGCAAAACCATTTGAGGATTTTCTGTTGGGTTTTTTCTAAATGAAAGACTGCTTTTGAACCCTGTAATGCTGAGTGCAAAGCAGGTTTATGGAAAAGCAAAAGAAGGAACCTGACCACAAAAAGGAATCACAATGGTTAAGGCTAGATTTGTGTACCTGTACTAGGGTCTCATTTTAGGCATTCTTCACCACTTCTCTAACCCTTGATGGAAAAGGTGACCCAATAGTTACTGTGATTCTTTTGAAAGAGAAAATGAATAGATTGTTTGCCTGGAATCCTTTATAAAACATGGGGAGTGTTTTAAGCCATGGCAACTATTCAGCTACCAATAAAATACTCCCAAGCGTTGCATTTGCAGGGCCACCTAAGAAGTTCCTTTATCCCCTCTCATAAATCGATGCACCAAGAATATGAGTTTCTAATTCCTCTCTAATATGATACCTATAGGCTTTTTCTTCTTTTCCATTGAAGTGCATATTCTGATTGAAAAATAAAAAGCTCATCCTGGAAGTAGATACAATTTATACCAATTTTCACACATATGAGTACAGAATATTCAGAACTAGGGAACCACAGCTTTATTGGACAATGTACATATATTTTTAATTTCCATTTAGAAAAAATATCCAGAAAAACTGAAATGCTGAAACTGTTCTCTTTGGTATTTTTTTGCTTCAATATGAATGAAAGGCTTCCAGAAGGATTGTATATTTGAGTATACATCAGTATTTGCTGGATCTTGGATTGAAAAATTAATGTTTTTTGCAATTTGCAGATATTGTTTATACTGTTGTTGATCTGGTTTCCATGAAATACATCTCATGCTCACATTTGCACGATAATCAAATCAAGAACATGAGTAATGAAATAATGTAACAAAATATTTCCCTGAGCACACAGATAATCTTTAGATTAACGTGGAGAATACCTGCTGTAAAGTTAGTTTTCCCACAAAAATCCACAACAGGAAATGCTACATCTGACATTATTTAACATCATCCATACATTTGAAAATCTGAAATTAAGTTGGTGTTGTAGAACATCTCAGTGTCATATTGCGTTATATGACCTTTATAGAATAGTCTACTATACTGTACTTCAACTGCATTTTTTTCTCTTGCATTTTATTTTTCGAAATCAAATAATATTACTTCCTTGTTTCTGACAGGGCATCTTAAAATACAACATGTTTTGCATAATGAGTAGCTATAATTGATTTCTTAGTTGAATATGAGAGACAGGACTTTGCTTGCCTTCTATGAAGCTAGTTCCCAGAAAACCTTGGCTGGTGAAGGAAAGGAATAGATTTTATTAGATTGTTTGATAGCATACCTATCACTCTTTCTGACCGAAAGTCATTTTCATTTGCAATGAGCAATTTCAGTTACATGGTACAGTTACAGTTGAGTTCCTTTGCTAGTCCAGTGTGCAGCAACAGTCAATGCTCTTTAGAGATATATGCTGTAGTGAAAGAGGCAGATTTAGTAAGACAAGACATTTTTCCTCTGTGGGCTTTGTGATACATAAAAGTCTTGTCAGTCTGACATTCGCTACCTTTGCTTTATGATTTGTCCCTATTTTCCTCTTCTGTACCTATGCTATCATTATCATCCTAGTTGAATGGTTCTTACTGCAAAGTAAGGTCAGAAGGGAGAGCTATATGTTGCCGCACAGCTCTGCTTTTTTCCAGATGACAGGAAAAAAAATCAGCAGGGGAGGGAGTATTTTGTTATTACAACACAGTTAAGACATATTAGCCATCTTCTGTATAATCTTACTTCCAGTCACTGATTGCTCAACATACACTTTGAAATGTCAAACACAGTCATTTATTACCTTGTTATAAATCCTCTTACAATTCAAGAAAAAACTCAAAACATTTGTAGCATCAAATGCTCAGTAGTTGGAGGAGCCTTTAGTAATCTCAAATTCTCTGTACCCAAAGGAAACTATTTAAACTGTCAGTGCAATCAAGTAAAAAGCGCATCCCTATCACTAAGGTTCTAAGATTAGCTCACAGAATTTGAGCTGTTGGCTAGATATATTTGTTATTTATCATATAGCTTGACTGCAGCCGTGAAACAAATTTCATAAGCATATTCAATGTAATGAAAGAATTTGTCTCAATCCCACAACAGTTTCCAGTGTTGTTGCTGTAAATTCAACTGCAAGAAATGTTATTTTCTTAATCACAGAAATGTGCAGCAAAACAGTTATTATTTTTGCTCATTAAAAATAGTCAGTTATGGAGACATTTTCGTACTGAAATGTCCACGAACGTTATTTACCTAACATGTAGTCAGAGAGTAATTTTCAAAAAGCCATCATGGGTAAAACTATAGGCAAAGGCAGACTGTGAGGTGCTTATTCATCCTCATAGATTAAAGTTGTTCTGACTTTGTCATTAAATTATTGAATCAACACATTTTACATCTTTGTAATGCTTAGTGCAAGTCAGTCACAGCCAAAACATGTCACTGCAGTGTAATCTAAAACAGAAAACTGTATGTATATCAAACTGCTTTCCACTTAAAAGACTTTGACGTGGACAAATTTGAACTGAGTCCCCACTTAGCTCTTGGGACATGTCATTTTGCAACTTTGCAGCCTGTTAAACTCACAGGATTGGAAACAGACACAGAGAAATAATGTGGAAAAGATGACAGAATGTCAAGTGTAAATATAAACACTCTCAAGTCTCCCAAAGGCACTAGGAGATGTGAACTTACTAACTGTCTGAGTTAATCAAATGTTAAATTTAAGGAGCAGAAGTGAATAAATTTTTCACCTCCATTTAACTAAAATGGTTACACAATTTTAATGAGACATCCGTGTGAATTGTTGATAAAACCATGTGGTGTTGTATAGTAATATACCAATACCTATAAAATGCTGTAGCCCGTTGTGAACCAAAATACATTTTAAAAGACTATAGGACATAAAAACTGCAGATGTAGTTTGAAGTCACTACCCATGGGTTGAAAAATTCTCACCAGGGGCCTATAAAAAAGGACAATCTATCCCATTCTCTTTTTCAGTAGTTTTCTTCTATGAACTTCAGCCCTATTCAAATAAATATTGGATACTGGAGTCAACCTCAAGAGTTATTGCTCAGCCTTTATTTTATACAACAAGGTCCTTCAGGTGGGAGCTTTTTCAATGCAAGATTGGAAGACACATTCCACTTTGTATACGTTTACATATTTCACTGTGTTATTATTATTCTTTCTCATTAAATCTTACCTATGTATGGAATGAGAGATAAAAGCATTCATTTCTATTGTTCAGGATGCATTGAAAATACTCACTTATTACATACAACAGCATCTTACACACAATTAAAAGAACATTACCTGGGCGCAATAACCTTGTTTGTGTCACAGGTCTGCACTTACAAATAACAAAAGACTAAATGTCTTGACCAAGGCTGGGCAGAACTACAGACAGTCAAAATTACTTTTCAGTATTTATTGTCATTATTGCAATTTATCTTTGTGCAGGGTTCTAGAGTGGTATATTTGTCTAAATCAGCATTAAAAAATTTGTATTTGACTGTTCTTCTGTTATGCACTAAAATTTCTGTTTTGCCTTTCAGTGCTTCAAATGAGTAGAGCCCAAAGTCCTGGTAATTTTTTATTCAATTCCAAAGATACCTCAAATAATTTATTTCACCATTCAAAGCACTGAAAAGAATTCACCTATACTAGCTTGACTTTTGTACCCTTGTGTTTAAATCCTGTATGTTTGGGGTGCTTGGACCATGACATTTCTGATTCATATTGCTAAACCTCAGCCTGCTTTTTTTCAGTGAAGACTCTTTATATAGAACCAGAAACTGTGATAAAATCAGTCCTAGTTCACAGTGTGGGCTTATCTATGGGCACAGGTCATCCTTCTGCCTGAACTGAGTTCACTCACTTCTTCAGTCCACTATCGCCACTGTGACCTGGAATTATTCACTCCCAAGGCCTTCTGGGCCGTCTCTTCTTTAATTTTAAGTATAAAGGTGGTTATGAAGACTGTGAAGGGAGGCCAGTATCCCTCCTTCTGTAAGTGCTCCAAACAGCTATTATGTAACGTCTCTTCTGTGATGATGATTGATTTCATAGTGAAATCTACTATTCAGAAATATTCAGGGGTAATTATTAAAAATTAAATTTCTAAAGGCATGGCTTTATAGCAGCTTTTGAGATTTTGACTTTCATTTAATTTTTCACTGGAATGAAAAAAACAAATTCCCAGGCAAACTTCGTGTGCTGTAGTAAGTTCTATGCTTGTTCCTACTGATCAAAGTTATGTACCAAAAAGAACGTCCTGATGAAAACTTGAAGGAAATGACTAAATGTCACCAAAAATATCTACCTGAGGAAAATAAATTTTGTCAAGAAAATTCTGAATACCTTACTCAGAATAGTCCACTTAATGTAGAAACTTACTTCTCAATCTCCTCCTTTGTTTTTCCCAGTTAAACTATTGTTCTAAAGTGATGGTCTTTATCTTGGCGCATCCCATTAAACATTACTTATTCATGCAATCCACAAGTATTTCTGCATCTCAGAGAGCTGCTGTCTGTTCAGAATTATTATTTTTCCCCTTCCTTATGGATTCCCCCAGCTGAAACAGACACAGACAGATATACACACACTTTTTTTTTTTTATATATATTTAGAAATTGAGGAGTCTAAAACTTACAGAGCTTTTGAAACAAAAGCAGAATTTTAATGGAAACGATTTTTGCAATCTTCTTGCCTGTACTGATAATGGATCAATACCAAACTCAATACGTGATTTCATTTCTATTGCAGGCAAATTATACTTGTCACTTTTTGTAAGTGAAGAAAGAAAAGTGAAAGCTCATGACGCGAGAAATGCAATTCAAAAATAACTTCTTAAGTTAAAGCTTATACTGAATTGATATTTGTGCTAATAAGGGAAGATTTAAATTGAAAATTGAAGGGTTGGCAATGTGTCTTTAAATTGACTAATTCTCTTTTAGTATCAGATCAATGAAATGTGTATTAAGGATGCATGTCTATTGTGCAAAAGGAGCCTTACATCAACTGTGCATGGACGTGATGTAGTTTGTTGCATGACAAATCAAAGACATTGGATCTTAGAAAAAGAAATGAATCTCATAAATATTGCATAATTGCAAGCATGCTATAATCTATTCTGAAGTTAAAAGGTGTCACAAACGAAATCACTACGTTCACCATCACAGTGATTTTTTTTTTTCTTCTTATTCTGAACACTATGTCACATTTCTAATTGCGTTTTCAGCAATTTATTTCCTTTCTCTCCTACAAAATTCATTCAATGTCAGTGTTATTATGCCGCAGTAAACACTGTGAACTTAAATTATTGCATTTATTCACACTTATACTCCCTAGAAATTGCTGAAGCAGTACATTTAAAAACATAAATGTCTTTTTTCAACAGTTTGGGCTTTTTGTTCTCGTTATAAATTGCGAGAAGAAAACATAGCATTCCTTATTTAGCTAACTATAAAGAATAAAATCTCCACAAATTATTCATTGCGTATTCTTTCATAGGAAGCTGTATCTAACAAGACAGATGGTGTTTCCCCTGATTCAAAAGGTCTAATAAATATTTTTTGTATCATATTAGCTTGACACAAGCAGGTAGACTGAATCTTTCATAGAGAAAATACAGAGGTACCTGATATTTTCTGCTCGTGTGCAAATATCTTTTCCCTAGTGAAGTTCTTGTGCATTTGAGTAAGAAATAAATGTTCTTTAATGTCAATAACACCTGTCATCACAAGATGAGGGGGACTGATACTGTAGAAAGATCTGTTCAAGAGTAATTTTCAATTTTAGTCAAGAAGAGTATTTAAAAATGGTGCGTCATGAAAGAAAAACAAAGCAAGTATTGTATAAGAAAATAATGTTAACGGTGGTAGCTGTACATATTTTCCTGAAAAGGGAAATAAAATTGCTCTGAGAAGTATTGTCGCATTTTCTGTTTTGATTGAAGTAGACACAGCACATATTAATTAGACAACTGGGAAATCTCAAAATTGAAGCTTAGAAGAGAAAAGAAACTCTTTCTCATGGTGGATTTCAGTAGTTTGAAATCTTTTATGATGAAGTATCACCCTCCAAAATGTATTCTGAATGAAAAAGCCATAGATTACCCGTATTTAGAATGGTTTGCTAAGCTGTTTGCCTCTGAGCTGAAACACTAGGAAGATTTGGGCAGATCAGTTTTAAAACGGGGGTGGTTTTGTGGGGAAATATTTCAGTTTTTACAGATTTCCATGCAAGACTCTTCTGTTGGAAGCTGTCCAGTAAGCTGTACTTCCTTTTGGACGGGAAATGCTCACTTGTGTTTCCACGACTGTCACTCAAGGATCAGTTCTTGGGTGTACACTATTGATAATTTTTCTCAGCCATCTGATAGTGCCATGAAAAACATTACTCAAAAAATCACAGGAGGTAAATCACTGAGAGGACACTGACACATGCTGTCAGCAAGCAGAAAGCAGGCAAATGATACATTTTTCTTTTCCTTAAATGAAGACTTTGTTGAGTTAAACAACATCATATCCACATAGATATACTTTTAGCATTTCAGAGTCCATTTTCCTGGCTCATGCTGCTACTGTATTGCTGTCCCGTGAGATGGATTAGGACATCTCTGGGATATGTAGGCTTTATTTTGAGAAGTAATGACTTTGGAAAACCCTCTGAGGGCTGCATTATGAAGAATAGTCATGTATGTTAACCAACAGCACGGCAGCAAGGGTGAGGTTTCCTGTGAAGGTGGCACTTATGCAAATGCACAGGCTGCTAGAAGAGGCTCCAGGATCCCATGCCCCCATCTGCACAGCCCCACCTATTCCTTTGCACTGCCTGGACTGTGCTTATCTGCCCAGTAAGGTCGTGCACTAAGTAGGCACAGAAGTAACCTGATCCCCTCAGAATGTTTTTTGTTGGTTTAGTGATGTGAAAAGCTCACCAAAGGTTCGGCCAAGCAGGAGAACTCAGGAAAGAAAGGAGGAGGAACCAACCCTTCCGCAGAAGCCAGCTATTAGATTGGTTCAGACACCTTGAAAAATAAAATCCCTTTTAGTCAACACAAGCTAACGCTGCTTTCAAAGAAATGTCTCAGCCCTCTTTTCCACCACTGGCTGGCTGCCTATATCCATTCTCCTGTTCAGGCAAGGATCTACAGAACCACACAGTAGATTTTCAGGGAAATACACACTTTAAGCCAATTGTGAACAAATTTAGAAGAAATATTTGATTTTACCAGGATTATTTCACTAACAAAATTCATGACATAGCTGCACAAACATATGTGCCAACAAAAAGGGACATGGTTTACTGGTGTTTTTGGCAATGTTAGGTTAATGGTTGGACTTGAACTTACAGGTCACTTCCAACCTAGACGATTCTATGATTCTAAAAATGAGATGATGTGGGGAGAAATGTCTAGGAAGAACTTCTTTGGCTGCAGGTCAAATTTATGCTGTGCTAGTCTAAACTGCAGTTTAAGCATATAACTAAAATCGCTAATGCAGCCATAGACTATTTCAATAAAGCATTCTTAAATAGGGGGAGGGCTATGTGCATAATGTTGCAATATTTTGTCCAATTCAATTTGAGAAAGAATCACAATCAACTCCAAGGAATTGCCATAGTACAATATACAGGTTTTCTTTATTCTTGCACTGTAATTACAGATTCCTCACATATGCTTTATAATCTGCAAGAATTTAATAACATGTCTCTCAGATTTTATATAATATCAAACAAAATACAGAATGCTGAACCAAGATGGATTTCTAGACTGGAAAAAATTTCAGACTATTCAATTACATCTGGATTTGCAAAGTCTAATTCTACTCTTCAAGACTCAATGTCTGTCATTGAAGAAAAGATTAAGTACAAGTTAATGAAAATGAACATCTCATTAGTAACAAACAGAATATGAGATATTATTCTCAGCATCCTATTTAGAAATATAATTGTAAGTATTCCTAAAATCCAATAAAGACATGTTTACAATTACCTAAGGTTACCTAAACATATATTACATTTTTATTTATTTTGCAGGTTTATTTTCTACAGAATGTTAAGAGGAGAATTACACCATATTGTCCTTTTAAAACGAAGTATTGCTGGAAAAGAGAATGAGTATATCAATAAATGAAAGTACAGAATTAAAAAACTTTCTTCAAGTGCAGGTGGAAGAAATAAAACTGAAATGAGATCATAAATTGGTGTAATAGTCAAAACGGAGAAAGAGCAAAGGAAATTCATGCAACAAAAATGCAGCAGGAGACAAGTGACACTAGGTTGTTTGTTTATGTCTTTCCTTGCTTTTCAAAACTAGAACAGGGACCCTGAAAACATTTTTCTTTGTGAACTTTAAACGCAGTTTAATTTAATGAACACATCTTCATTAAAAAACATTTTTAATCAGGGTAACGAATACAAAATTAGAAACTATGTAGTTTCCTTGAGGGTCTTAACAGATAAAGGTTGTGGAAGCTATGATTCATCATGATCCTAAAGGCTAACAGATTGGTAAGAGAGCTGTGTTCTGTATTCCCACCTGGTAAAATAATCTGAGAGAAAGAGGTAAGATGGAAGAAATATGAAACTGCCTGGCATTTTCTTGTTCCGTTGTAACGTTGCACATAGATCAATGCACAGGCCTTTCTTATCCCTTTTGAGAAAAGCCTTCGAAACAAATATACTGGATATAGCGTAAGAGATGGAAAAAAGATTTGTTAAGCAGTACTACTTTTGAAGAAGATGACTTACAACATTCAGAATAGTGTTGGATTGAGCAGTTTAAAGCTTCTTTCCTGTCCATGACAACCAAATGCAGTAACTCATCTCATGTGTATGGGCACAACATTGGATTGGATAATACCTGTTATTAACTGTTTAGGTTAGGAGACACTGCACAGTGTCTCCTGGTGACACCCTGGTTATTACGTGTGATATCCTTCCTTTTCTTAACAGTGGCATGGGGCAGGGGACGGTCACGTGAATCATTAACAAGCCTGAGGGAAAATCAAAAAGAAGCGAGACTGACACTTTTCCTTCAGATCTTCTTTTCCTTGGGTTATGCTCTTTCCTTGTCCCTAAAAATCCTTTACTCTGCTTTACGCTTCTGCAAGAAGCACTCTACAGAGAAGTAATGCATTTTCCTGTACATCTAATAACAAAAACTTGGTTTACCACTACCAAAAACCTCTCAGGATCTCCGGTTCATAGACACTCTTAAAACACTCTCAGAGGAAAGGGCAGAATTAGCTTTTTCCCAAAGTGCAATTGTGGACAGAACATTCTTTTAAAACATTTCCAGAAGTGGTGATAGCAAGTCCATTTCATGTAATAGCCTAGGCTAGAGTGCTCACTCAGGAATTGATTTATATGGTTTTAATTCCCTTTACTTCCTGAGGAAATTCAAACTTGTACCATCCAGCAGCCCACAAAATGTTCCTATCATGGGGTTACCTTGAGGTTAAAGCACTCACCTTGAAGACTCAAGGGACAGAAAGCAGGATTCATGAGTTGCAGTTCCTGTTAGGAGGACTATTCCTGTATTAAACTTTTAGCAGTTGCAGATGAAATGTGTATACTAAAATTAAATTAAACATTCAGTGATTCAAAGAAAGGCAATTAAAGATTCATAAGGCAGAAGACAGCTGGAGAGAACTTCTGTGACACTAAGTATGACTGTCACCTGGTACAAGGCCACATTTGTAAGGAGAAAAACGTAACTTCTTTCTGCTCCCAGGCTGAGTGTCCTAGTACCTAATCTCTTTTTTTGGATGTTGATAGTTTGGAGCAGTTGTACTATATAATGCACAAACCCAGCAGAAAATACTTTCTGAAATAAAATCTCTGTCAGGCAGCAGGAGGCGTGGGCTGCTTTGCAAAGAGGAAGGTGAGCCTGGAGCTGAGGGATGAGCTGGGCAGGCCAGGAACAGTGGATCCACAGCAAAGTCCAGGAAAAGACCGAGGTGAAGGACTGGAGTTTGAATGCAGTTATGCTGTGCCTTGCCTTGTATTTGGCTGATCCTAACCTTATTTTGTGGGCTTGATTTTCAGGTATGATTCATCTCTACAGATTCATCTGGCTATCCCTGCTCTGCGGCTGACTCTGGTCACCATCACCATCTCTGGTCCTGCTCCGCTTTCCTTGTTGGACATGGTGGGATAGCGTCCTGCCAGGCCTGCACTCCCCTTGCGCGTCTCAACTCGCTGCTCCCCTCGGTGAAGCAGCACCCTCACACTGCTCCCCATCAGTAAGCTCAGGGCCTGGGCAGCACCATGTAATCTTTGCATGTAATGCTGAACAAACTCCAAGGAAAGGATAATAACCCTAAAATAATTTAAATAATAGATTTTGCTCATAGAATCATATATTTTAAATATTGAACTGAGCAGAGCTTCTTTGATGTATGCAGAAAAACTTTCTTGGATTTTTCTCATGGATGGCGTGGAACCAGTTCAGCTCTCGGGGGAACACTAAACAGATAGAACTACATGTGACCCACAGCTGCGCTGTTGGATGCTTGTGTCCTTTGTGTGTCTGGAAAGAATAACTTTTTCAGAGAAGGCTTAATCATGTTGGCTTATCTTCTATAACAAGAGAGCTGAAAACTGAAAATAGATTTTGACCAAAGAGTGACTTAAGTAATGTGTAGACATGAAGAGATAACTTTAAAAGTTAATTCAATTTTTCAATGTATATGACCTCTTTCATTCATAAAGCAAGTAAAACCTGTCTTTTCCTCCTGCTAGAAACTGGAAAAATGTAAAACCGACCCTACTATAAATTAAAGTAGAAAGAAAAATTAGATACCTAATTAAAACAATGTCCCTCATTTATCAACACTTAGCCTTTTTGTCTGTGGCTGTTACTATGCTAAGTGTACGTGCATGTAGTTATCAGTGAGCATGAAAATACAGGATCAGAACTACTCTAAGGTCAGTCACAGAAAAGAAATGGAGAACAATAATTGAAAAAGGGACCAAGCTTATTTCAAATTCTTGGCAAACTGTCCCTTGCCCTACCTGTCACCCAGGTTTTTCTCATGTATCTAGAAGTAAGATATATGTCATAAGTAAAAATGGTCATTTTTATAAATGGAATTGGAAACTTCTGAGTGCTAAGATATGTGAATGATAACTGGAATGCATATAAAATGAGGACAGGGCCTGGCAGATATCTTAGACATAAATTATGGGATGACTAAACCCACCAGATCAGATGATCAATATTGAAAAGGCAAGAATTGCCTGTAAGTAGTCGGGTAAGAGGGCTAAAACTGCATACTTGAAAAATTCTCCTCCATAGACAAACATATTTTTAATGATCATTTAAATCCAAAATGTTGGTAGCCGTACTTCATTTTATTGCTTTGTAAATATGATAGTAATATATTAGTAATTAAAAATAAAAAATATTACAACAGGAGGCAACTGAGTGAAAAACAAGTTTCATAATCATCAAAGAACTGAAGCTGTAATATACAGTACTGTGAATTGCACATTATCTCTACAATACAGTGATGTTTTGTGATGCTCCTTCTTCTTGATTAAAGGTCAAGCTTTCTGTAGCTTTACTGAACATGACAGTTCAGAATGATTATTAAGTTCTACTGATAGCACTTCTGAAAGCTTTCCTGTAGAAATACGCTGCAGCAGCAGCATGAGGACTGAGACTGTACCCCTCTGAGATGTGAATCAATGAACCTCTCTACTGTTTTTTTATTAGCCATAATGATTACAGAGGTCATAGTTCCCTTAACTTCAGTAGAGCCCATTGAAAAATCCTGAGGGAAAAATACAGTGAAATCCCGTCATATGAAAATTGTGTTCACTCATATTAATCCACACAGACATTCACACAGATGCACAAGTGCTGCTCCTACTTAAATCAATAAGATTTGGGTGAATAAAAGAGGGTAGATAAGAAGGTCGAATTTGCATTTAGTCTCATCTCAGCTGGAGTCTTTATAAGCTTTACGAAGACCGCCTATAGGATACAAACAGTAATTAAAAATCAAAAGGACTTGTAGGCACTATGCTTTGTTGTTCTGAAAACCTCTCAAACTCATATAGATTTTATAGTTTGTATGATCTTGCTCCTGTGCCTGTGTTACAGGAGCCATGGCTGAAATCTTGGTGTGAGACAGTCATTAATGGCCTGAGTTGAGAAGTGGTATCTTTGTGCTTCTATCTGCAGGTTTCTAGTTATATCGGAATCAGCCATTTTTTTCTTCATTATTATCTGCCAAATATGTTCTCTATATTATATCTCCTTGCTTTATTCTATAAAACCTATAAGTTATGGAAAAAAACCCTCAGATAGACACAAAGGCAAAATACTTTCCTTTGAAATATTTAAAAAATCTTCCCTGCTTAGATAAGTACAGGTTAAATGCATATAGAACATAATAGTAAAAAGAAGATAATTAGTTCAATAATGTGGGGAATTTTAAGAGGCAACAAAAATTATTTGGGTAAAGAAATGACTAAACAGAATATAATTTATTTCTGGAGATTAGAAATCAGAAGTGAGAAAAATAATAATAAGACAAATTTCGACAATATTTAAGGCTTCCAAAAATATATGGTTTGTTGCTATGACAATGTTAAAAAGAAAAATATTTGATACGGCTTGATTATTTTTCATGGTTGCGGCATGTTGACCTGTATTGAGGAAAAGCTCAGTACTTTGTGCAGTGTTTAGGTACAGATGTGGGAAATGACAAATGAACTCCGCTAATTCCATTAGCATGCAATTCTAATGGACGTCTGACAAGACAAGCCCTTACTCATGTGAGTTGTACGTAGACATATAGGGTGATGTGGTGGTAGTCTGTCCCTTGCTGTTTTGCACTATCAGAAGTAGACTCACCAATGCAGTATGAGTGCTCATAATCTTCCCAAGGAGTTATAAATCCTCTCCCTTTAGTAAACTGATTTCTGTAAGAAGACTTGGCACTGGTGAGGCTGCGCCTTGCATACTGTGTTCAGTTTTGGGCCCCTCACTACAACAAAGACATTGAAGTAGTAGAGTGCATCCAGAGAAGGGTAACAAAGATGGTGAGGGGTCTAGAGCACAAGTCTTATGAGGAGCGGCTGAGGGAGCTGGGGTTGTTCAGCCTAGAGAAAAAGAGGCTGAGCGGAGACCTTATCGCTTTCTACAACTACCTGAAAGGAGGTTGTAGAGTGGTGGGTGTTGGTCTCTTCTCCCAAGTAAAAAGTGATAGGACAAAAGGAAATGGCCTCAAGTTGCACCAGCGGATGTTTAAGATGGATTTTAGGAAAAATTTCTTCACGAAAAGGGTTATGAAACATTGGAGCAGGCTGTCCAGGGAAGTTGTTGAATCCCTGGAGATATTTAAAAGATGGGTAGACATGGTGCTGAGGAACATTGTTTAATGGTGGTTTTGGCAGTGTTAGATTAATGGTTGGACTCAATGATCTTAAAGCTCCCTTCCAACCTACACAATTCTATGATTCTTTGACCTTTGAGTAGAGAATATTCATATTAGCCAGGGCTACACTGCTGAACCTGCATGCCAATGGGCCACAATCAAAGATTTTTATCTTTGTTTTTCATGTAATGAATGCAGTGCATCTAAAGTTGAGTTGCTTGTTATAGTTAAAACTGGAAAGAAAAGCTTACACATCCTCTCGTACACCTCATAGTGCTCCTGTGGTGTTTTGGTCTTCATTTGTTTTAATGGCATATTGCATAAAAACACTATTCCTCTCATTGTCGCGAGATGAAACAAATCCAAATGATTGTGCTTTGAGATTAGGTCAATTTGATGTGTTAAATATTCATGGTTCTCACCTACTTTCTAATATCAGAACCACGAATGAAAGCAGCATGCGCTCACCCACCATTGCCTTCTCTTGAGTTCTCCACCCTACAGCTGCAGGTTTCTTTTTCCTGTTTAGGGATGATTGCTGATGTTATTATCATGAAGA
Source organism: Rissa tridactyla (assembly GCF_028500815.1). Lineage (NCBI taxonomy): Eukaryota > Metazoa > Chordata > Aves > Charadriiformes > Laridae > Rissa > Rissa tridactyla. Next base: position 31,197,609 of record NC_071467.1, on the reverse strand, counting down.
TAATGCTTGCTCCAGGGTAGCGCTCATCTACACCACAAATACAGTTTTCTACACATGAAGACAGCATTTTTCTCAAGCTGATTACAAACATAAGCCAGTCTTCTAAAATTAACATTCTGATTAGATGAAATGCAAGTCAAGGGTGGGCATTTCAGTCATATTTGTTAGTTTTTAAACTCGTCAAATTCAGATGCTTGAACAAGCTGCAGAGCAGCCACAGTGTAGTCCTAATGTTACCCGCAGTGTATGAAAATCTTCTTTCCGGCATGGCTGGCACAGCCCCAGATGAAGAAATGTCCAGGTAACTGCTAGTGCTTGCCATAGCTTTGCTGTACACCACCACTGTAGTCTACCAACTGGGCTCCTCTAGCATGGGGCTGCTGCATGATTGGATTAAGTGCACTATCGACAACAATGCAGTCCTCCTTATTTGATGATTTGCTTATTTTTTTTGAAATCTCCTATTAAAATTACTCTTTCACCATAAATACTCAACTAAACAAATACAGTTTCTATCTCATACAACTACCAGCGTGGAGATTGCCTATCACATCCTCTGAGAGCCAGTGACAAAGATGCTAAATAAATTGAACAGTCTTTATTAACTAAGTCATTAATTTCTTTAATGTCATGGCAATTGTCTGTGATGTGTTGAGAAAGTACTGTTTAGAAATAAATATTTGCTTTCTTGCTTTCCTATGTTTCTGTTCTTAACTTTTTCCTCATGGTCACTGAAGAGCAATTATTACTTCAAAAATTAAGCTAATATCTTAAATATGTCCCTTGTCTTTTCATTTGCCCCACCACAAATGATTTCTTTTTTTGTTTTTTTTTTGGTAACATGAGAAAAGAGAAGTTTATTTTTTAAGTTTTTCCCTTTGCATCATACTAAGAAAGCCATGATGAAGAGATATTTTGGAACTGTCCCTCATTCTTGGAACAATCACTTTGAGACACAGTGGAACAAGGAAGGTTCTCTTTCCTGTTTGACCCGGGCTCAGAGCTGGTAATTCATCTGCCTTTTCTATGAATGATATCATGCATCCAGGAAAGTCTGGAGCCAACTCACTAAGAAGGTCTAAAATAGCAAGCGCTATCATTCTTTCTACTTTTGATATGAATTTTCATATATGTAAGAAAAATCTAGTGTCGATCAGTAGCAAGAGTTATAACTTTATCAGCTCTAGCATATTGAAAACTATGCACAACTGTAACTTAGTTTACTTCAGGCTAAAAGTGTGGAGTGACAATTTTGAGAGTTATAAAAGTCTTCAGTAATGCCATGTGCCTGTCGGAGTCTGAATAGTAAAGTCAAACTGAACTGGTGCTAGCATAGTTAACAATAGCTCCACAGCTGGCCCCATGGTAAATCTTACTGCTGAAAGCTCATTATAGATAGTGTGAGCGGAGGTGTTCTGGAGGTAAAACAATTACTTTCTTTGCATTCATAAACATGATGAAAATACCTTGCAAAACATTTCTTAATGTTGTTTTTTTTTTTTTTTTAAAGCGATTATAGCACAGAGGGAAAGATTTGTCTTCAGTTCAAACAATGAAAGGCATTATAGAGGCTCAAAGACCAACTCAGTTGTAAGAATATAACAGAATGAAGAAAATAATGTGGATTAAAAAAATAAAAAGACACAGATTTAAGAGATATTGCAATTCATAAAAAAAAATCAAAACAAAACCAGAAAAGAATATTTTTTCACTTCCAGAAAAAATGAGATACTTTAATAAAAGATAAGCAGTTAGTGAATAGATGGCCACAGATAATTGATTTAATCTGAAGTCAAGACACAAACCTTTTTCTATCAAATAAATACAAGTAATATGTGTTCCGTCATGCAATAAACACAATACTATGAGACAGTTTTTCAAAACGAGTTGTTCAAAAACATACAGAAATAAAAGATTTCTACGAAATAAATTCCAAAGCACTAGACAAAATCAAAGTTACAGCTTAAAATTTGCTTGCTGTATGTCCATGATGTCCTGCTCTGCCAATGTGGTGACAGTCTGAGTGCCCCTGATGGCAGATATTTAAATGCTTACATTTCTTGAAAGCAACTTAAGCAAATAGAGAGTCATGTATTTTTCAGACCTGCCATTTAACAGAAATAACTGGTCTTTATGACTGTGCAGTTCATTTAGTGGGTAAAATAATAAAATATGAAAGTGCTCCTCTTGAATCTATTCTTTGACGCAGTTAGGTGTCCACAATGTAGACTGCAGTGAAATGCAAATTATTTAAGATTACCTTCTATTTTGGTTGTTATGGAAACTACATAAAACTGTACTGTTCTTCTATACAACATAAAATACTAATACTCTGCTGTATTAAGTAAAAGTAACTTTTACAGAGGTGTAATTGTTATTAAAAAAAATATTCAGGAACATAAGTAACTCAAGAACTCACTTGTATGTGTAAGTGAGATATGTTTTTAATGTTAACAAATTCCACATTAGTAACAATGTCACAAAATTAGAATTAATTATTCAGCATATTCAAAGAAGTTACAAGTATATTTACTATTTTGTATCAGCACAAGTTGTCTATGGTTTCTCTATCTATGCTCTAAAACTTGCACCTTATACATATACACTCCCTATACAATTCATAGGGAACCCGAGGCACTCATGACTAAATTTCACCATAGTCAGCGTGCTGAGCTATGTAAAGTCTAAGCCAATCTCTTGGAAACAGCAAAGACAGGCAACTAAAACTGTTTCTCTGTCACGGATAGAACTCAAACACTTCTAAATCACCTCTTTGGATCGGAGAGGTTAGACCAGCTAGCCTCTTCTCTCAATATGTTGTGACGCTGCTATCTATCTTTTTTTGAATAACATAGTAACCAAAAATTTGTCAAATAAATGAAGGATGCTAGACTTCTGACTGTCTTTCTGAGAAATGTGCCCTTTACAGTGAGACGTAGTATAGACTGAACCTTCCTTTAAACTTTGTCACTGTGAAACTGAGAACTCCGCATTCCTGACATTCAGAGGGTGTGAGCAGGAACAGGGATCATCATCTTTCCTGGAGCAGGGAGACCCTCAGTCTAGTTTCTGTTCTCAGGACTGCTTGCACATTAAAGATAGAACATGTTTGATAAAGTAAATGTGGGTGAATTTGTTAATATATAAAGGCATAATCTTTGTATGCATAGCAGCCCAGACCATAGAACAAACGTAAGCGGGGCAGCTAGAAATAGGTGTGAGCAGTTACACGAGCAGCTGTCCTTCACAGCAATGTCAATCTGAGCACGTTCAATAACATGCTCAATTGCCTTTCTTTATGGTGGCTGCATATCTTTAAACACATAAAGCATTTGGGTTTTGTGACAGACACCCCTAGGTACATCTGCTGCTGAAATTTTGTTTTTTCTTTTGGAAAAAAAGACAATAAAGCTGAAACAGAAAATAATGGATTATATACATTTAAAGGTATTTGGACGTCTACTCTGTTTCCAGTGCCATGGATCAGCAAAGGCCTAGACATGCAGCTATTTCCTAATTCTATGTTTCCGGAATTTGTTTTGAACATACTGAAAGGATGGTCAGCAGACTGCAGCTTGCCCTGTATGTGTTTGGCAGTGAGCTCATTCTCCATTTCCTACTTTCATTTCAGATAAAACATCCACTATCAGTTTAGAGTACGAGACAGGTGTGACAGTGACATATGGTATCAACAATAACAAAATGACAAATCATTACCGTATGGCGATTCTTGTTACCTTAAAGCTTAGGTTTGGAGCCTACAAAATATCTGTTTAAACTGGCATATATGATGTAGTAGTGTCAGAAAAGTGACCAGTCTGTCTATGACAAAACTCTTCTCTAACGGACCTTTTAAAGCTGAGAGTTCACATTTTAATGTAAATAGGAATGGCAAAGTTTTACTGATGATTGACTAGCCCTGTAACCTTACTTCTCATGTAAACATGAACAGTTTGACAGAAGTCAAATAGATGCTCTTTTTCTCTTATCTGAGAAACTCATGCTGAGCTACTGGCGAATGTGATAGCTTGACTTTCGAAGTTATAATGTAATATAGATGACTCAGAGTGACATCAGAACATTACAGTATATTTTAATATGTGTTCTTCTTTCACTTATAACTAATTTAATTTTGCAACTTCATATGTGACACATATATAGATAAGATTTGAATGAATGAAACAAAAATTTCTCAACATCTTTTAGGTGGGAAAAGACATGAATTATTGTAATTTAGAAAGATTACTAAGGAATCCCTATGAGACTACATGAAGAAAAGACTGAAGACTGAAGGATTTATCATCATATCATCTTGTATAACTATCCTCATAGTTCAAGAAACAGTGGAACTGGAGTCACCCACATTAAGAAAGATTGCAATCTTATGGATTCTTACAAAGAAATAGATATTTTTTATCAATAACATTATATAGGCTACCTGAATGGACTCAACAAACAATCATCAATGAGCAGAAGAGGCATATCTCTTACGAGAACTTAGTTAGCTAGCTAGAAATAAACACAGACAGCCCAATATGGGAAAAAAAAGGCTCAGGTATCAGTGAGTGAGAAGAATTTTTGCATAAGATCCTGAACAAACAATATAGTGCATCCTCAGAGCATCACAAATGTCAGGACTTAACTCCCATTTAAGAAGATCATTATCACTTTAATGACCACATGTGAGAGCCTTCAAAGGCTGCAAAAGGATTCTCTGGGAACATATAGCTGTGTGACTAGCACACAGCTGGTTTGTTATATAGGTATGAAATCCTGCAAATATGGGTACAGTAGGTAACTTGATGAAACAAGTTCAGCCTCTTCCTTTCTTTGGCTTTGGAGGAGGGGAGAGTTTAGCTAGGGCCAAGGGAAGGTGCTAGAGCGTGTTAGAGTAACACTGTGATCATGTCTGTGTGACAGTGGAGAAGATTGTCCTGACTCAGAACAATTCAGCATTCGTTCCTGTTAAACTTAAATGCAAGTCTGAAATCCTACCCTAAAATGAGCCTGCTGGGCTAATCCACTTTAAGAATATGACTATGTCGAAGAAAAGCAAAAATGGTCTTCTAAAACTTCACAAAGCACTGACCAGATTTCAGTATAGTTTCATGTGCATGAACATGTTTCATTTGCAAAAACATCAGAAAATGAAGCTACCTTTATTTTACCTACTCAGGATGATCACAGTTGTGGTTGGGTGGGTGTCTGCATAGACCTTTGCAACCTGCAGGATGCTACTCCAAAGAAATATTGAGAAGGACAGCAAGGCATTTTTGCATTGAAGTTTGGAAAGGTGGATTTTAAACTGCTTATGTGGACAGGATTTATAAACAAAATGTTCTGTATTGCTGTTGGACTATTCATGAAAATAAAATGGTATGTTTATTATATGCCTAATGTTAGTAGAGCGTTAACAGTGAATATCATATAACGGAAAACTTTCATGCTCTTTCCATTTGCAAGGAAAACCAGACCCAATAGCATGGAGAAATTAATATTCTGGTAGTGGTTCTAAATATTTTCCTTAGTTTTTCTGGCACTTTCTGGTCAATAATTGTAGCTTATGGGGAAAGGTAAATGCTGTGAGTATTTTGTGACAAATGGTGATGTTTACATTCCTAATTTAAAATAATTAACTCACCTAATTAATTTTCTTTTTGTGAATTACATTTTCTCTTTCTTATACTCTACCACCTCTGTTGCATCTGCATACACATAGAGAAACACAGGGAAACTGGACATAATATTCTGCTATTGATCTGAAATATATTTTGTGTTACAGCTACGGCATTTTAAAGAAAAATACATTTTTCTTATAACCACATATCTGATGGTGTGTTGTTTGTTTGGTTTTATAGCACATATTTACTTTTTACCAGGTTATTACATTTTTTATAGCAGGTTGGAACCTTTGTCTGCGAGGTGGCTTAAAACAATTATGGTTATTTTACCTCGTTATTGACTGGCTGAATATACATCCATGAATATATTACTCTCAGTTTAATACCATGTGAACGAAGGACAGATTTGCCAGCAGGGAAAAACATGTTCAGTATCAGGCCAAGTGAATAACTCTGACTTTTTGAGCATTGAACTCATAAAGCAAAAATATGTAAGTAGTTATTCTCACTGCAGGATCAGTAATTTTAGTGGAATTATCCCAGAGATGAGTGAGAGCCAGGAATTTTAAATGACATGAGTCTTCGGTGAAGAAGTGCAATGGTTCTGAAAGGACAAAATCCTTCTCTGGCACCACCTGTTCTCCATGGCATAGGCTCATCAGGGCTTAGATACAGCAACCATAATGACAATTCTGGCCTGGCAGAACTAAGTCAGATCTAGAAGACACAGAAGAATAGGTCATCAAAAATGCTGAGATGCTGAATACCCAACATCCTCTTCCTTAGTCCTGCGGGCTAAGGGTGCTTATGAAGTAAAATGTGTTAATACAACCTACATTCAAAACTCAGCTCAGGAGAAAAGCAGTTGACCTAGGCAGGACATAGATGCCACACAGTAGAAGACCTTCATGTCAATTTGCTCTTTCCTGCATCTCTGGATTATTAATCTGCCTTTTTAAACCCCAATTAATACTTAATTATTTAAGTAGTCAATTAGGACCAATTGCCAAAAAACTACTTCTGAGTGTCAGTAACTGAAGCATTTAGGATTTGAATCCAAAATGTGGGAAACCGATGTTCCGGTTCCTCTAAAGGCTGTGTAAATTTGGAATGGAGTGGATGTAGTTGTTATTTTCCGTTGAGTTGGTACCCAAATGTTTCAGAGATCAGGAAGGGAGATGACTCTTTTGTGACAATGAGTTCAAGTGTCCAAGCTTCATCTTGATCTGAATTATAAACTGTAAAATAACCTGTAAAATAAAATAATTTAGGTAATGTCGTGCTTGTCGTAAGAGGTTAGTGTATCACTTGAATCCTTACAAAGGCTTACAAAGGATGTAGAACAAGGATGCTGGCAGATCCTAAAAAGGAGTTGTAGGTGCTAAAGATGCATAAAGATGACTGAAGATCTTGAGCTATGATGACAGGATAGTTGATTAAATTGATACGAGTATATGCTTAAATTCTCACCGCACGTGATGTATATCCCATATGATATACAGCTGTTACAGCCCATAGTCCTGAAATTATACAGATAATATGCCTGTCATTGTACACAAGAGATAGATAAAATGCCCTTATCTGTTCCACTGCAGCCAGAATAAGACTGCAAAATCATCATTATACATATTTCCTATGATGTGATATGATAAATATATGACATCAACATTGAATTCAGATTTCTGAACATACATTCCTATTGAACACTATTACTGTAACACTGATTGAGCAATAAAGTGCTGATATCATCAGTAATGGAAGAAAACTAACGGTCCCATTAACAATTAGAGGCATTAAGAGGAATAATGGAGAGATAAGCTTTAAGTGTTTTCTTTGTTGTTTGGTTGTTTTTCTTTCCAATACACTACCAAGTCAATGAAAATCTTATTCATTACTTGTGCTCAGTGTTTTGGAATTTTAACGTATTATCTAAGTTCTCCCAACTGCAATTACAAAACAGTTTTTTGGTAGACAGTTATGTGTTCAGCAAGTCATTAGTACAACCACAAGCTAAATAAAAAACTGCCTAGTCCTTCTAAAAACAATCCAGGAAGATCTTAATAGTCTTGGCAGCATGAAATGGAATATTAACAAATGTCAGCTGATTTTTAGTCTCCTCATGAAGAACGCAACTTTGCATAGAGAAGTTAATCATATTTCTGTGCAAAACATTGGTGCCAACACTACCATTTTAGATTTTGTAAATCACAAGCTAACATCTTCAAGCACACTAGAAAATTAATTCATAATCATTAATTCATAAATGATAATTGTATGCAGAAGCCTTTAGATATTTTATATACTGTATATATATAAATCCCAGGTGCCTTTTCTGAGCACTCTTGCATTCCCTTGTGCTAATTTCTTTTTGCTTCACTGGAGACTAAGAATGTGCAAAGGATGCAAGAGAAGAGCTTTGGTTTTTTAAGCATACCACAGTACGTACATACATGACTTTCATCAAATCTGACTGAAGTCTTATAATTCAAACTAATGACATTTTTTATGCATCCCTGAACAAATTTTAAAAATACAAAACCCAGAGGGACATAGTTCCTAATAGAAGTGCTGACAGAGCCTTATGAACGAGCATAATTATTTCAAATATATTAAGCAAATACCTTTAATCAACAGCTGAATGGTAGCATGCTGTGCTAATTATTTCTGGTTGATGATGAGAAGACTGATTGCAATTTCCTCATTAACTTACTTTTTTTCTGCTTCTGTAAATTTCTCCAAGTTTACATATTTTCTTGCTTTGACAATTGCTATCTTCTTCCTGTAGCAGTATTTTTGAGTCCCAAAACCTATTAAGTCCTAGATGCCTACCACCCATATTGAGGAGTCACAACATTTTTTTCCAAACACGACATATTTCCACATTTACGAAAAAGGGTTTAATGTCAAACTATGGTGTGCTACTTGGTCTCTGTCACAGTTGTGGTAGTGCTCCAAAAGTAAATAAATCAAACGAACCGTCTGCCCACTGTTTTAAAAGAATGTTCCAAACAAGTCAAATAAATTAAATAACCTTTCACTCTGAAAGAGTATACACTGTATTGAAAGACAAAGATTTTCAGTTTTGTATTTTTTTTTCACAGTGAGTAGGTTTTGGCTCTTTTGACCATTTTTATTGTTTTTTTTTAATAAGGGTGAAAAAAATAAAAAAAAAAACACTAGATTTTTTTTTCTAGTTAAAATGTATCTCTGTGTTCCTTACAGACAGAAGGGATGGATCAAGGGAGGAATCAATTGCCCAGAATCTCATAATTATCGTTGAATATTTTCATTATAACATTAAGGATGACCTCAGTTATGAGTCAGTAAGGAACTGCATAAATGATTTCTGTGAATATGTTTGAATCATAATTATTAATATATTCTTTTGCATAAAAAAAATTCTATGAAAAAAGTCGTAATCTGAACAGAAGGACTTAGGATTTCTTGTAGCAGGTTACTAATGCAATTGTGGTTATTTAAGCCCCAGTTTCTATCTAAGAAGTTGTATTGCTGCCTGAACAGGGTAGGTCCTATCTTTATCTTCCCTAAAATTACTTTGGTACTACTTAAGTATCTATTTAGCTGTTTGTATTATTATGGTACTTGGGTATCATATCCATGGAGAAGGATGGGATAGGCTAACTATGAGCTTTATCACCTTCAGTAGGAAAGTAGTGCAGCACTGGCCCAAGATAGCCAAGGGAACTGTGGAATCTGTATAATTCAGCTAGAGAAATTCATGGCTACTTTTTGGTTGTGTTAGTGAGAGTCTCACTTTGAGATGAAGGCTGGACTATGGAAGCTTCAAAGCTACCTTCCTAACAACATTTCTGTAATTTGATGGTTCTATAATGAGGTCTCAGGTGATGGATGTCACACAAACAGAATATGAAAAAAAATCCAATATCCCAGAAAACGGCCAGATCAAACAAAGAGAAAAGATGAGATGTCTCAGCATGAAAAATAATAGACTAATCTCATAAGTGATCTTCCATGATCTTCCAACAATATTTGAAATTAAGTTCAGATATCTTGTGTACAATTTTAGTAAAGAAGGACGTTCTGTGACTTACAGGGAATTCTTCAATGTCCTCCTCAAAATCAGCAACATATATGCTTCTTTCAACACAAATTTGATAGCTAGACTAACTCAAGAAACAGAATAACTTCGAAAGAAATATGTATATAGTGAAAAGAGAACAGTCCTGTGTTTGGCATCCTTAGAATGAGGAGTACTTTTGCTACATATTCAATTTATTTAGGAAATAGTTTGCTTTAAGCCAAAATACAGATTACCCTTACAAAGTTTGAGTTCTACCAAGGGTTTTTATATGCTTAGCTCTAGCCATCTTTCCCAAAGTTGGAGTAATGTTTTTTCATTCTAATTATAGAAATACTTTGGATTTGAGCTTCTTGCAACAAGCTTATAACAATAACCAGTTCAGAGTACAGAACAGACCAAAAACATTCAGACCAAAGCATGTAACTAAGAATGAATCGTATGGAAAACAAACAGATTTCCTTTTATATAATTTTATTAACATAATTACAATTGTAATTTCCATGAACTCTTTAACTTATCAGGATGCTTTTTGCTATTTGACATCACCTAAATCTTTCAGTTCTAGTATCTTTACAGTCAGTTTTCATGCTTAAACTTCTTTTGTGTATCCTGCCTATGGTTGCATTGTTATTGCTATTCATTTCTCACATTGCTGGTGTATGTCAGGACCACTGTTGTGTTTTATCTAGTGCAGTTTGAAAATATGTAATAGTAGACTGTCTTCTGTCCAAAGAACCTGAGATAAATCCCATTAAAGTCACCTGGACTCTTCCCAATAACTCACTTGATTTTGGATTTAGCCTTAAAAAAATAATTTGTTGGAACAAAACTCCTGTATTAGAGGGCTTGTTTGTTTGTTTTTAAAGATGAATAAGGAAGTAAGCAGTGATAATCCCCAGGTGAGCCAGGAGCTGAGGAATCTGGCATGTGGGAAATGCATGTTCAAATCACTCAGATTCATCCCTGTGGTTGTCATTTTGAAAATGAGTTGTAGGCTATTTTTAGCTAATCCTCTTTTATATTTTGTCATGGAGCATGGGTATTTTTATAATGTTTCTTTCTTGTATTGGAATAATGTATCTCAAAAATCAGTATTTTACAAAAATGACATTGTTCTTTTACTGATCATGTCTGTATAGGGACACTGAGGAAAGGCATAAACCCAAATAAATTATTTTTGGAAAAAAAAATATCAGCCTAAAGCCCAAAAAATGTACTCTGACAAACAGGTTGGAACTTTTATTTCTATGATTTTGAAGATTGAAGGGATTTTAAATAAAAGACACTATCAACATAAAAAAGACTGGAAGAGGAGAGTTTAACAATAACCAAGGTAGGCAACAAGTAAATATCACATAAAAATTTCAATATCTGCCCAAAAAAGGATACAATAATACACATGTAGTGTTGTTTGCTAGGTGTCGTGGTTTGGGCCAGGTTGGCCAATGACTGGACAACAGATGCTATCCCCCCCCCTCACTCTAAGGGGAGGAAGAAGAGAGATAAAGAGATTTGTGAGTTTAGAAAAAACTAAACTAATGAAAAATTAATAATAAACTAAAAAAGGATATCTGAAGGATATATTCATCTGAAGTGCATCTATACCAATGCACGGAGTATGTGCAACAAACAGGGGGAGCTTGAAGCCATGATGCACCAGGAAAACTATGACATAGTGGCTATCACAGAAACGTGGTGGGATGCCTCACACTACTGGAGTGCCACAATCGATGGCTGCAAGCTCTTCAGGAGGGACAGACAGGAAAGGAGAAGTGGTGGAGTGGCCCTGTATGTTAGAGAATGCTATGAGAGCTCAGAAATCAAGTATATTGATGAAGGGGTGGAGAGTGTTTGGATTAGGTTAAGGGCCGATAAAGCTGATATTGCTGTGGGAGTCTGCTATAGACCTCCCAACTAAAGAAGTGAGGAGGACAAAGCTTTCTATAAGCAGCTGGGGGAAATCTTGTGGTCACTTGCCGTTGTTCTTGTGGGGGACTTTAACCTCACGAATATCTGATGGGAATACAACACAACAGAGAGGGAACAATCCAGGAGGTTCCTGGAATGTGTGGAAGATAACTTCCTCAAACAGCTGGTAAGTGAGCCGATGAGGGAAGGTGCCCTCCTGGATCTACTTCTTATGAACAGGGAAGAACTTGTGGGGGAAGTAAAGGTTGGTGGCCGTCTAGGGCACAGTGATCATGAGATGATCGAATTTCTGATTCTTGGAGAAACAAGGAGAGGGGTTAGTAAAACTGCCACCTTAGACTTCCGGAGGGCAAACTTTGACCTGTTCAGAAGACTGCTGGACAAAATCCCTTGGCAGGCTGCCCTGAAGGATATAGGAGCCCAGGAAGGCTGGACATACTTCAAGAGAGAAGTCTTAAAGGCACAGGAGGAGGCTGTCCCTGTGTGCCGAAAAACAAGTAGGCAGGGAAGGAGACCGGCCTGGCTAAATAGGGACCTTTGGCTGGACCTCAAGAACAAAAGGAGAGTCTATGACCTTTGGAAGAGGGGACAGGTCTTTCATGAAGACTATAAGGATATAGCGAAGCTATGCAGGGAGAAAATCAGGAGAGCCAAAGTGCAGCTAGAGCTCAACCTAGCTACAGCTGTTAAAGATAACAAAAAATGTTTCTATAAATTCATTAACAACAAAAGGAGGATTAGGGAAAATCTCCCTCCCTTACTGGATGCAGAGGGAAACATAGTCACAAAGGATGAGGAAAAGGCTGAGGTGCTCAATGCCTACTTTGCCTCAATCTTTAGCAGTGGAACTATCTGTTCCCTGGGCACCCAGCCTCGTGAGCTGGGAGACAGGGAGGACAGGGAGGGGAAGCTGAGCGAGGTCATCACAAGTAAAGAGGAAGTGATCAGTGACCTGTTACACCACTTGGATGCACACAAGTCTATGGGACCGGATGGGTTACATCCAAGAGTGCTGAAAGACTTGGCAGACGTGCTCGCCAAGCCACTTTCCATGATCTACCTGAAGTCATGGCTAACTGGGGAGGTCCCAATGGACTGGAGGGTAGCAAATGTAGCACCCATCTACAAAAAAGGCAGATCCGGGAAACTATAGGCCTGTCAGTCTGACAGGTAGCAGGGAAGGTCATGGAGCAGGTCATCTTGAGTGCCATTACAAGTCATATAATGGACAAGCAGGGGATCAGGCCTAGTCAGCACGGGTTTAGGAAAGGCAGGTCCTGCCTGATGAACCTGATCTCCTTCTATGACAAGATGACCCGATTATGGGATGAGGGAAAGGCTGTGGACATTGTTTACCTAGACTTTTGAAAAGCATTTGACACTGTCTCCCATAGAATTCTCATGGAAAAAACTGGTGGCTCATGGCCTGGATGAGCATACGATCTGCTGGATCAAGCACTGGCTGGATGGGTGGTCCCAAAGAGTGGTGGTCAATGGAGTTAAATCCAGCTGGCAGCCGGCCACAAGTGGTGTTCCTCAGGGCTCAGTGTTCAGGTCCTCAGGGACCATTTCTGTTTAAAATCTTTATTGATGACCTTGATAAGGACATAGAGTGTATCATCATCAAGTTTGCAGATGACATGAAGCTAAGCGGGAGTGTTGATCTACATGAGGATAGGGAGGGTCTACAGAGAGACTTGGATAGACTGGACCGATGGGCCAACGCTAATGGAATGTGCTTCAACAAGGCCAAGTGCTGGGTCCTGCACTTGGGCCACAACAACCCCATGCATCGCTCCAGGCTTGGGGAAGTGTGGCTGGAGAGGTGCCTGGTAGAAAAGGACCTGGGGGTTCTAATTGACAAGCGGCTGAACATGAGCCAGCAGTGTGCCCAGGTGGCCAAGAAAGCCAATGCCATCCTGGCTTGTATTAGAAAGAGTGTGACCAGCAGAAGCAGGGAGGTGATTGTCCCCCTGTACTCAGCACTGGTGAGGCCACACCTTGAGTATTGTGTCCAGTTCTGGGCATCTCAATATGAGAGAGATATCGAGGTGCTGGAGCGAGTGCAGAGGAGGGCAACGAAGCTGGTGAAGGGCCTGCAGAATAAATCCTATGAGGAGCGATTGAAGGAGCTGGGACTGTTTAGTTTGAGGAAGAGGAGGCTGAGGGGAGACCTCATCACTCTCTACAACTACTTGAAAGGACATTGTAGAGGGGTTGGTGCTGGTCTCTTCTCACAGGTAATTAGCGATAGAACCAGAGGGAATGGGTTCAAGCTGCAGCAGGGTAGGTTTAGGCTGGACATTAGGAAAAAATTCTTCACGGAAAGAGTGGTCAGACACTGGAATAGGCTGCCCAGGGAGGTGGTGGAGTCACCATGCCTGGAGGTGTTTGAGACTCGTTTAGGTGTGGTGTTAAGGGATATGGTGTAAGGGAGACCTTTGTAGAGTGGAGTTGATGGTTGGACTCGATGATCCCAAGGGTCTTTTCCAACCTAAATGATTCTATGATATAACGAAATAGCTACAATATATACAAATACACACAAAACCATATCAAGCTCCCAGGGAGATGTCACTGGCAGGCACTGTGAAAGTTCCAGACTGGAGTCAGTGACAAATGGGAACTGGAACACACTGACTGGGATCAAAAGGCAGATTAGCTGACAGGGTCCTCCTCAGATGTCAGTCACTGAGGAAAGAGAGCCATTGAAGATGCAGTCCATTGAAGAAGATCCAAAGAAGAGCCCTTGGGAAACACTCCTCAAAGACAAGTCCACTGGAAAAGAGCCAACCTGACCCTTCCCTCCCTCAGCTTTTATACTGAGCATGGCAGATGGCATGGAATAGTTTAGGTCACCTGATCTTTCCACAGGTGTAACCCTTCCACAGGGTAAATACCCAAGTCAGCTGACCCTGGTTGTACAGCAACAAGTGTAAGCAAGAGCCTTTCTCACTGAACAGAAAGTTGGTTCTGCTGCACTCCAAACCAGGACACTGGGCCAAGACAATGTGATCCAGAAAGGAAGAAAGGGCATCTCACTTCATGAATGAAGCTCCAATAACTTGGTACAGTCCCTTTTGCTGTTTCCTCATAAGAAATACATATACCCTGCTATTATTGCTTTAGTTGTTCAGCCGCCTTAAATTCATACGAGATCTAATACTTTAGGAGTCAGCTGCAGGTCTACATTACTGTTAAGTACCTTCACTTGCTTTTGTGTTAAGTTGCTCTCCTTAACTGAGTGCTTTAAAAAGTTTTTGAAGAGAGAAGCCTTTTCCAGAATATCCAAAAAGATATTTCTTAAGGGTGACTGTATATATTACTGAAGGATGTACGAAAATGGAAAACAAGAAGATCCATCAGTAATTTGTGAGAGTATGGCGAGAGGTTTTAAAACAAAGAACACAGAAACTGGTTTAATAAAAGGGCTGAAATAGTGCATTTTTAAACACACTTTTAAATATATTTATGTTTTTCTGAGCTAAATATTTTCCATTTTATAATGAAAATCATGTTTCTTACAACCATTCTTCCGACACTAAGATCTGTAAAGCTACTTATTTTTCAATATTGGAACAACCATTAGTGGAGAAAGCTCTCCTTACTGATAATTCAATTCCTACTCCTCACCCCACCTCCCCAGGCCAATTTTTACCTCTTAAAGACTATCTAAAAAATCCTTAACTGTCCTTACACTTAGCTTAATAAATAGCCTATGCACTTACATTTATGAAATAATAGGAACAGTGCCTTGTCTTTTGGATAGTCTTCAGAGCTTTGCAGAAGCTGAAGTGCCTGAAGTTCTCATTACACTGGGAGTGAGTTTTTCTTACTATGGATCTTAATAAAAACTACGTGATTAGTAAATATGGCTGTTAAACATATGTGTAGAAACATAATTCCAGAATATATTCTAATATTTAGGATGCAGTACTTCTTCAACAGTTGAAATGTCTGTACCTATTGTAAAACAGGAAAGCTGGTATACCAGAATTAATGTATATTATGTACTGGATTGGTTGGAAAAAAACCAATGTTAACAGAATATTCTGCTAGCTCTGTATATATTTTGCTAGGAATACAAATAACATAATAACATGGGAATATGAAGATCTATAAGTACAATGCAGTGCATTATAGTAGGCATGGCTGGCAACACGACTCTGAAAGTACTTTAGTTACCTGAAGGCAAGCATGGAAAGACAACAGGTACCACACTGCCATTCTTTTGGTTCAAAGGGGACAATTTATGAAAACACAGTAAGATCACACTATTACAAATAAGCTGATATTTAACCTAGTTGTGATGCTATCATCAGAGCTGGTTATTAATTAGTTGTCACTTATCTTCGTATCTTCACATAAAGATATTTGGACAACAGGCCTGCCCTTCTCTGTTTATTTTTTCAGACTATAGGTCTGACCTTGACACAGAACTCTTAACTTCAATGCAGAGTAATTCTAGCATAGTTTTGTAGGGACAGTGCTTCCGTATTTATTTTGTTTCAGTCCATCTTTTTTTCCTATTGGAAGAGTTCCACTGTTACCAATTACCCACAGTTAGTCAGGAGGTCAAGAGCTTCCTGAATAGATGAGAAAAAACTAACTACCCTCTCACCTGTTTGTTTAACCCTGTTTAAACCATACTTTTGCTCTTACATTCTCTAGCTGTGGTGACAATAAATTGGACTATCATGCATCTTATGCTTTGAAAATACAAAATGGCACTTGAAGTGTGATATTTCTTTACAGATCTACCCTCAATGGTGTTTTGCCAGATATTTATTCATGGTTCAAGCTGTGATTGGAAAAGGAAGAGACCAGTCACTAGCAGAAGGGACACAGGAGCTGCAAAAAGCCTAAAGTAAAAATGGAAACCAACGTGAGTTAATGGTTATGGAAAAAAGCAGTGTAAACCTTATTCTGTCTTGCTTCTGGCCTAGGTTATCTTTAGCATGTATGGACTATTGAGCTAAATGTGAGAATACCTGGGCTTTTTCAGGTCAATATGCAACAGAGTAAAAGATCTTCTTGGTCTTAATTTTCTTTTCCATGTTTGTCTCTGTGGCTACTGTTTTGAGTTGGAGCATGGTAATACATATGGCAGTAGAGAGACAGACAATATTTGCTGAGATTTTCAGGATCAGTTGTTTTGAACATCACCCAAATGGTTCTTGTTTGTACCCTTTATTTCCTGAAAAGAAAAAAGAAACAATGGGAAAATACTTTTTCAGAAAAACAGTTTGATTAGATATGCAGTGGTCAATCTTTTTTATGACACTCAAAATGTTTATAAGGACAAAAAGGGAACACGTTTTATTTGAGGAGCCAATAATCTGTCACTAGAGTTATTGATGTTCTCACAGTTCAACCAAAATATAACAAACAGTTAACATTTGTCAGGTTGCAGTAATACCAACACTTACAGTCCAAATGATATAATTATTACATATAGCCTTGTTAATAACAGTAAAAATTGCTATACATGAACTTCTGAGTATTTACCCCTTTTCACCAGTATAACACTCAAAGATTTAATGTCTCTTTGGGTCCTTTGGTCAACAGAACTTTCTTGCAGAAGGATGGGAGGATTTTAGGGTTTCAATATGTCTTTGTCATATTGAGGTCTTCACCAGGGACAGTATGATGCTCATGCTGGGGCTGTCTTCCTTCTCAGTCATGAATTCATGAGGACAGTCTGCTTGCTTGTTTTGTCTTGACTGGTTCTCACTTCCACATTACATCTGTTTTACTGTTCTTAATATTCTTAAAAATAGTTTAATCTGATTCACAAAGATGCACTCCTGAAGTAATCAGCATGATTTGTGTTTTCTGCCTAAACCTGATTTTTTCTACGCTACATTTTCTTTCTAGGATCATAGATCACTCTAAACAGAATAACTACTGTCTGTTACTATTACTGTCTGTTAATTAACACTAGGTGTTATAACATGAAACTGCATTAAACTAAAGTGAAAACAAATGTAGGCAATAATATCTGAGCACTACGGAGTTGCTATTGCAGCTAAAATCAGGTCAAGCCAATACAAGTCTAGACAAGTCCTGAGACTTTATTATATCAACACAATCTCTGTGGGTTTTTTCCCTTAATAATGGCAAAATCCTATTTTCTGTGTTGAATTTCAGTATGGCTAAGAGTGTCCTTGAACATATTCTACTAAGGCATTCTTGCTTGAGAATCACACTGGCACGTAGTTTTCCTTCCTGTGCTGCATGTCATGAATAACTTTCATCATGTTGATGCCCAGGGTTAGGTCTGCTGTAGATGTCCAGATTTTTCTCATACTTATCCCTGTAAAGTTCTGTCCAGTCATTTGATAAATCCATTATAATCCCAGTTTGTAGACTGCAGATTTGTTGACGGGTCAGCTAATTCGATGATGGATCAGGAATTAACCTAATGGTATTTCCTACTGGATTAGCAAGATCAGACGTTGCAAAAGTTTCACCCTCATTTCTGGTGATCTCTCCTTGTACAGACACTCCAATGAGCAGAGAAACCTTTCAATCTGCAAACAAAATTAACATCCATTGTTTTCTCTAGAATCATGCCAAAAGGAGCAGTATGGTATTATGCCATATATTACTATGATAAAATTATCAGCAGAGTTACATTTTTCTTGGAGTCAGGAGGTTTGCCTCTCCCATTCAAGTCTTCTGGGGAAGAGAAAAATCTGTGTTAATTCCTGGAAGAATAACATGTTCTTGCTTCTTCAGTCAAAAGAATAATAGATAGAATGATGTCTACAACCTATGACCCTGTCAGATCCAGGTCAGACAGAGTTGAACTGCTTGCAGTAAGTGCATGGACTAAACCTTCAGGTCATCCAATCGTGTATAGCTTTAAATAACCATTTCTAGAGGTGTATTCTGTAGACTGCAGCTTCTGAACTTCTGGCCTTAGTTTATACATTTCCTTCTCTGTGAACTGCACAGAACTCTGAGCGTATTCTCATGATTTCCACTATGACACAATACTAACACTTGGTGTTTCTTGTTTAAATAAAAAAACACCCATAATGCTCTGTAAATTTCAGATTGATCACCTTTCAGTCAGGTACCTGAATAAAGTGAAAAGTTAAGCTAAATTATTTTTTTTCTCCATGAGCAGCCCTAATCTAGAAACCTGTATGTATTTTCTTGACTGAGTGCACTGATTTATGAAAAAGAATCCTGAAAGTTATGGAAAAAAAAAGGAAAATATAAACTACTGGTATTTATATTGAGTAATTACATCTTGATTAGAGTGAGTTTCCAGAAACCCAAACGTAACGGAAGAATATCCACTAAGCCACCCCTGTGACAATTGCTTTTCCCAGCAAAGACAGAAAGGGGAAACACAGCAGTAATAGAAAAAGAAGCCTTAGGTCTGTGAGGGGAAAGAGATAAGAACAAGTATCGGAACAAGTTAAGAATATTTCCCATAGCTGCAACATAAAATAAAATAAATTTCCTTTCCAGATTTTTTCAAACATCTAAAAATTAGAGGTTTCTTTTGCCTTTTTCAGAATTCGTGGTTCCCAGTTTTAATACAATATCGAGTTTTAAGCTGAGTTTTAAAGTAGAACAAATAACTTGTAGAGTTCAGGCTACAAGCTTACTAATGTCTATGTCTGACCTATAAACAAAATGCCATCTGCTTAAGTTCTTACAACATACTCAGTAGTTCTTCATTGTTGTTGGTAGTCACTGATGCCTAAACAAAGATTTCAGACTTGTGCCAAGAAGACGTTTTGCCCCTTTAGCTTGGTACTGATTTATACCCTCAGTTGTGTGTTTTGGCCTGATTTCATCACTGAAGGAGTGCATTGGACACTGCCTCTTTGTGAGACCAGTCTTAGAATTTTAGCCATCTTTTCATTGGATGACGTACGTGAACTTTGGTAAGTGTGTGTACAGGTGCATAAATGTGTTGTGTATTTTCATCTGGTGTTTTACTTCTGTGTCAGAAATACATAACAGTGTATATAAACACTGTTTATATCTACATAGTGAAGTATCTATACAGGATGTTCTTATATCTATATTCGTATTTCTCTGTGTTATGGATAAAAATTGGGCAATATGTCTGAATATTGAGTAAATATGCCAGATGGAGAAAATCCCATAAAGTCGCTGGTAAGGGAAATGACTGAATGTTTGCTTTCTTCCTCTTCTACAGTGCTTTTGAGAACCCCACTTGTAAAAAACAGTCAGTAGAACACCAAATGTAGGTACCTCAAATGGTAATGTATATAGAGAGATAAAAGTACATTATCAGATGACTGAAAAGGAAAAATTGAATATAAAATCAGATTAAAATAGGGTTTTGATTTGATGTACTTACTGATGGCATTATGTACAGGATAGAATATTATTGCTAATAAAAATACAGTCCTATAATGATGAAAGTAAGTTTTTTGATGTTTCAAAGTTTGAGGTTTTTTGAGTGTTTTTGTTTGGTTGGTTGGTGTTTGGTTTGGTTTGGTTTGGGTTTTTTTTTGTTTGGTTGGTTTTTTTGGGTGCAGGTACTAGCTGTTTTATTGTTTTACCAAAAAAGCCAAAATCAAACAAATAAAGACCAAACCAAAACCCAGTTACTCACTTTTGTTTACAGAAAATGACCTTACTATTCATGAGCAGCTACTACCTTTCATTTACCTATGCTGTATGGACTATGTTTAAAAAATACAGTAGAAGAGTAAAATATAAAAGGGATCCCACATTTGAGGAGCCAATGCTGTAGATTAAAATCTTTTTGAAAACAGATAGGAGTAGCTTTTTTGAAAGACAACTCTATCTTAAATATTACAATAAGTGTAAGTAAACGTTGTGTCTGAGTGATAGTTGTCTATCTGGCTGCCTGCCGGTTTTACATACAGCAGATAAAATAGGTGCTATTGTGCACAAATACTATTTCTGAAGTATTACAAAGGACAATACAAATGTAATAGAAGTGAATGGAAGTACCACAAAGAATGATAAAGATTAGTTTTTTAACAGCAACCATTAAGTTAGCAGAAAGAAAAGGGCAGCAGATGAATCTTGTCAAGAAAGAAAGAAAGAAAAGAAAGAAAGAAAGAAAAGAAAGAAAAGAAAAGAAGAAAGAAAAAGAAAGAAAGAAAGAAAGATCCTTTGTCTTTACTTATAAAATACATAGAGATTCAGATATGATAATGAGAGCATCATAAAACCCCAAAGAAAGATGGATGCCATAGCAATTTAGTCAATCTTGTTTTTAATGACTTATCTTCTTGGTAACCAAACTTGGTAGTGGAATTAATTGTTTCAAGCTGGGCTTTTGATTAAGATTTATTCTTATCCAACATGAAGAATAGGAAATTCACCTTAGAGATCATATTTTCTGGACAAGAAATCCATGAATTTTAGACAGCAAGAAATTTAAAGGGTTGATTGCCCTACTGAGCACCAAATTTTATACAATGAACCTGAAAAAGGTTTTGTTTTAGTGAAGATGAATGACGAATGATTTTTTTCTTTGCCAAAGTCTAGCTATTTGTTCTAGTCTGGCACAAAGACATTCACAATTTAACAGCTTCCCTCTACAGTACTATGCAGGCCCTGTGCGTTTGCTACACATCCTGCTGACAATATGATTCATATATATGTAACACTGGCAATTAAAAGTGTGGTTTCCACTGGCACTCCAGGGAACAGTACGTGAATTCATGGTGTTATTCCCAGAGTCAAAGAAATTCTCCTGTTAAAGGTGATTTAAATCGTTTTCATTATCTGTCAAACATAGGCAAACCCCCAGCCAATTCAAAAGCCAATTCAATTAGTTTCCTTCCACTTATGGTCTTCCAAAAATCATATTGTAGTTAAAAGCCCTATTCATCAGACAGATCAGTTGCAGTTGAGCTACTAAATATCTATGAGCCATAAAGCCATCTTTCTGAGCAGAGCTACTGTGTAATAAGTGTGTGAGTTATTTTAAACAGAAAAGCTACAGAATGGTTGTTTCAAATGATAGGTGAGTAAAGGGTAAAAGGGTAAAAAACCCCTTTTTCTTTTAGGTCACTCTTAATAACAAAGTAAAAGTCTATTTTTTCCTCTTTCTTTTTTTCAGGTTTGGTGGAGTTTTTGGTTAGTTTGTTTTTTGGGCTTTTTTTTGACAACTAAAAAAACCCACCTACTTTTGAGCCGTTTTGAAAAAATGCATATAGAAATAGCTTGTAAGTAATATGGGAATATGACAAATAAAAACATGTGCTCAGAACATCTGTGCTTAGCCAACTGTCTCATATACGGTTAGGTATTTGGACATATTTGACAAGCATGTATTATGAATGGGAAAGTAATTAGTAAAAGGGTTATTTTTCCTTAAAAACTTCATCTTTGCAGTACTGTTGAAGCTGACTTCAGATAGGGAAACAATCTAAAAGGTGTAAATATAATAAAGCATGATGAGCCATGTAATGTGCCACTCATTTTTATTGCCTGAGGGAGATCATGCACAAAATATTTATGGCCTTGCCTGATCTGTTGCTCATAATTTATATGATTTGCTCTCATTTATTCTACTATGCATATGTCTTGCAGTCTTCTGTTGCACCTTTTTTCCTGTTTCTTCCCCTTCACCTCCTGACTTTCAAAGGCTGATGGCAATTAAGTGCCAAATATTGTTTGATAAAGTGGTGTGGCTTGCTATTGTTAACAATCATTACTGTCTTTATTTTGTGCATTAAAAGCTGTGACTAGGTAAGAAAGTCAGGGATTAAATCCCTTACAAATTAATGTGAATGGCTAGAGAAAAAAACATTTCCAGTTCACCGCTGAACCACATTCAAAGACAACCTCTACAACTTCCTTGTAATCTTAGTTATGCAAATTCGTGGATTTTTGAAAATGATAAAATAATTTTAAAAAAAGGCATTGCATTGCTAGCAAAGCCAAAGACAAGCATTCAAAGAAAGTTTTACATTTTCTACTTTAAGAAAAATTTTTCTTAAGCGTTAAATGAAGCTTCGAGGACGCTTAAATCAGTCATACTAGAAAAGTTTGTACTTGTTAAGACATCACATTTCAAAAGTTTTTATGTACAAGTGATGACATGTAACTCAGCTTAAAAGCAAAATGGAACTACATTGATGAGAAAAGTCTTCATGTGTAGATTTGCATAAGTTACATATTTGCCTGAATTATTAGAAGACCTTCCTAACCAATAATAGGTTATGTGGTGGTGGAAACACTGAATTTTGTGTAAGAAACATTTTTTAAAAAGAATTGTTGCCCAATAGGACAACAGAACCTAATCAGGGATCAAGACAACCAAGTGTAAAGGCCTGCACAGAATCATGTCATGCAGTGATCACTACAACTCCTGGAGGCTTATTTTGTTAGGTCTTGAATAGCAAAAATTGAAAAGGTGAATGACTTTTAATACCTGAGCAATTTTATTGAATTCAGTGACACAATTTATATTCATAAAATTAAGATTGATTGTAAGTATTCACAAGATGAAGCCCATGTTTACACAAGAGGTAGCAGAGGATTAAAAAAAATCTTAGCAGGGGAAATTGCAATAAACATAATACAAATTATCAATAATTTCAGTTCAAAACAATGGCTAATATGGATTGGACAATGATGGACAATAACTTGAAATTAAAGGGTCTACTCTAATGCAGAAAATGACACATTCACAATTAGATTATACCTACCATCAGATATAGGGGAGGAACAGTTTGAAAAACATATTTTTTTTAAGGCTTGCGAAGGGTAAAAGGCAAAGTAGAAACCACTTAAAGCTGCTAAAAGTTTTCTGACTTATGCCTCACTATTTTCTAATCTAGGGTAATGAATGAATTTGATTTAGCTAAATATTAACAAGATCAATGATCAAGCAAGATATTTAACATTTGTTGTACTTTCATTAAGCTTCTTATTATAGATATTCATTCACATTATGTATGCTAATAAAAGAGAGCATGATTCTGTGTAAAGAACATCTCTTTCACATAGACAAAAATATCCCTAAAATAGTTTTATTTTTATGGTCTTGCAAAGGCAAGTTGTTATATGAGAAATGACAGTTCCTCTTACCAGGGATCAGAATAAGAATACTCACATTTGACATCATTTTCTGATCTGGTATACCAAGTTGTGGTTCTGATTGAGAAGAATGAGCCATTTTTGTGAAATATCTCTTGATCTCAGTTAATCATTCACATTGGCTGGCTGTACAATGTTTCATAATTTACAGACTGTGTAGAGAAAAAGGTGCTTGTTTCATTTCTCTAGGTGCATAATGGATGAGAACTGAAATGATTCAGGTGAATGGACACTAGAGGGATGCTATTCTGCTGTAATATATTACAGCTACCCTTCAAGTAATAGAACAGGAACAATGTGCCATTGTCCAAAGTTGGAATTTAAGCTTTAGTAAAATTCATCAAGTATATCAAGTGCTTCCTATAAAAGCAGACATGAGGTAGTTATCTTCTATCGACCAACATAAATCAGACCAGAAGCACAGCTTCGTGCCTTTTGAATGATGTTTTGGTTCAGAGCATCCCACCACACCTTGATTCTTGAAAGGCATCATCTACTTAATCTGTTATTAAAAATATAAAACCCAACAACAACAAAAACCTCAAAGCTTTCTGCACTATCTAACTCATAATCTCCTTGGCTGCTGAAGTAAAAACATCTTTACAATATAGCTGGACTGTCTCTATGTTGCTTTAATTTTTGTTACTTTCTAAGGTGAGATTGGCACAAATTGTGAAAGTTAAACTGCTTTTTTTCTTTACAGTTTTGAATACTAATTTCAATTTTTTATTGTTGCAGAGTTCAGTATTTCTATCCTTCAGTGGTATTATTCCATTT
The DNA here is from genome assembly GCF_028500815.1 of Rissa tridactyla. Classification (NCBI taxonomy): domain Eukaryota; kingdom Metazoa; phylum Chordata; class Aves; order Charadriiformes; family Laridae; genus Rissa; species Rissa tridactyla. The sequence continues at coordinate 31,173,141 of NC_071467.1, read as the reverse complement.
TTAAATAAGGTAAGTCAGCGAAATAGAAGAATTGGAGACAGATGTGGATACCCTCAGTCACAATGAATACTGCGTTCTTTGAATAGCCTCTGCATTTTCACCACGATTACTGGATTAAGATCCTACTACACCAGACTGCCACTGACAAATTCTGCCCTGCAGACATCAAGTGCAAAACTGTTATTCTGAATATCTAAATTATAAGAGAAAGTGAGACAGAGCAGTATCTTTTTCTTTAAAAGTACTTCATGCTTCTAATGTGCTTATTACTTTCAGATCCCTTTCCTATTCATCTGTCCACCTGAGGATCTTCTGTTTTGCCTGTCAGATATGCTAGTTTTAGCTGAATATTAGTTTTCCTGCCCTGATGGTACCTCTTCTTGATTTTTATGCTGTTCCAACTATGCATATTTGTGTCCAAAGGAACCCCTCCTCAAAAACTAGCATCTCACAACCTGAGCTTCCGCCTCCATCTAGTATTTGCTGTGCTGACAATAATAAGCCTAGCTGTGAGGGTGATAATGAGTTAAAACTACTGTTATGCTACATGGACTGCCATTTCCTGATGTGCCTGTATCATACGGATTCTGAACTGGATCTTGCAGGTGCTCCTGTAATACAGGTAAGAGGCTGTGCTAGAGCTATTTGATAGCAATATGAACACAGATCCCAGACAGGAGACTGCAGAGATGGGCCGAACCTATTTAAAACCCTTAGGTTTATAACGAGTCCATACTATTTCCTCCCTTCATAAATGAACTAAGAATTTCACATAGAAAGTCATCACTCTTGTCACTTCAGGACAAATTAACGTGGAAGGCAATCATGGGAGGCAACAAATCCGAATGGCAGATGGAACTAGGAGGAGTCAGAAAACTGAGAACAGTTTAACTGTGTCAGAATTGACTAGAAGGATTTGGGGAAATACTATGAGAAAAATTAATAAAGAGAAGCAACATTGTGATGATCTATATCTATACTTGTGTGCATAGTTGAGAGAATGCATTGCATACATTAGTAAAATTAATTTTCATAATTTTTTATAAACAGGGAGCATCACAGTCTTTTTACACCATCTTTTTTAAGCACTAGCTACAGGGCTAAATTTGCATTTGAACTTAGTACTGAAGAAAGGACATTGACTAGAGAAAATCTAAGACATGACAAAAATCCTCAAAAGGTTATAAAATGTTCTCTACAGGGAAAGAGAGGGGTTGAAAATGATACATTTTGGAGGTAAGCCAACAAATAAGTGATGTAGTATAATAATAACAAACCCATTCAGGGTGAGTAAGACAGAGGGGACAAGAATTGGGTAAAGTAGCATAGAGGGAAAGAAAATAAGAGAAGAAGTGGTAAAGTGATTCCAAAGAAAGCGAGGGATGACCTGACTCAGAAAAGAAAATTTAAAAGAAAAGAAAAAAAAAAAGAAAAGAAGGTAGAATATAGAAGCCACAATTTAGTTCTAGCAAAATTGCTGAATCACTATCACTAGCTGAATTCAATGGTAATGTAGCATAGGAGGAAAGAATGTGCATAAACAAAGGTTTGGACAAACCACCCAAACCATAGCAATGGAAGGACTAGAATCTACAAACTATTGTAGGCAAATACCATGTTTGTTATCATCCACTAGAGATTTCTCTCTGTGTCTAGGATGAAAAACAAGATAAAAGGGCTGTGGCTTAATTAGGGCATGAATTTATTAGCTCAGCTCTTGTGGGAACCCTGGCAATAAATTGTACAGTGCATATCAAGACACCTCGCTTAATTGTTTTCACATACTAGAGGTATATGACAGCCATCCTTTCTCCCTTATTCCTGATTCCTATTCATATTTCTTTTACTCATACCCAACTGCCTGCCCCTTTTGTAGAAGGGTTAAAAGGGATAGGAAGGAGAATCCACTCTTGTTACTCCAGACAGCATAATTAAACTTGTTTCTTAGCTCTGGGGTATCCCTTCATCTCTGTCCATTTCCAACTCTGATTAATCACGCATTAGAGCATCTTTAGAACTGACAAATGCTTTGGACTCTTGCTTCAAATAAGCCTTCAGATAAGATCTAGTGCCTGGTACCTCTTCCCATTTCAAATTAACTTTTCAGATACCTTAACAATTTCCTTCCAAATTCTATCATTCTCATCCCTGAATAACCAATGTATTGAACATGATATTTTTGGTGGATGTCCATTAATCCTCCTGCTCCTAATAACTGACATGTTATCTGGCCTTGTCAACCCTGGAGATAACTCACCGTATCCTTTCTGAAAAATGTAGCCTCTGGGAACAACTGGCACTAAGAAAAATGTCCCTGACCTGCCCTAATTTTTTTTTTTTTTTGGAGTTTATACTGATCCTTTTAAAAATCTTAGTAGCCTGTTATGAAATCACATTTTCAGGAGACTGCCTTAGTAATTGGAGCAGGGTTGACTGCAGCTTCCTCTTGTAGAATCTGAGGACAGCTGGAGACACGAGGGAAGTGGCCACCTGCCTCATGCAGGGCAGAGTACTGCCCCTCCACATCCAGCCACCAGCCACCATGATGTGGTTTCTTTCTTTCTTTGTAATGGTCCATCACCCCTTCAGCTCAGCATTTACAAGCTGAGAGTGAAAGTATAGGGCTATCGCCTTTGGACCACATGAACACTGCTGTGTGTGCCCACTCAGACATCATATTTTGTTCACAGGGCTGTTAAAAAGAAACAGTGGAGAAGTATTTAACCCACATATATGAAAGAATCAACCTCTGTGACAGAAGTTACTGTATATTAAGGGGCCATTCACAAAGCTATGAAGGTAGAGATACCAATTTGGATTTCCTGCTGTGCTACTGGTATAATGAAATGTTGAATGAACAAAACCTCTTTTTTCTGTTGGCGAACTATAATAACAGATAGTGCTTGACATGAAGTGAAATCTCATTTTTTAAAAGTGATGGTTACCCCTTAAATGAATAAAAAACCCTACACTTTCACACGTACTTTGTTATCCCTTTAAAGTCTTCAAATGGCAGCTGATCTGAAATCATTAACCATGTTCACAGAACACATCTTTGGAGTTTAAAATCAATCATAAACAGGAAAACTGTGACTTCTGTTTACTTTCAAGGCTTAAAAGAACAGTATTTGAGCAGACTTTTAAAAGGAGATTTGGAGTCTCTCTTTCTCTTGAGGTTTCTATGTACATGTGCTATAGATAGGATTGTTTCCATGCACAGCATATAAGAGAAAGAAAGCCTAGATGACCAACATTTATTTTTTAGGTGATTTAACTATTTTTTACTATTAGATGTGGACTGTGGCAAATTCTGGGGGTTTTTAATAAATGGAACTTATATTTGAGCTCATAAATTTATCCTTAATATCTAATAAGTTACCAGTTTATTGATTTTTAAGTAAGATCTAATTTGCTCTTAACGTAAGACCTTTTCCCTCTGTTTTTGTAGACATCAAGGTCGAGTTGTTATCAGCTTGGTGTTCATATTAAAAGTGAGTTGTCTACACTTCACCTCTCTAGGAAATCCCAAAGAAAAGGCAGATGTTGATGAGGAAATTATTTTACTTGTTTAGAAATTAGCAACTTCAATGAAAATAACTCAAGCCAATGTCCTACAGTCATTGCTTCATTTTAAGTGGTCCCTCTCTGTTGAGATGTAAAGATCTCTCCCTAGATCCACCTGGTACGGAGAGACCAACACTCTACACAATTTCCATTTGTAGTAATGACTATATTTTTCGCTATTTATTAGAGTTTCCCTTGTTATATTTTTTACCTGATTAAGTTAACTAGATATATGCTCTCAGGTTTACAACTCAATATTGCAGACGAGACTCCCATAATTCTCAATTATTATCACGTTTTTCAGGCATCAATAGTTAAGTTAACTTCCAATGCCTCAATGTTCCCCTACCGAAGAAACTGTAGTTCTGCCTCACAGAGGACAGTGCTTCTTCCATCATGGCTGAAGCTACTGTCACGATCAGCAATTTCTATTACCTGTAAAAGCTTTGTCTTTCTCTTGGATAACTTTTGTTTTCTTTTGTTTTATTTTCCACTTCTCTCTGGTCTGTGCAGCAGTATTGTCTTGCTTGGATGCCTTTGAGTAACTTACCTCAAACATGAAGGCAGAGGTTACTTTTTCTTTAATGTTGTTTTTTTTTACCCACAGTGATCCATGCCAAAACATTCTTTAAGGGTTTTTTATTTGTTTGGTTTGGGTTGTGTTTTTTTCCCTATCTTTTAGATTTTCTTTATTTTGGTTTTTATTCTGCTTTTCGTAGGCACACACTGAATTACTGGTCTCATTTTTACTCAAGCACTGTCATTTCTTCTGTGCTTAAAGTGTCCATAACCTCACCCAGATGGATTTTTTTAAAATAACTTTTCAATACAATTTAAGTAAGTTAAAAAATAGTTCTTCAGGTTGTCTCAATCTCTACCTGTCATAGATATATTCTACAGACAGTAAAGTGGCTCAGATCTCCTGTGGCCTCCAAACAGACTTTTATAACTCTGACCTGTGTGCTTGCCTTGAGTGCTTGAAAAGTATTTACCTTAAGGCAGAAATATGGCCCTGTGCCTAGTGTGTGACCTCTCATATATAGCCAGTGAAAGAGTGGGAAAAGTATTCTTTAAAGAAAAGACTATTGTGCTAAGGTTTTTTCCTGCATGTGCTCAGGCAACAGCACAGAGGAGCCCCTGCATTCAGGATAAACTGGGGCCAAAGAATCAATCTAGAGATCTCTCGTGAGACCTGCAAAGAATTTTGAAGAGTTATAAGGTAGGGCTGTTATGAGGGCTTATGCCCCACGGCAAACACTTCAACCAGTATCCAAAGCACATCAACTTTAAGTAGCTTTTAGAAAGTCAGTGAACTTTAAGATATAGGAAAGCTCCTTTGAACCTCTGCTCTTAGATGGGAATGAGGCAGTTCTTTGACATGTCATAGCCATAAAGTTTAAGGTGTTACTACAGAGATACAGAAGAAACTGAAGTCTCAGTTGTCCTGTTTGTTGGTGAAGGCATTGGAATACTTTCAGAAAATGTCTGCCTTTCAGGGTTTAGTATTAAAGATTCTTTTGGGAAAAAAAATGAAAGATTTATTGTTTTGGAAAAGATGTTAGCGCTCTGTAGGTGGTGCTCTTTGACTCACAGCTTGTGTGTGTATGTCCTTGTGATGTTACCTCATCATAGAAATGTTAATACTGTTGATTTTAAATTACGTGGTACGGACACAGCAGTGTTTCACAGCACTAATGAGTCCAGAATAATCCTACTTGAAACTGGATAGTAGCAAGTATTGTAACACATCTCTTCCACTGCCATCCTACACTCTGACACATTTTGTGAGCTGCATGGCATGTGGCAGACCGTTTGCTTAGTGCAGATAGAATCCTCCTACAGATCTAAGTGCTTTACAGTCTGAGGGAAGATTTGGTGCATAACTGTTCCTATAAAATATCCAAGGTAATGTATTATCTCTAAATCATTTTTCTACAGTGGTCAAATTAATCCAAATTGTTAAAATTGGAAAACCTTTTTGCTCAACACTGTTTGTTTGGTTTTTTTTGTTGTTTCTTCAAAGCTTCATAATTGAATCAATAATCAATAGCCTAGGACAAGCATCGGATTGTTGCTGGTTCAGAAAACCATTCTGGGTGTGAACCGTGAACTACTGCTGGTAGACTGCAGTTATTGGCAGAGTTGACAGTAGTTGTTGGTTCATAAGGTAATTTTTAGAACCATTAGCCTGTAGAACATCAGTTTGTGGAAATTTTAATGATACCTGAAAATTATGCACGTTGGTAGTGCTTCCACTGCATGACAATTTCATAAAAGTGAAAGCTACCTCATTCAAATATATTCTCAATAGCACACTCAAGGGGTACCTCATGCTGTCTAGTCCAAAAACTGATGTTGAAAGAAAATGTCTTGTGTCATAAACACATGAACACTCCTACCTCCTTTTAGGTAGGAGCACGCATTGGTATTCTGCTCACATTGCAGATTCTGCAATTAAAATAATTTTCCCTAAATTTGTCTTAAATGAAAAAGGAAAGGCCTTCTCAGAAAATACAATTGGAAAGTTATGGGGAGATTGATCAGGCTAAGACTGATTGGCTGAAGCTGAGCCTCTAGAGATTAGTTATCATTAGGCGAAAGAGAACACTTAAACTACCTTGAAATAAACAGGGTCACATCTAGTTTCAGGAATAATTTAATCTGTAGATTTGTTGACACAGCACACGGTTTCTTCCTGGCACAATGTGTACAAGGGGAAATTAGACAATAAATAATATTTGACTTTGATCTGATTTGCACAAAGCATAATATTGTACTTTCCCTTCTTTCATTTATCATATCTGATTTCATCCTAAACTTTCAGCATTTATTTAGTTCCCCCCTACACACAGTTTAAACAGACTGAATTAGTAAAGAATGCAGGGACGAGTTGATGAGTTAAAATGAATTATATATATTCATGCCAGAAAAGAAATTAAAACCTTCCAGTTAATGTACAGCTAGAAAAACATGCATTTCATCAAGTAATAAGTGTAAGTGGATTGAATAAATGTCAAGATGGGTTTAAAGAAATTGAAAAACAAACTATCATCAGAAGCAGTTGAATGTGGGAGGTATAATACATCTAATATGGAATGGAAGATTAAAGAATAAATTTAAGAAGAATAAACAGGGTTCTGAGAGAAGAATAAACAGGGTGATGAGAAAAATGTAGGTAGTAAATATTAGAAAGTACATCAGAGCTCAGATAAATATTATCTCTCTTCTAAAGATTGCTAAGAAAGGACCAATGTCTTAAAAATACAGAAAAAAATAAGTGATTGCCCACTTGGGTAGACCTTGTCCTGAAAAATAATAAATTTTTTCATTCATTTGAAATTCAAGAAGGAATGTAAAGGAAGAGATCCTGGAAGCAGTGTTAGAAGATGTGCCTTTGGTGAAGTAGGAGGAGTATGAAGGCAAAACTGCATTACAAGTTGATTAATAAATTGCAACTAATTAGAATTAGTCCAAACTACCATGTCAGGTTTGGTTTTTATACTGCTGATGGGTATTACACAGTGGTGTAAATACAATCCCATCTCTAAATCCCAAGGCTCACACTTACAGCTCTTCCTGACAAATGCAGAATTGCAATGAAAGAGGTTTTTTGTATCCTTCGGACAATTCCTGATCCGGGAAGCATGACAATTAACCTTGTGTTTTAGGAATAGAATGAGTTATAGGAATAAGGTTTCTTTCTTAGGAGTTTACAATAAAAAATCAAAAATGCAAAAATTCAGTCTAGTCAAACACATACAGGACTCCTTAGTTTAAGGAGAATACTTACTCCATTTTTACTCTCCTTCTCATTATACCCCAAACTCTGATTCCATTACAAAATTAACCTGCCTTATAGGAGACAGTGATATATTTTAGCATTTATAGCAGTTATAGTCCTGGTTTTAGTCTGGATTATTCTAAACAAATGTCTCAACGGCTAGAAATTCAGAGGTTCTGAATTGCTGTTGCTGGATAGGTCTCATCTCACAGAATTATCTGCAGGCACTCCACTTGTATCAGCATGGCCTGGATAAATATTCTGAAAGATGATAAAATGAGTTGAAGCATTTTGTGAGAGCTGTGATTGTGTTGTGAGGTGACCCGAGCAAAACCAAGAAATGATGGGAATGATTGCTTCTACCCGAAAGTCATACTTAGAGTTAAAGTGAAAATAAGAATGTGTACTTGAAAAAATCTAAGATATCTCACTTCAGCTGTATGGGGTAGCTCGGGTCAACAGTGTTATGTAGGTGTCTGCTTGCCATAGGAATGCTCAGCAGTTAGAAGATATAAAAATGGATCTGTGAGGTTAAAGGAGGGAGATATGTTTCTAGTACAGTGAAAAAAGTGGTGGGTTGTAAAATTTTGGTTTGTAACTCTTTCTATGAAGTAGACCAAGCATCATGTCTGTACAGGCTGCTCTCCTCCATAGGCACAGATTATAGACAAAATGAATGTGTGTGATGGATAGATTGTATGTCTACCCTATTAGAAAAGAGTAGAAAATATTTTGTTCTGAACCTTAATAATACACTTCTGAGTCATTAGAAGTTGTTTTGGTGAATATGGCATTAAGAGAGTATGGAAAAGATCATAATCAACCTCTCTTTTCAAAGACTTTGCTTATTTTTTGGGGCCATTTCATCACTACGGTATAATTTTATTTTTAATGGAATGATTTCTAAGAGTCAGTGTTAATTTAATCAGATCTTTGTTGGCAGTTGCAAGGGGCATGTGATATAAATGTAATGTGCTGGGATTCCTGCACATCTCTATGCCAATTGTTTCCAAAAGACTTTATCACAGTGAATGTTAATACTGTTACTGTTTCAAATTGCCTGGAATTTATAGCAACTTGGCTAGCGAGGGAAGTCATGAGCATTGGCTGTGCCCTAGTCTTGAGTGACTTATAATATGCAAGTCTGTGTAAACAGGAACATGTGAGGTAGGACAAGCTGTTAATTTCCTTCACCATCCATACCTCTTTTGAACATTTCTGGCTCAGTAATTAAGCTATTAGAATTGTTTGACACATAGCGGCAGAAGATGTTTTTTCCTTGCTATGTGTCATTTGCTGCCCTTTATACAAAGTACGGACACCAATTTCATGAATGGCCACACTTTTTCCCTTGACTACTAACTGTTTCTCCAGCACATATTGTAATGGCACATTAATATGTGTTATAGATAGCTATCACTGAGTTTTCTCGGTTGTCTCTATCTCACCAATCTTTGGCATCTTAATAAATGAATAAACTATTTTCTCTTCTAGTGTATGGAAACTTACTTAGTGAATTACAGAAGTGCAGAAGGATGCAGGAGTTGTGAGTCTCAAGATTTTGGATTATGTGATGAGGAAGTGCCAAAGCACGAAAAGGCGAGTCAGTGCACCTGTGTATAGTCTTGAGGCTGGGACACTGGGGTGAAACCATAGATTCAGCTGGGTCTTTTTTTGGATGGAAGACACAGTGAAAGGCGTAGCTCTGACTGCATTGCCCTGCCCTTTGAAGGGACTGTCGACTTCAAGGAAAGTTATTTTGCATGGTCAGGTCTATCATTGTTTGAACTTCCTTAGAGCTTGGACATCAAATTTGCCCACAAGGCACACTAAATGAAAGAGCATGCTTAGCAAGTATGAGCAAAGTCAGCCTTTCAAGAGAAAAGGTCTCAGAAAAATTCTATAAAGCATTTGCTTTATTGTAATAGGGCATCAGCAAAAGACTGAAAGAAATTGAAGACGATCATGAAAATAATGGACATTTATCATGCTGTGGATCGTTGTCCCAAAGGGAATGACAGAGACTCAGCCACTTGGGAAATTCTAAGTCAGAGTGAACAAAACATTTGAAATTCTATTAGTTGAAGCTTAGTTGAAGCAACTGTCAGATGAATGAATTAAAAAAAGTTTTCAATAATGAGTCTTTTACCTCATTTACTTCAAATAATTTTGATAAAGGAAGCAGAACAGAGATGTGCTGGAATGGGGAAGTAGGAGGAAGTGATGAGGGAAGAGGAAAGTTTGAGTTAAAGCAATTTAAATCCAAATATATAGAAGATATGTAGGTAACTAGGAAGCAGAAAGGTTTCTATAGTCTATAAAAAGAGAGTGAAAGGTAACATAAGAAAAAAGATGGAAGAAATAAGAGTAGGAAATGAAACTCTATGCATAACTATAGGACAATATGAGAAAACAGCAATTAAAAAAAAACATGAAAGAAGGAGTTAGCAAAAAATAATAAGTTGTTGAAAACAAGCCACTTGCAGAAATACAGAGAGAAAGTTGAAGTTTTGTATTTTATTGTCACTGAATACAGCAAAGAAATCATTTTGCACAAATACAACACAGAAACATAAATTGAGAAGTGATGTATAATACCCTCTGATCTTTACATGCTGAGATATTCTCAGAAGACAATTTATTACACCTTAACAATAACTAGTAAACTAAATTGGGTTTTCACTTCCACCAAATTAAAAGTTTATTTTTAGTGTTTATATTTAGTGTTATATCTCCTAACTGGGGTTAGGAGACCTTATTTAGATTCTTTTGCTAATAAATGGGGCTCTGAAAATTAGCCCCTGTTTCAGGTTATCCTGCTTTTCATAGAAGTTTATTATTACCAGAATTATTTTTCAGTCAATCATTCTTTATAGTTGATCTTTATATATTCACATCTTTACTTCCAGCTTTCTTGAAGTGACAAGACTGAGAGGTACCCTTAGCAATTTTGGTTTTTTATTGTGTTCTTCTCCCAGCCATTGTGAAGGGAAATAAGAGACACATGCATTTGCCAGCACCTGTAGGACAGGACTATTCTGAGGAAACCATATACTAAGGCTTTAGCTCATTAGCTATGGGCTATATGTAGGAAGAGACAGCAAATGCTATTTCTAGATATATCGGTGCTTAAGGTCACCTTGGAATAACAAAGCAAATAAACAGGAATGTCTTTTAATCTTAAATTTAAAATAAAACAAATTATCAGCTTATCACAGACGTAAAATTCAAAGTGAACCTGTCTATCACCAAACAGGAAGATGAACAATTCAGCACATAAAATAACAGGATAATGAGGATATAAATATCTATTTGAGGAACCTAAATGTATGCTTTCCCAGATCTCTAGCCAGAGGTACTATACAAGTAGTGCGGAGAGTGGGATTTATTTGGGGTGCCTGTGAGAACTCTGGACAAGCCCATAACAAGACAAACTGCTTCAGGTCTAGCAGTTCTAATTTCCAGAGTGCAGCAGAGACCTCCTGCTTCTTTGAGGGCCAGTTTAGTGTTTTTACCATCAGGGGGATGGATTGATAAAAAGTCTTGCTCACAGTTTGGCTATATAAGCTATTGTCCAAACACATTGTGAACTATTGCTCAACAGACTACTATTTTGCTACTTTGCAAACTGCAAGTAGTTCACTTTTCCATTCATGTCGCTCTACTGATAAATATCATGAGGTGTACTCTCCATTATGGCAGTCTGGAAAAAGGCCTATGTTAAATTATTAAGATCCTGAAGGACCTTACTCTGCTCAAACCAAATGCAAAGTTGAGATCTCAGTCAGAAACTACAGCAAACATTCAGGATCTGGAACCTGTAGGTAAAAACCTGCTTCTCTGTTTTCTCCCACCTGTTCCACAATGGGCAAGTGCTGGCTTTGTCCTACACCACTGCACAGAGCAGCAGCCCGAGCAGAATTTTTCCAGAGTAAGAGAGTTGTCTGTCTAATGATGGGAAGTTACAAAAATCTATCCTCAATTCTCCTCATTCATTATTTCTTATGAAGAGTTTAAAGAAGCTGTGTAATGGTTAGCTAGAGTTTGTTAAACCTAGGATTTCTGAATGCCTGTTGGATTTGTATGCGTGGTTCTTTGCTGTGCTTTTCTGCAGGTTGATGTTGCATCATCCTTAGGAAATGAAATAGCTGAATAAATGGAGCTTGTCTATATGAATGCAACATTCAGTGAGTTTGGTCTAAACCATCTTGCATTACAGTTTTGGCTGGACTTCTGCAAGAGGTAGATTTCATTGAAATGTAGGGATTTCAGGAGATCTGTGCTTCTGCTTTGACAGATGTTTATTAAGTATATTCCTTGACTCCAAAGGCAAATGGCTCGTAACAAACCTAAGTACCTCCCCCTGTACATAACTGAAACCTGAAAATGGCAAAGCAAATCATCTACTGCTCCTTTGTGCAGCAGAAAAGATCTGTTTTTCACCCCCCTTTAACATTTTTTTTCTCTATTTCTTTCAACTAAGAGACTTTAAAAAGAAAATAGAAAAGAGAAAAAGAAAAAAATGTCAAAACAGAAAATGTCATAGTATTATATGAATGTGATGGAAATAGAATGGTCCCAGGAACAATCAACAGTAATTTACACTTGGCATATTAAGTAAACAGACAACTCTTCCAAATTACAGTACTTGTGAATGTCAGAAAAGGCTATGAAGACTTTTAGATCTACTCAGTAATGACAGGAGTTTTATTAGATGCCAGCTAGGAAGAATATAAATTATCTTATCTCAATACTCTAAATTTTTGGAATACTTAAATTTTGCCATCTCGAAACTGCTGCAATAATTGTATAGCATTGAATGTGGGGTTTTTTTTGTTAAAAATAGAATATCATCATATGAACACAATAAGAAATGTTTGACATTGAAATAGTCCATGAAATTCAGTCCAACTTTCTTTACTTTTGTGGCATTTTAAATGCTTAGAAATTAGCAGGCATGTTTTCCTGCATGTCTGTATAAGCACAGCATTTGACTCTGTGCTAAGACCAAGTTGTTTCCAAGTTAGAGGACTATTTTCTGTCTTTTTGTTTGACCGCCATTTACAAAGTAATAGGGGCTAGATAAAGAAATTAGGACAGATCTGTGGTTGGCCTTTTTTATGGTCTAAATGAATTCCACTAATTTGATTCAGAGAAAGGCAGTCTCTTGTGCTTGTAGGTCTGAGACTTCACTTTCATTGTTCTATTTTTCTACAGGAATTAAGAAAAGCTGTAGCTTTTAAGTTAATAGGACCAAGCCTCTTGAAAGCTTTGCCTGTCAATGCATTCTTAAGTTGTACTTACTGAGGAATTTTGAGTGAGAATTTAAGTTCATTGAGGCATCTGGGTCATTTATTTATAGAAATCTGGCTTTTTCAGAAAAAAAACCAACAAAACACACACACACAGAAAAACCAAAAACCAAACCAAACCAAAAAACAAAAACAAAAACAAAATTATGTATCAACCGTGTCAGGTTTTCTCATGCATTTTGCACATAGGCATATCCACTCATGATTTATACTGGTGATAATACAATTGACAGAATAATAAGGATGTCACAATTTAGTCAGTATCTCCAATTTCATCACAGTAATACATGGCCTGAGCTCAGAGAATGGTCTTAAAAGGCTGGACAGAAGAGAACTTCCTGCCTGGCTGGATGTGCATTTAGGATCTACTCCCTACAGCTTACCAAATGAGGCTTTGAAAAAAATCCACATTTCGAACCAAAGAAATTTGAAGTCCCATTAATAGGATTTAAGTGCTTGAGCCCTAGACCTGTTGGTTACGCAAAATGAATGTGAACTCCTTTCCTTATCTGTACATCTGTTCCTCCATACACAGAATATTGACAGGAAATAGTGCTTTACAGTACTTTAAACAACACTTTGATTTTAATTATTATTTTTGACATTTTACAGTCTTAAAATATCATGTAAATGAAAAAAGTTCATTGCAGATTCTTTATTCAGTTTGCCCTCTTTAGAAGCATAACAACTAAAGTCTTAAGGGAAAATACAAAACATGATAGGCAATCTGTAAGAAGGAAGATAAAATGGCTGATAAAACCTCAGCAAATGTCATTAGCTAAATCCAGGTTCCAATTGCAAAATAAATACTCACTCAAGTGTTAGATTGAATTAAACTAATTTTGATATTGATATTTTTAGAAGCTCATTTTGTTCAAGTAAGAAATAACCCTTAGACTTCATCCTCTCCCTGTTCTCCACTTTTAAATTCCTACAGGCTCATTAACTGGATTAATTTCAGGGCTGCCCACCTCCTGTGTGGGAGTCACAGAATTATATCCCTCCCATGTGGTAGGTCCCTTCATACCCTACCTTTTGTGAGAGGCAGAGCACATGCTGTATCTGTGCTGGGGGGCCCATGGTGCTGAGAACTCTCCTACTGATAACTAATCCTGGGATTCCTGCTCATTGACTCATGCTCAAGCCTTGGTTCCAAAGTGTCAGAAAGCAGCTACAGTGGAAGTTATGACACAGCGTGTAGCTGCTGATGACAGGCTGGGAATGGGCACAGACCCATTAATACCAATTCGTCTGTCTGACTATCTGGATGTTCCTTTGCCTGCCCTGCCTGCCCCCCACCCATCCTCCTGACCACAAAAGCTGGTGACTCTAGCGGTGGGATCAGAATTACAAATCTGGTCTATTGTCCTCTTCCAGATAGCATGATCAAGCAGAGGGCTGCAGATATTCGACCTGATCTAATTGAAGATGTCCCTGCTCATTGCAGGGGCAGCTGGACTAGATGACCTTTAAAGGTCCCTTCCAATCCAAACTATTCTATGATTGTATTCATGAGAAACCCTGACAACTTTTGCATACCTTATTGTCCCTTCTCCCATTTCTCAGCCCTCCTTTTCAAGGCATTTGTGGCTCCCTGTCTCTTCCCCAGTCTCACCCCAAACAAACTACCCGCTACAGTTGCTTTTTCTCTATTGGTCCTCGTTTTGTAATATCCATACCCAAATTTAGAATTTCTGATATCTTTACCTAGGTAGTCTCAGCTTTATATGGTGCAATTGATAGGGTTACCTAGGCACAGGTAGCCTCAAAAGATCCCCAGTAGTCCTCTCCAAATATCTGTGAAATTCAGACATTTCTCACATACCTCCCTGTTAAGCATGTGTAAAATCCAGCCTTCCCTCATGGTGCTATCTACAACTTTTTCCTGCTTCTCACACTGTACCGATAATGTTCAGAAGCTTCTTAGATCATATCCAATAGCTTTTAATTTTTTGGTTTTTTAGGTAAACCTCACGCCAGGGCCTAGTCAATGGTGTAGTTATTTACCTGCAATCCTAACCTGGTGCTGAGCCGCTTTTAAAGTATCTTGAGGTCTCACATAAATTATATTTCACAGTAGAATACACCTTTCCTTAGGAAATCATGAGGATTATCATCGGAATAAATGGGAATTATTCATATAAATCTATACACATTTATAAGAGAATAAACTCCTCCATTAACAATTCCCTGGTATTCAATTTTCATTGACAAAAAGACAAAAAGGAGTATTAAAACCATGCTGCATGTGACATGGATTGCTCACAAGCAACTGCAGAACTATGCATTCTTATCTGAACCTCAGATTACTTTCCTGAAAGTTTAGTTATGGCATTTGCTAAAGTATCCTGTATGCTTAACCAAGTGTGGCTTCAACCAAAAAAAAAGAATGAAACCAAAAAGAACACTTTTTTTCTACAAAATCAGGTCATACATTGCATCGTTTTGTTGTTGTATTTTCTTTCTAAGAACTGTGCTTATGTAACATGAAGGCTTTTGCAAAGTTTGATTAAAGCCTGGAAATCTATAGTTTGTGTAAAATCTGGAAATCTAAAGTTAAGTGATACATATAATACACTGCAGTTTAATCTATATTCCAGGCAGTGCTTGACTATTTGGGAAAGCAAAACTGGAGACAAATTCAGAGTTCCTGCTGCTCACTGAATCGGTCTGTTTAAACAGTCCTTTACCAGTTATGCACCTATAAACTCCAAGGGAAGATCCTGATAATGTTGGATGAAACAGATGAAGGGAACTGTTTCCTTCTTGATGATGAGTAGGTTTTTCCTTTGTTTCTGTGTATCAGTCTAGTTTAGCTTTATGTGGTCTGTGAACTGGGGGGCGGGGGAGGGGGGGGGAATGATGCATATTAATTAGTAACTCTCCAGTCATCCAGTACACAGGCACGTAGTTTCAAAATATTCCCCTGTGGATGTTACCCAATGTATGCATACAATGAGCTCCTCATGGAATCTTGACCATCAACCATGATTCAACTTTAATCTGCCAGCCATCATGTCTGTCTGCTTCTCTCTCTCTGACTCACTCATCTTACAAAAATGGCATTTTGCGAGAGAAGCATTGTTCACTCTTAAGTTCTCTAAATGGTACAAAGAAAGTATTGAGGACCAGAGGCTCTGTTCATTTTTTCTTCTAATTCCTAGTATGGAGTAGGACTGCTTAAATCTGAAATGCAGTTTGTCAATGCTAAAACCGTTTTCACTTTCTTTAAATTCTTCAGCCAAAATTAGGAAGCATGATTTCCCAGGAATTCATCTAGTTTATACTTCCGTCCCATCTAAACAATTAATCCTAAAGGTCTTTCTAGAGAAGATGTATATTCATCAAACTAATGCTATATTGTAAATGGTACTAGGTTGCACATCATTTGAGGAGAGTCATTGTGTATTAGGGAGTACTGGGCTAAGACATCATAAGCAAAATATTAACTGGATATTAATGGGTTTTTTAGGAATACAAAATCATAGAATCATAGAATCTTCATGGTTGGAAAGGACCTTTGAGATCACCGAGTCCAACCATACACACACACATACAAAAAAACCCCAGAAAACAATAAAAAGGAAAAAAAGAAAAAAAAACACCACAACCCCCCCACCCCCAAAACCCCCAACAACCTACAATCTCTGCCCTTCAGAGCATGCCCTGAAGTGCCAAATCTAGACATTTCTTAAACACCTCTAGGGATGGTGACTCAGCCACCTCCCTGGGCAGGCTGTTCCAGGGCCTGACCACTCTTTCAGTAAAGTAATTCTTGTAATTCTTCCTAATATCTAATCTAAACCTCCCCTGCCACAACTTCAGACCATTTCCTCTGGTCCTGTCATTATTCACCTGGGAGAAGAGGCCAACACCCACCTCTCTCAAACCTCCTTTCAGGTAGTTGTAGAGGGCAACGAGGTCTCCCCTCAGCCTCCTCTTCTCCAAGCTGAACATGCCCAGCTCCCTCAGCCTCTCCTCATATGACCTGGTCTCCAGACCCCTCACCAGCCTGGTATCTCTCCTCTGGACACGCTCCAGCACTTCAGTGTCCCTCTTGTACAGAGGGGCCCAGAACTGAACACAGTACTCGAGGTGAGGCCTCACCAGCGCTGAGTACAGAGGCACGATCACTTCCCTGCTCCTGCTGGCCACGCTATTCCTGATACAAGCCAGGATGCTGTTGCCTTCTTGGCCACCTGGGCACACTGCTGGCTCATGTTAAGCTGGCCATCCACCAGCACCCCCAGGTCCTTTTCTGCCGGGCAGCTTTCCAGCCACTCTTCCCCAAGCTTGTAGCGTTGTTTGGGGTTGCTGTGACCGAAATGCAGGACCCGGCACTTGTCCTGATTAAACCTCATACAGTTGGCCTTGGCCCATCGATCCAGCCTGTCCAGGTCCCTCTGTAGAACCTTCCTACCCTCAAGCAGATCAACACTCCCACCTAGTTTGGTGTCATCTGCAAACTTACTGAGGGTGCACTCAATCCCCTCATCCAGATCATTGATAAAGATATTAAACAAAACTGGCCCCAAAACTGAGCCCTGAGGGACACCACTGGTGACCAGCCCCCAAGAGGATTTCACCCCATTGATCACAACTCTCTGGGCACGGTCATCCAGCCAGTTTTTAACCCAGCAAAGAGTACGCTTGCCTATGCCATGATTCGCCAGCTTCTCCAGGAGAATGCTGTGGGGGACGGTGTCAAAGGCCTTACCAAAGTCCAGATAGACAACGTCCACAGCCTTCCCCACATCCAGAAGGCAGGTCACATGGTCATAGAAGAGATCAGGTTGGTTAAGCAGGACCTCCCTTTCCTAAACCCATGCTGGCTGGCCCTGATCCCTTGGCTGCCCTGCACTTACTGTCAGAGCTCGCTCAAGATGATCCTCTCCGTGATCTTTCCTGGTACCGAGGTCAGGCTGACAGGCCTGTAGTTTCCCGGATCCTCCTTCCGACCCTTCTTGTAGATGGGCGTCACATTAGCCACCCTCCAGTCATCTGGCACCTGCCCCGTTGACCAGGATTGTTGATAAATGATGGAGAGAGGCTTGGTGAGCTCTCCCACCAGCTGTCTGAGTACTCGGGTGATTCCCATCTGGTCCCATAGACTTATGTGTGTCTAGGTGCAGAAGCAGATCATTGACTACTTCCTCCTGGATTATGGGTGGGTTGTTCTGCTCTCCATCCTTATCTTCCAGCTCAGGAGGCTGAACACCCTGGGGATAGCTGGTCTGACTACTGAAGACGGAGGCAAAGAAGGCATTAAGTATCTCAGCCTTTTCCTCGTCCTTGGTTGCAACTTTCCCCCCCGCATCCAGTAAGGGATGGAGATTCTCCCTGGCTCTCTTTTTGTTGATGTATTTATAAAAGCTTTTTTTGTTGTCCTTCATGTTAGTGGCCAAGTTGAGCTCCAGCTGGGCTTTTGCCTTCCTAATTTTCTCTCTGTATAACCTAACAAGATCTCTGTACTGCTCCTGAGTTGCCTGTCCCTTCTTCCCAAGGTCGTAAACCCTCCTTTTATTCCTAAATCCCATGCGAAGTTCCTTATTCATTCAGACAGGCCATTTTCCCGCCCTTTAGACTTGCGACACTTTGGCTCTTTTTGGCCTTTGGGTCTTTTTGGGCACTTTTGGCCTGCTCCTGGGCCTTTAAGATTTCCTTCTTGAAAAGTGTCCAGCCTTCCTGGACCCCTTTGCCCTTCAGGACTATCTCCCAAGGGACTCTCTCAACCAGTTTCTGAACAAGCCAAAGTCCGCCCTCCGGAAGTCCAAGGTGGAGGTTTTTCTAGTCCCCCTCCTTACATCACTACGAATTGAAAACTTGACCATTTCATGATCACTAAACCCAAGACGACCTCCGACCACCACATCTCCCACTAGTCCTTCTCTGTTTGTGAACAGTAGGTCTAGCGAGGCACCTCCCCTGGTAGGCTCACCTACCAGTTGTGTCAGGAAGTTGTCTTACATGCACTCGAGGAACCTCCTAGCCTGCCTGCTCTCTGCTGTGTTATATTTCCAGCAGATACCCGGCAGGTTGAAGTCCCCAACCAGAACAAGGGCTGGTGATTGCGAGACTTCAGCCAGCTGCTTACAGAATACTTCATCTGTCTCCTCATCCTGGTTGGGTGGTCTATAGCATACTCCCAGCACAACATCTCCCTTATTTTCCTTCCCCTTCATCCTTACCCATAAACACTCGACTTTATCATCACTGGAATCTAGCTCTATACAATCAAAACATTCCCTAATGTACATAGCCACACCCCCGCCTCTCCTTCCTTTCCTATCCCTTCTGAAGAGCTTATGGCCATTCATCGCAGCATTCCAGTCATGACAGTCATCCCACCATGTTTCCGTGATGGCAACTACATCATAGCTCTCCTGCTGCACAAGGGCTTCCAGCTCATCCCGTTTGTTGCCCATGCTACGTGCATTCGTGTAGATGCACTTGAGCTGGGCTACCGATTTCACCCCCATCCTTGGCCCTTTATCCCTAGGCTCATTACTAGTGGGCCTGGTTTTATCCCCTTCCCCCTTCGTTTCTAGTTTAAAGCCCTGTCCATCAGCCTTGCTAACTCTTGGCCTAGTACCCTTTTTCCCTTTTGGGATAGGGTTTTCCCATTCTTAGCAAGCAGGCCTGGTATCCTGCAGATCAAACTATGATCATAGATCCCAAAGCCCTGCTCGTGGCACCAGTTTTGGAGCCAGGTGTTGATCTGTCTGATTTTTTAAAATGATCTTTTAAATGCAAGCTTGACTTTAGCATCAGCAAAATGTTGGGTATCGAGTGAAAGAACAAAATATCACTAAAAGAAAGTCACAGAACATACAAGAGCCAAAAGAGGCATTGAGTCTTTTTCTTCCAAGTCTGTACGTTTTTCTTGTCTAGATATTATTTAGTGACCATTAGCTCATCAACATGCTTGACTATGCTCATAATCAGTTAGCATTTTCACAGCTTTTACTATGTTGTACGCAGTATTGAACTGTGTAAGTAGCCAGAGTTCAAAGAATTGTTTGTGACCTGAAATATATGGCTTTTTGTGTGGAAGTTCTTGGGACATGTGAGATGGAATTATCAGGCTTACCCATTCCTTCACAGTTGCATGACAGGTGATGTAATAGGAAGAAAAATGTTGACCTTTTATTAGTATCCAGGCAGGATATTGCTATTATGCTCAAAAATCTTTATGTTGAGCGTGGAGATAACTACAGAATACGTAAAAGAGAAATAAAGAACAAACTACAGGTAAATGGAAAAGATAGAAAAAAGGCAGTTGTGGTAAAGAAAGAACAACACAATTGGGAATGGCAAAATCAATACTCTATTTTAAGCAGTGAACAGAGACCAGGCTTCACTCACAATTCAGTGACTAACAACACTCTCCAGTGTGCACATAGAGTAAAGTTTAGGGTGAAATGGATGACTTATCTTAGGGAAGAAAGAATCTTCAACTATACCCTGCCCTTGAAAATTCCCTTTGAGTGTATGTTTATCTAAGATCTAGATAGCTCAGGAGTTATTTTCTCTTAATATGATCTTAGAATTAAAAATATAAATATATATGTCCATGAGAATTTAGTGGCCTGCTCTCTGTTGTGCATACTTCATGAAATTAACTGAAATTGAATCTTTTCATTATGGGAGTCTGCTTACTCTGCTTAACTCGGTACAAATTAAAAGATTAATTTCATACAACATAAATGTATCATTATGTGAAGTTGGTGGCAAGTAAAATTCATAGGAAAAAAAAAAGTTTTTTCTCAACCTTTTTTCCTGTTATGGTTTAGGAGACAATATGGAGCAGGAAACTACTTGGGAATGTAGCACAATTCAACATAGTGTTTGTACATTAGCGCTTTCACATGCCCATGTGTACAAGCTTTTCCTTAGTTTCAGTGGGACCTTACTTCTATATTTACTCTTTTGTTGTTTAGCATATTAAAATTTTACTAACCACCATAGTTTCAAAAGTCCATTGCATCCCATACCTGTAATTTACTGCAATAGACCCTCACTTCCACTCTGGAATTCCTCAGATTCACACTGGTAAGTTCATGTCTGTTGTAAACTGATGCTTATTTCAGCAAGATCTTCTTGCTAGGCTTAAGTGGAATAGAAAAAGTCTACAGTTTCCCCTGGTGTCTCATTGATGCAGCTTTGATTTGGTAAGCTCATCGTACCACATTATGAAGGTGACGTCTGTAAACCTCCAGTGCTTACTAACCACTAACTTCATCAGTTTTGTAGATGGTCTCTGCATGAGTACAGATTAGACTTTTCCTTTAGAGATGTATATGATTCCAGATACTACTTTCTTCTACTCAGTCAGCAGAAAAAAAATCTCTAATTATGCTGTGGGCACAGTCAACAGAGTCAGCAAAACAAAACTCATTATGTATCACAAAAAATCCAGCAGTGAACAGCTCACACAAATTCTTCATGGAGTTACAGACAATAGATTCTCTACTAGCAGAAAAAAGGTCTGACTTGCTGTCACCTTGATAAGTTCTTGAACTATTTTTGTTTTCTTTCTTTGGTACATTGACATTGCAATTTCATACATTCCCTTTTATATTATTTTGGCAAACTTTCTTTGTTACAGACATTGTACAGATATGCTACTAAAACACTGAAAATTCATTAGCTCATACTCCATAAAGATGTTAGCTTTAGCAATATATTTTGGATATGGTTGGTTTGTGCTGTAGTAAAATACAGTTTGTGTTTTCCTAATAAGTTGTTTGTGTTTTTATTTTCTCCCTGTTCCACAGAGTGAAGAGGACAAAGAAGCAGGAGAACAACATATGCATAATCCTGTTTAACCATAGCCTGCTGTCCTCTACTTTTGCCTCTGACTTCCAACAATCTCTGTAAACTTTGTGCAAGTAATTTGAAACTAAGACAAGTCTTGAACTATAAATCTTCACCATTTTTATGGACTTAAACAATTTATGGGTGTTGGACGTTTTTTCTGGTTTAATCTGCTTTTCTTCTATTTCAGTGAACGGCCAGATATATTTAATGTCTGTTTTTCCTCGCCTGTATTTCCAATTTACTTATTTCTCAATTCTATCTCTGTGCTCAGACTTAAAAGGATGACATAACCACCTTCCTCCAGTCTTCTCTGACACAAAGATTTATTTAAAAAAAAAAAAAAAATATTTCAGGGCGACTTCCTTAGGGTATGCAGAGAGAAGTAGCTTGCTGATTGCCTCGCACTTGCTCTCGTCATATCTGCTGCTCTGTTTTGCAGTTTCAGATTCCAGCAGAGATGACAGCAGTCAGGGAACAGGAAAGATAAACTAACAAAGATATATTTTAGGTAGATTTGATTTATGTTAAGGGTTTATATTAAATTGGATATTTGATCAATCGCATACTGTTAGGTAAAAAGAAAGCCCTAAGATGAACACAGCTCAGAATGATATTAGGTCTAAAGAGTCAGATATCTTTTGAAGATTAATACCACCATCAACCCCCAAAACCCAATCAACACCAATTTCGGTTTCTCTGCAAAAAAAACCTTCCCAAAATAACCCCTTAAATAACAGATTAAATTTAAGTGTTAAAGTGTTTTGGAGTTTGGAGTTGGTTTTTTTTGTTTGTTTCTCTTTGGTTGGTTGGTTTTGTTGTTTGGGTTTTTTCTGTAGCAAGTGGTACCTTTTTTTTTTCTCTTTAACGTAACTAGGCGACAGGATCAGCTGTAACTGTGTTATTTCTCTTTTCTGAACATAAATTGAAACATTTTAATTTTTTCATGGAATTTTATAAATCTTTCTGCCAATTATTATGATGCTTTAAACTCCAGATTGGAATTTTTGTCACTTAATCTCTAATTTTTTTCTGAATCCATTCCTAGGCAATTTTTTGGTATATATATACCAAAGTGTATAACAATTTTTTATGTCCTCAGTCCCTGAAGGAACATTAATACTATATGAAACTATTAATATTTCATAGAAATGTGCTTGACCATGCATGCCTGGTCAAATTCTTTGAGTTCCCTACTGAAACAGAATCAACCTAAAATATCTGATATCTGAAGACTGGAAAGTCTGATATAATTCAGTAGATTTCAGCTATGTTGTTCCTGATCCACAAAGATAGTGAAAACAGGATTAAGTTCTGTGTGCATCCCCTTTCATGTTCTTTCAAATATACTCACTTTCATTTCTTTTTGCCTTTCATTTTGAAAAGATGAAGTGCATTTTTAATCTTAAATACTACTTTTACATAGTGTCCTAACATTAACATTTAGCTTAAATTTGTAATATATGATTGACCTCAAGTGAACAATATTGCCCTGGACAGTCGTCAGCCAGTGTTATGACACCACCATTGGTAGAGACTAATGAGAACTATAAATGTCAAGCTTACAAAGCAATCGACATCAACTTTGAATGACAGTCTTGTCAAAAATGCAAGTACATTTCAACTGTAAAGTAAATAACTATTTTTAAAACTGCTGTGAATGAGGACCTGACTCAACAGGCATTTCGGCCTTAGCACAATTATCTGATAAAGGTGAAAGAGGCACTGTAAATATACTCTAAAAATAGGTTGTCATACATGTAACTGGGCAACTGCACTGCAACTTCCTTCTGCAAACTTTCTATTTACAATGTTTTTTGTGATCAGACACAGGTCCTAGCCACTGCTGCTTCTGATCTGTTTTCACATGCTTAAATTCCACTTGAAAATGACAGCATAGCTATTATGTTTCTCACAGCAGAAAAAAAATGCAAGATTCTGTTGTCATATTATTAATTAGAAAGTGATACTGTAGCATACTGTTGATTAATTTATCTTCTTTTGTTGACTTGAAGACATGCAATACTGCAGTCAAATCACAGGACCAGTCTTCATTCTACACAACTTTCTCTGTTCTACAATGATCAAACAGTACAGTCTTCAGAAGCAAAGAAAAAAGGGAACAGGGGAAAATGACAGGGAGGAGATAAACAGATATCTATTTCAACTGGGTAAGTTGGTGTGAAATTTTGGCATGACTGTTGGATCTCGCACACAGACATAATCTAACTTCCTCAGTTTGCAGTCTAAGTCCCCAAACCATATGATATTTATTCATAGAGAGGTACCTTGATGACATACAAAGTATATTATCATCACCCAAATTTAGGCACATGCTGAAGTGCTCAGGTAATGGTTGCGTTGATTGAATTTGTACTACTATGGCTCTTTGTACAACATTTTAATAATACCAGTAATTTTGCTGCTTTTTTTCCCTATAAAGTCTTTGGCTTAATATCAGTAGAGAATGTATGGTGTTCACTTCTTTGTCAACCATTCAGTTTCAGTTTTCTCTCTTTTGTTCAATATATGGGTATGTGCCCTGCTCATTGAGCACCATTGCAATTTTGCTTGTAGACACAGAAGCAGAGCTCAGTCTAGTCTGCCAAGGAAAATCTAATGGCCACATCTCCTAATTGTGAATGCTCTACATCAAAAGTTTTAAAATGTTCAAGAGATGCTTTGACAGTATATGATTCAAATACTCAGTGAAGTATTATAAATATTTATATTAGAAAAAAAAAGATGAGAAAAGAGAGCAGTAGATCCCATTTGATTGCTTCCTTATGATTTCTATTAACAAGAAGAAAATTTATAAAAAGTAAGTCTCATCAGGAGGGCACGTAAAGAAAAAAGTGGCAGAAATTTTCTAGATTCTTCAAAATATCTTTATTTTAATGATTACAAGTGAATGAGCTCAAGGCAGCATGTACATTAAGCCTAAATATTTTCTGGAGCATTCATTTATAAATATGGGTAAAATGAAACTCTTAAATAGTAAAAATGTATTTTTAGTCATTACCTTATGAATCTTCGTCAGTCACCAATTTCGTTAACACTGAAACAGATAACTTTTACAAAGGATAGCATACTTAAGACATCCATAAAATATCATTAAGCCTGCACTGCAATAGGACATTAACGTTCTGCCAGAGAACAAGTACCAAGTGCTGTTTGGTTGGAGCAGTAAAGTATTACTTTATTTGCATTCTTTTTCATTTACATAAACTATTTTTCAGTCACAAACTATATTTCCTTTAAATAAACAGGTGATCATGTTTCAATGAAGATGTTTTCAGGAAAGCTTTCGGATTAAGTAAAAACTTCCAGTAGAGAGAGAAACAGGAGAGGCAATTAAACCTGGAAATTACAACACTTACCAGAAACCGAATCTTTGGCAAGCATAAGACGTATCTATCCTCTAATATTTTTACTCTTACTGTTTTATTGTGTGAGCCTTTTTTTTTTCTTTTTGATTAAAATTTTTGAAAAAATTGGGGGCTTGGGTTTTTGTGTTGTTTTGTTTTGTTTTGTTTTTCCCAGAACAACAACAAAATTTCAAGAGCTTCGTTCTTTTGTGTATAACAGTTGTTTTTTAGCCTCTCTATTTTTTAAAAATTTACTTTGGTGAGCTCCCTTTCAGGTTTTATTTTCACATAGTTTCTTCACGTCAGTTTGTACCTAGGAGGTTTTGTTAATTTGTCTAGTAAGTGTTGAAACACTGGGTACCTAAGCCGTATGGTATCAGCTCCCAGGAGGAATGACTGACAGAAGCTATTAAGCAGAAAAAACTTTGAAATAGGATCACCAGTGCTACTGTAGATGGATTTGAGTGTGGAAATGTATAGGTCTGGTTATCAGTACAACAAATTGTTCGTTCTGATTACTATTTCTCTCTTGCTTTAACATTTTGGGTACACTGTTCTACAATCATTCCGCACAATGTGCTTAAGTCTTTCAGAACAAATCTGTAGGCAAAAAGAACTCAATTAAAAAGTAAAAATATGTTTAATCTCATTTGTAAAATGAACGTGAAAAAGGTTCTTCTCTAAAAGACAGCATTAACAAATGGACAGTTAACACACTCAGAGAATAACAAAGACAAGATTTAAGGTGGATTTGCTATAGGATTTAAGATGGTGGTCTCAGAAGAACCATAAATAAGAGATAAATCTACAATAATTCAGTGTTAAGAAATTTGATTTCTTCCCTTTAAAACATGTTCCATGGGAGAATCTCTTAATATAGAACAGTTCATAATACAATATATTTGTATATAGTTTATACTAAGCAAGTGGACTTTCAAGTTATAAAGAAATGCTTATATTTTCAAAGTGTTCAAACAAATGTGCTATCATAGGTACAAAACACAGATTTCCAATAAGCCATTTATTCTAACTGCAGAAAATCACTAGAATACTCTGAGACAAAAATGACATTGATCAGCAATAAAATTTTCCATGGCTATGGGTACTTTTATCAAGCAAACATGAAGCTGTTCTGCAACAATCTGGGAATCAGAGACATATTATCTGATGTAAAGAATGTAGCGGGCTGCTCCAAACTACAGTAAAATTCAAAGAAGCTTTACCTCCTGTTTTCTGTGAGCTTTGAGTCAAACTGTTGGATCGCAAACTAAGCGGACAACAGCAAATGTTCAGAAACCTGCTTTCGTTAGTAGCTGTAGTACTTGCCCCATTCTTTTTTGGCATCTCCACAATTTTTTGCAATTTAAAGAGCATTGCTAGAAATCCCCATGGTTGTCTGACCCACATGATGACTGAATTTACCACCTATGGAGAAGAGAAGAGACCACACATGACAGATACTCTGCAGACAGGCACAGAGGGGTCCAGGCTGCTCCACCAGCTGCAGGTGTCAGCAGCCATAGTGTTTCCAAATGAAACATGAATTTTCAAGATCCTCTACCTTACTTTCAGGTTCATAGCATAGAAGATAAAGCTTCTTTTCCTGTTCTCAGGAACCACAGGTTTTATTTTTTGAAAGAAGAGTGCCTTGTTTGGTAAACTATGGAAAATAATTAATTCAGTTTACCTTTGAGTTGATATCCTCCATCCCTTACCTTCCACCAAATTAGCCCTGGCTTATCTTGTGTCTTCTTTGGTGGTCCCATGAAGCAGGGAAGAGCACTTCCTATGGCTGCCCTCACTGGCTGGCCATCTCATTCAGACTCTAGTATTAAGGAATCACATTTCCTTTTCCTCAGTCCACTGATCTGAGTCCCTCTCACTATCTATTAGCCTTCATGTAACTTTCAGGATCTTAATTATCTTTTCCACACTTATCCATTATTTAGATTTGGTTTAATGTGTCTCAAGGATTGAGAAGCTGCCAGTGGGGTCTGAGAGCATAAATTGTCTCTGTGTACCACTTAAATTGATCTTGTCCTTAGAATACTCTAGCCCATGAAAATGTGACAAATCACGGTCATTACATCTATATTACAATTCTGTTTAGTTGATTTTTCTGTTTTATTATTATTATTATTATTATTATTATTATTATTATTATTATATTGGCTCTTAATTTTATTTCACTGAAAATAAAATTTGGTATACTGCATTAACCCTGTTTAAATGTCTTTGTTCAGATATACATGATATGTAATGTAAAGGCTTCCTTCCAAAAATGAAGGGAAGAAACTACTCTCCCTAAGACTTTTCCACCTGGCATTATGTCTCATTTCCAAGCAGAGACACCTTGTTGAATGAAGAGATGGCTAATTCTGAACTATTCTTTTGCTGTGGCTGATAATTCTTTTCTGACCCATTTTATGACATAATGACATTAGGAGATTTAACTCCCCTATTATTTTGAGACTTTTGCCTGTCATATAGGATTTATTTTTAATTGAGCTCCATGGGCTAGAATATGAGCTTAAGATTTCACACTCTTTGTTCCATGATAGGACTTTCAGTAATATAGCTAGTAGGTTTGAACAGTAATAGTAAAACAAATGCAGACATCTTTCTGTCATCGTTCTTTTAAGTCGGATCACAGAGACAGAATTGAGAAATAAGTAAACTGGAAATACAGGCAGAGGAAAAACAGACATTAAGTATACCTGGCCATTCACTAAAACATAATAAAAGCAGATAAAACCAAAAAAATATCCAGAAAATGTGTGTCTTCATTTTAATTATGCAGGGACTCTCCATAAAGAAATCCTACTTCTTTTTGTGCCACGTTTTCAGTTTTCTTTTTCTTTTTCTAACATTCAGCATTTCTTACTCATGTCACTTACCGTGACCTTTTCCTGTTTTGTTTTTCATTCTGCCTCATTTCTCAAGCATTTTGTTCTTTTCCTCATTTTTACTTTATCTGTTAAAATAATCAGTAATTGAATAGTTTATGGTTTCATAGACATGTCTTCTGTGGTCTGTAAACATGACCCTTCAATGAGATTAGTAGGGTGTAGAACGGGGATTAAATTCCTCTTAGTCAGACTTCATGCAGTGTTCCACCATCATAATAACGTCTCTTTATACTCAGTTCCCATCTGGAAAGCTTTCTTTTATGGCTAGTCTTTTTTGAAATCAAATAAATAAAATAAAGCCATTGTAGAAACAGAGAGTGCAAATAGGATGTAATACATGATGTGAGCTGGATGCCTTTACATTTGGAACCCTTTACTTAGAGGATTTTCTATACGTTTTTTCATGAACTCAAAATATGAACCTTCATTCAGACACTACCTGATAAATTCTTCTCTGACTGGTTGCTTGTGGACCCCTTAATTCATTCAAAAGTTGCATTTGGTCTTCAGCATTCTTCACCAAAAAGCAACAGAATCACAATTTGCTATTTTATTTGCAAAATAAGGATGTGGTAATTACTTCATTTAAAAAAATTCAAAAATAAATGGAGTTGTCCTAACTAAGTACATTGCATATTGTTTAAATTCTAATTAAATACAAGAAAGTTATATATACCAATTAAACTGAATGCTGGTGCATACCAACATGGATATTCTATTTTTTTCAGGAGTCATTCAACTGTTAATTTTTCTAATAGATGGACAGTCGTTATTTAATTAAAGTAATAATCAATGACCTATTAATGCTTCTCACAATAAGAAACAGAACTTTCAAACAAACTGCTCCATCTGTAGTATGGAAGAAGCACCAGCTGAAATTCAACTTCATGAATCATTTTTCATCTATTTTTTCCCTTGATCAGAAGTTATTTACATAAAGTTGAAATAAGCTATGACTGCAGCCTTTTCCCCATTTCTGTCCCCATAAAACTACTTAGCTAGCATGGAGGAAATCGTGGAATGATTTCTTTTTCTGGAAGGTAACTGCCGACTAAGAGTATGACAGCTGCAGTACTATAGCTTTTCACAGTTGTCAATTAAGAGGAAACAGATCATCAAAACTTGAATGCTTCATTTTATAATGATCTTCTACATTGTGTTATTTTAAAAAGGCAAGTGCCTCTTGACAAGGCTAAAAAAAGGAAGGGGAGGGGGAAAGCTTCCAGTGCTGGCAGCTGACACTCTGTAAAAAGTTTTTTCCAAGAGAAATTGAAAATGGTGAGGTTTGTTCTCAGTTTTCCAGTTCTTGATGTTAATACAAACAATAATGAGCATAATAACAGCATGGATTTGAAACAACTCTATGATGCTGCTTTCTGGAGAAATAATGGAATATTTTAATTTTTTTTTCCATAAGATATGTCTGGCAGAAGTTTCACAGACCTTCGTAGACGGAAAACAAGGGCATTGCCTGCTTCTCCTGTTCAGGACGGTTAGTTTCTGGGTTGACCCTTTCAAATAAAAGGAGGTAAAGGAAACAAAGTTGTTCAGGAATGATACTGAGATACAATTAATACTGTGACCAATGTTGTGATCCAACAGAGCATTTATTATTCTGGGCAGATGACCACTGAACTTTTTATCTGTGTAGATCATCACAGGGAACAAGACCTCATCGTAACCAGAGCAGAAATATCTGTGCAGCAGGACCTGCTGTAGTTCCTGACAGAGTGTACCAACTCAATCCAAGAGTTGTTTTTCTCCCTTTTAGGTGCATATCTGAAAATGTCACATTCCATAGGGAATCGTGACTAAACCAGGAGATGTAAACTAGGCAATGTAAACACATCTGGGTGGAATCTCACCCTGATCACACCCATGGAAGCTGTGATTCTGAGCAGCTCTCTGTAGAAGATGCTACAGAGATGGAAGTTTCAGAGCAGGGAGAAGGAATGAAGAAAAGAGGGGTATGCTCTAAGGACTCTGTGCTATCTTACTTAGAGTCAGACCACCCTTAAGTGTAATTTTCATTATGACACTGTGTCCATCTCATAAAATATTGATATTCTGTACATAACTCCAAGACAATTTACAAAATTACTGTAACAGAAGTTCTTCAGAGGAGAAATCCAAAGGGAAAACATATTAGAAGACATAAAATCCCAGTGCCAAATCCAAAAACATTGTACACACATTAAATTACTGAAAATTAATCTGACAATATTTCTTTTGTTCCTCTCATTTTCCGCATTTTATGCCCATGTCTTATCTATCTGCTGTATCTTATCAGTTAGCTTTCAAGATTTTGAACATGGTTGTACAATGTTTAGCACTGGGGCCTAAACCATCTGAGGTCTCTAAATATATGCAAAAAAAAAAAAAAAGAGGATTAATATCAGAGACAATTCTTTTCTTATCTGAGTGTTATGTCTTAGGAAACATTTTTTCTGGTTTTCTTTTCTTTTTTTTTTTTTTTTTTTTTTTTTGTTAATAGTATTGCATATGTAAAGAAATCTCCCTACCCATGTGCTTTGGCATGAAAAACAAGTCAGAGCGATGTTCTACCCAAGTAATATTCCCAAGACTATTTCCAAAACCACAGAAAACAGTACTGTGTAAAATTTAACAGCTAAATGATGTTTTAGACCTCTTTTGTTCCTCTAATACACAGGTAGCATGTACCTGAGAACTTATGAATGGTCCATTATAAATCTTTCTTACTGCAAATCCAGTTCCAGGGAATGAAAAATATCCAATAGATATCATAGAATCATAGAAAGGCTAGAGAGTTAATGGACATGCATAAACCAATCACACAAATACTAAAGGTATGTACACAAAGCTGTTGCTTGTACACCCACAAAGTACCTATGTTATTTCTGGCCCCTCTTATGTGTAAATGTATCATCTGCATCTGCATATTTCATAGAATCATAGAATCATAGAATGGTTAGAGTTGAAAGGGTCCTTAAAGATCATATGGTTCCAACCCCCCTGCCATGGGCAGGGACACCTCCCACTAGACCAGGCTGCTCAAAGCCCCATCCAGCCTGGCCTTGAACACCCCCAGGGATGGGGCATCCACAGCTTCTCTGGGCAACCTGTTCCAGTGTCTCACCACCCTCATTGTAAAGAACTTCATCCTAATGTCTAATCTAAACCTACCCTGTTCTAGTTTAAAACCATTGCCCCTCGTCCTATCATTACACTCCCTGATAAAGACTCCCTCCCCACCTTTTCTGTAGGTCCCCTTTAAGTACTGGAAGGTCGCAATAAGATGTCCCTGGAGCCTCGTCTTCTCCCGGCAGAACAACCCCAACTCTCTCAGCCTGTCTTCATAGGAGAGGTGCTCCAGCCCTCTGATCATCTTTGTGGTCTTCCTCTGGACTTTCTCCAGCAGGTCCATGTCCTTCTTATGGTGGCCACGCTTCTTTTGATGCAGTCCAGGATGTGGTTGGCTTTCTGGGCTGCAAGCGTACATTGATGGCTCACGTTGAGCTTCTCATCAACCACCACTCCCAAGTCGTTCTCCTCAGGGCTGCTGACATGTTTCTCCCTTAGAATACACCAATTAAGAAGTTGTAGAATAAACAAAGCCATGATTTCTACCAGCACAGAAACACATTGCAATCCACAAGACACAGATAAAAATTACACCACCAAACAGTGACAGAGTAACAGTACGTAGGATTGCTTCTCAGTAAATGTCTCTGAGCATGTCTTGAGAGTGACATGATAATGAACTATTTAGTTATGCATATTCCTCTGCAGTCTGTATTAGCGGTAGTCTTTTTTCTTCCCTATCCTTTTTTTGAATGAAGTTTTGTACATTATTCTGTACACTATTTATTTGCAAAATACCTAAATATTGCAAGTTAATTACCAACTTTCAAAGATATAAGCACTGACCTAAGGAGAAATCACCAAATATTTAAATTAAGGGAAAAAATAATTAAAATCTATATTTAACAAGTATTTATTGTGTATGTATGTATGCACTTATTTTTTATCTCAAGTAGTTTCTTTGTTTGGATGGATCAGTACCTTTAGTGTAGTAGGGTTATTAATAGCCATTAGGCTATTAATTAGTACGTTGTCAGATTAAGATTTAAGTAATTTTCACACTTTTTCCTTTGCATTTAAGTTTCCTTTAGTTTTATCACCGAAGAGACTAGGTTTGATCAATTTAATTAAAACAATGGACAAAAAAACACACCAAGGATTTCTTGCTTAAATTTCATGCTTCATGCTCTTCTCATCTTTATTCAACATGCTTCCCATGGTTTATGTAATACAGTAGATGAGTTGTTTTTATTAGACCATCTCTATTTTAAAAATTTTTGTTAATAAAAGTAAAGAACTTTTTTCTCTCTTAGAATGTATCTGTAAAGGCGCGGAGGACTAGATCTTTTGTTTGGAGATTATGGGACCTTTCCATTTTAGAAGGAATGCTTGTGCGAGGTGATGTATTAGATATTCTCTTAATCCTTGAGCACTACTGCTTGAATCCAGTTAGAAGGTCAGCAACTGTCATATCAGCTCTACGTCAGGAGATTTTATTAACCTTGGTCTCCTGTTATTGACTCTTCTACCCTAATATTTTGATGTGATTATATCCAAATGCAGTCCCATCTTTTCCTAATCTCTCTTGGAGGGGTCACTCATCATTTTGCAAAAATATTTTGGCAATGTCCTTTTGTATTTAAACAATGCCTTGAACAATTTTTTGAGGCTTTACATTTGGGTTTTTTTTCCTTTTGCTGGAATATTTCATTTTTAGAAGTAGTATACTATTCTTTCAAACTCACTTGTTTAACTTTGTATATGCAGTCCAATATTAATTGAAAAAAAAAGCACATAAAAATCTCAGAATATCAAGTCTAAAATACATATTCCAGAAATACTTTGTTACGTGCATGGAACCTATTAATTGGGAGTACATTTATTCAAAGGAGCACATTCATTGTGGGATACACAAACCAGCCTAGATCATAGATATTCTAACAAAGAGTACTTGATTTGCTTTTATATGCATATACAATCTTCTCAGAGTTTGAAGTCTGATTTCATGGAATAGAATGTTTTCCCTTATATTCCAATTATATTAAAACTTTAGTCTGAAAATGTATCTGAAAATATCAGATTATGGATTTCGAGCATGATTTTTAGAGAAAGCTGAATAATGTGTGGATCAAATAAATCAACAACAATAAACGTAATTTTAAAAAAGCAATGCAATTTTTTTTTGGTAACTCTGTGCAGTTGATGTCTCTCATCTCTTCCCATGCTTTTCTTTCAGGGCCTGTGAAATTGTGTCAGGAATTTATGCAGTAACATATAAGACATAACTACTTCTTCCATCTGCTTTTGTCTCCAAGTTACGTCTTCCCTCAGGTTCAATCACATTTTCTAATAATTCAAAAAGTACCTAAAATAATTCTGTCACTTAAAATATTAGTCATGCTTAATATCATAACTCTTTTTTTCAGGTGGAAATTCAATTTTTTTTTCAACAAATTATATTCAAACAGGAAAAATGATAAATACGTATTTGAAGGATGACTTTACAAGGAAAAGGCATTTTGACAAAAGTAATTCTGACTTCCATTCTGATCTGCAATATTGCTTTGCATTTCAGTGGGATGCCTAACTGTAACTCATTCTTGTCAACATGAACTAATATCTCGGTCTGACAGTGAACTAGTTTGTATCTCTGAATTTTTAAACATATACATGCAAGTCTTACAGTGGTCTGTCTTTTCATCTTTGGCAGTTCGCTTTGAAAATTTATGTTATTGATCAGATCTGTAGCATTTGTCCTAGATATGCATCAATCATCTGCCACCAGTTTCTGATATACAGTTTTGAGCGGCTAACACAACGTTCAGATATCAGAGACACATACAGAAGTAACTAATTTTATGCAAACATAGACAAGCATATGCAAAATTATTTGCATGACTATCCTGAATACTCTACATTTCCCCAATTCACTATAACATTTCTCTGGGGGAATTAATCCACATCTTAAGCACTTAAATTTCAATTCTAACCATTTCCCTACTTTAAGTAATACAGTGAATATGTTGGGTTTATTTTTCTATGTAAAGTAAGAGAAAAATAGAGCTGTGTAGACCTTTCAAGGTCATGTAGATCAGCCTCATATCCCAGCAGAGGGTATTTTATATGTGCTCTTAGTGTTCCTTGCTAAAATTTTCATCCATTACTTTTTGCAATATCTATTATGTACAAAAAAGAAGACAATATCTCATTTCCTTATCCTTTGTGGCAGTTTTTTATCTATTTGAAGTCTAATATAGAATAATCCACTATAGAATAATCCTTCTCCCCTCTAAATAACTTCTGTTCTTTTAACCTCTCCTCATCAGTGACATTGCTAGAGCTCTAGGTATTTTACCTGTTTTCATCTAAAGGTCATTGAAGATCAGAGCCTCAAACTGAACGCAGGCCTGCAAATGAGATCTTACCTACATGGAGCAGTGTGTCTTACGAGCATTCTGCTATTTAGAAATCACTAATTTTCCCCTGTAAGAATCATGTTACATAATCCTCGATCCTTTCCTTCAGAAATACTGCTTAGTTCTTTGTTTCCTTAAACCTTGTTCATAAAGCTGAGTGTTCTTGCCTAAGCGTAGAAGCTTGCACTTGTTGTTAAATAGCAATTCATTTTATGTAACTAATGTTACTTGTTCTCTTCTATGCCTTTACAATTATTTGGGTTAACTGTCCTTGTAGCATGGAAGAAATTAAAGTTAATTGAAGTTCTATAATGTTCTGGCTTATGATCTCTTGCTTTTTAAAAAACAGTCCCTTGTCCTGTCACCTGCCTCTGTGGCTTCTTGTAGACAATTGTTAATATTGCTGACGTTATTTCAGCCAGTATCCTAGACACGCAAAGGTGAATTTCATCAACCCTGGGTTATCCAACGAATACCTAAATTTTCTCAGTACTTTAAAACATCTTCCTTTAGTGCAGTCTGAGATCTTATCTTTTTTTCTATTACAGAAATACCCATGCAGTTAGACGAGTTTACTTTTTTACTAAAGATAATAGCAAACAACGTATTACAAACTTTAATCTTTATGGTATCATTTTAGTAGCTTGTAATTCTACTGGTCAGAAGGCATGAAGACAGTTATAGAATTAAAGGTTTCCCTTTTGTCTGTCATTGCTTCTTAATTTTTCCCAGGAGATCTCATCTCATTAAGTCTGCCTGTTCTGAAATCCATCGTTTTCAGTCATTCACTCTCCTGCATTTAATTTCTGATGGTTAGGTACCTCCAACAGATGTCGCCATTCATGGATGTCGCCATTCATGGTGGTCCTCATCACCCAGGTCTCTGTCAGGGTGTGCATTCTCATCCAGTTGCTCCCTAGTGTTTAGAAGAAAACCTAGACAAGTATCTTTTCAGGTTGCTTGCTCTACCTGTATTTCACAATCTTGCTGGATTTTTCTTTATAATATATTCCTTTTCTAGCAGGAGTGGGATTTAACTCACTTGGAGTTTAGTGTTTATCATATGGGTAGCTACACAGACCCAGCTGTGAAACTTCCATCATACTCGTTGTCTACTGAGTCATATAGTTTGTAAGCTAAATATTTAATCATAATGTCAGTATATATTTGAACATGAGAATGAAACATACACTTTCCCTGAACTTCACTGGCCCTCTTAACTAATCTCCAAAGATCTTAAAGGGAACCTACTGTGACTTGCTAGCATTTAGAAATCTTCCTCGTTAACCTATGGAGTAAATTGCTGTGTGTCCTTTTAAAATCTAGATAATTTATTTATATATATCGATATCAATTAGGGAACTAGAGATTGTTGTCATGGGAGAGTCTAAAAGACTGATAAATCAGGCCATTTTCAAACCTCAAGAAAACATTTTGCTGGATTGACATTAAGTCATTAAAAATACACATTGCCGATGCTGAGTTCTTAGTCATTATAAGTTTTTATCATTAAATATTCAAACAATTAATCCTCAGCAATCTAGATTAGCTATGCATACACAATACCACTGAGCTGATATCCTGTGATTAATACTGACTGCTATAGCTCTTGGTCTTTTCAGTCCCAAGGACAAGGTCAAGGTCATGAGGTTTTAGAACTCTTCCACAAGGAAAGCTGAAAAAAGCATGGACATTTTCTAGCTTGTTCTTCTTTTCTTTCTCATTGTTGATATTTTTTACATTTCTTATACCCCTTCCCAAAGGAAAAATGGTGATCACATTTGCTTCCAACATAGTTTGTCCTATTTTTGGGACAAGTTTTGGTTTCACCAGGCATCTTTCTTGCTTCTTCTCCAGGATTAGGATGGGGCTTTGAGCAACCTGATCTAGTGGGAGGTGTCCCTGCCCATGGCAGGGGGGTTGGAACTAGATGATCTTTAAGGTCCCTTGCAACCCAAACAATTCCATGATTCTATGATTATCTTTACCTTTTTTACAACGTATTCTTTCAGACAAGCAAATGTAGCCCTGAAATAAACTCTCTCATGTCTCTTCTAAATTGTTGTTATTATCTTGCAGATTTTACCACTTCCACTTCTTTCTTTAGCCCACTTGCGCAAGTGTCTCAAAAGTTTCCATTTGCTTTTTCTTGGTTACATATTATTTGTATATTTATGTTCCACGATGTTACAAACAAGCTGTGCTTGTTCCTGGTTATAACTATTAACAGTGATACAAAATGGGTATACACTGTCCTCAGTTACAGTATTTGAGCATGAAAATATCTGGGTTCAAGGCAAAAACAGAGTCACTAAATCTTGGTTAATATGCTTTGCCTCTCAGGTTTAACTGCTTTGGCGTCAGTCTCAATATCACATTATTCTCCAACACAACTGTTAGACTATAACTTCTATTAAAATTATATAACTGCCTTTGGGATTGTATCTATATCTAAACATGCATATTCTGAAACAAAGTTTCCTTTGATAATGACTTAATGTATATACCAATAAAGAGAAACCGCTAAATAATCTTATAGAATTGCCTCTGACCTTGAGCAAAAATGTATTTGTTTTTAAAGATGCCTTCAATATATACATGAAGTTTAGTGGTGGAAAAGCTTTGAATTCCCCCGTAGGATACTCTCTTGGCAAACAAACCAGGACACTTATACCATGCTTATTGCAAAGACATTAGATCATTTAAGTCCATTGCATAAGACAGTAAGTCCTCAGGGTGTCTCTGTATTGTATTTCCAGCTGACAGAAAACCTGACCCATGATGATGTGTTGATCTGGAAGACAACAGCAAACAGAAGAACTCCTCAAGGAGCCAAGAATGCACTTTTGTTTGATAGAGGAGAAAAAACTCAGGCTGACATGTAGGCATCACACTTTCTTATTAGAGAATGTGATAAGCCTGTCCATGACAAGATACAGAAATCCTTAGAACTTTTTCTGTACTTGCCTCTTACATTAGCTTTTAGAAAATTGGTGAGGGAGAAAAATGTTAAACCAGTGGAAAAACTTTCTGTGATACAGATTTGAAATGTAACAGAAGACTGTCCTATGGACATAGTTAATGTGCTCATTAATTCTCATAGATAGCATGCCTATGCCTGTTACAAATATGTGACGTGAATGTCCTTCATCTGTCCATTATAAAATATTTGGGCTTATTGCAAATTATCTCTTATTCTAGGGTGTAAAGGATGGTATTTGGGTGTAAAGGACATGCTGAAGTTCCCTGACAGTTTTCTTCATGTTATTGGGGAGACTCAAATGAAGTAATACATTGTATGTATTACTTTGCTTTAGCATTCAACTTTATACCCCTTAGCAACCCCCTAAAACGCTCATCATTCCAGCTAGGTGCATTCAGTCAATATATACCAAACTAATAATTCTTTCTAGTGTTTCATTCCTGTTGTCAACAGAGCTAACTTTTAAGATAACCACGCTGATTGAAGGCATGTGTTGTGTGAAATGTCTGTTGCATTTATGATATTGTTTAGAATAAAACCCAGAAGTTCATTTGTAAAAAATTAAGAAAATTTACTACCAGTAGAAGATTGAAGCCAACACTAACACTTTAAATGTTTCTTTAGTGATAAAGAAATTGTCAGCAATTTGGATATTTGAACAGAGTTAAAACTTAGTCTAAAAATAATTAAGAATACTTCTTTTGATAGTCTATACACCTTTCCAGAAACATGTTTCTACTTGGTTTTTCTTCCATGTTGACAATTTGGTTTCAGATTATTCTGAATGAATAATAAATATGCTTTGAATTATGCAAAGTGGTAAAGTAATAAGAAAATGAATCATGAATACATTGCAAAATTCTTATCCAGAGATAATTGCATGGGAAGTGGATGATTCACTCTTAACTATTGTATCAGTGACTTCTGTGAGGAAAATGAATACAAACTTCATTAATGCTATGAAATCATGTTACAATAAGTTAAAATCTCTATTGAGATGATAACACTATAGTAAATTTATGCTGCTTCCTGTGTAAATATCATAGAATCATAGAATGTGTTGGGTTGGCAGGGACCTTTAAAGGTCATCTCGTCCAACCCCCCTGCAGTAAGCAGGGACATCTTCAACTAGATCAGGTTGCTCAGAGCCTCATCAAGCTTGGCCTTGGATGTCTCCAGGGATGGGGCCTCCACCACCTCTCTGGACAACCTGTTCCAGTGTCTCACCACCCTCATTGTAAAGAACTTCTTCCTAATGTCTAATCTAAACCCACCCTTCTCTAGCTTAAAACCATTGCCCCTCACCCTATCGCTACATGCTTTTGCAAACAGCCCCTCCCCATCTTTGCCATAGGCCCCCTTCAGGTACTGGAAGGCCACTATAAGGTCTCCTCGGAGCCTTCTCTTCTCCAGGCTGAACAACCCCAACTCTCTCAGCCTGTCTTCACAGGAGAGGTGCTCCAGCCCTCAGATCATTTTTGTGGCCCTCCTTTGGACCCGCTCCAACAGGTCCATGTCCTTCTTGTGCTGAGGGCTCCAGAGCTGGACACAGTACTCCAGGTGGGGTCTCACAAGAGCAGAGTAGAAGGGGAGAATCACCTCTCTGGATCTGCTGGCCACATATATGTGTATTTTGCATATCTATATATGTGGCCAGCAGATATGTGTATATGTATATACGCATATCCCGCATATGTAGTTAATATTATTACAGCTGTAGCAGTTCTTTCTTTGATGGTCTGTTTTTTAGAAGCATAACGACTCAAGTGCTGACACAATGAACAGACAACATCACCCCTAATCCACAGGGACAACAAAAAGAGAAAAGATTTTGAATCCTTGGTCTATTGTTATCTATTTGAATGTACATAGCTTGAAGCTAAGATTTTGAGAGATTTATTATTTGGTAAATCACAGCTTGCCCACAGTTTAACTTCAAGTTGGGTGAAAATGTATTGCATAATACTTGAACTCTTACAGGCTGAGAGAGTTGGGGTTGTTCAGCCTGGAGAAGAGGAGGCTCCAGGGACACCTTAGAGCAGCCCTCCAGGACCTAAACAGGGCCTACAGGAAAGACGGGGAGGGACTCCCTATCAGGGAGTGTAAGGATAGGATGAGGGATAATGGTTTCAAACTGAAAGAGGGAAGATTTAAATTAGATTATAGGAAGAAATTCTTTACTGTGAGGGTGGTGAGACACTGGAAGAGGATGCCCCATCCCTGAAGGTGTTCAAGACCAGGCTGGATGAGGCTCTGAGCAGCCTGGTCTAGTGGGAGGTGTCCCTTCCAACCTGAACCACACTATGATTCTATGATTCTATGAAATAAGGGGTGAAAGTTGCCCCTAGTATTAAGTGAATAGAATGCCAAGAACTACTTTCCATCCATTCAACCTGGGTTGCTTGCTTTCCTCTTCATCTATGTTGATACCACTTCATGCTTGGCACTGCTTTTTGGTAGCCATGAACTTGAAAGACATGTCTGGAGAGCACTCAGCCTTATTTCAAGGATGCTGTTACTGAAAGAAAATAAAGAGGATTCTTTAACTACTACCATCCTGTCAGGTTGTTTTGAAATTTAAATTGAAACAATGCACTGAATATCATTTGGAGAGCAGAATTCTTGCCTGCTGAAGTCATAAACCCTTGCTGAATATATGGTAAGTTGGCTCAAAACCTGGGTGGGACTGGATTCCTAAGAAATACTTGTGCTGCTAGTCCTTGGACACAACGTACGTCATTCTGGTTTTATCACATTTAGATTGCTTTTGTCTGATCTAAACACATGGAAGTCCACAAACAGTGCTATTAAAAGACTGGCTAATATCAACAAGGAGCATCATAGAGTCTGAGAAAGAGGTATATCGGTGGAACCATGCACTGCCCTCTGTGAGACAGAAACGGGAACAGACACCAGAAAGAACCCAAGATCAAGGGGATCCTGCATCCTCCACCTGCCAGGCTGAGGGCACTGTCTTAAAGGAGAAGAGTGAATGGAGGCAAGTCCATGCTTGGGGTGGCAGGCGAACCCCCTCCTTGCCCACCCTGTCTTCCCAGATGCCTCTGTGCAACAGCTGTGAGGCTCTAGATCTGGAAGGCCAGTCAATGGATGATGTGGATGATGGTCCATCTTCACCAGAAGTGCTGTTAAGGTCAGAAAGGCCTATTCCCTGTATCACAACCACCACCACAAGGAAGAAAAGATGGGTTATAGTTGTAGGTGACTCCTGTCTGAGGGGAACAGAGGGTCCAATATGTCAGACAGACCCTCCTCTTAGGGAAGTCTGCTGCCTCCCTGGGGCCTGGATTGAGAACATCACTAGGAAGCTTCCCAGCCTGGTACAGTCTTCAGACTATTACCCATTACTGCTCTTCCATGTGGGTGGTGATGAAGCCACAACACATAGTCCAAGGGCAATGTAAAGACATTTCGGGTCATTGGGACAGTTGCTAAGGGAATCTGGAGCACAGGTTATTTTTTCCTCTCTCTTTCCAGTTGCGGGCAGTGACATTGGAAGAAACAGACAAGCCCCGTCTATTAATATGTGTCTCCATGACTGGTGTCACTGACACAATTTTGGGTTTTTCAATAATGGGATGCCTACGCAAGCACCAGGTTTGCTGGCATTGGATGGGGTTGACCTTTCTGAAAAGGGGAAGAGTGTCTGCTCACAAGCAAGCAAGGCTCATTGACAGAGGTTTTAATTAGGCTTGAAGGGGGAGGGGTACAAATATCAGGCTTGACTGTGACAAGCTGTGGGATGACATGCCAAGGTTAGAAGGACAGGGTGCTAGCGAGGGCTGCAGCCTGTTGCTCTGAGATGTGCTAGCTACACACCAAGGGCAAGTCCTGCCTGACCAACCTACTGGCCTTCTATGATGGAATAAGTACATCAGTGGACAAGGGAAGAGACATAGTTGTCATCTATCTGGACTTCTATAATGTCTTTGATGTGGTCCCCCGAAACATCCTT
Organism: Rissa tridactyla; assembly: GCF_028500815.1. Classification (NCBI taxonomy): domain Eukaryota; kingdom Metazoa; phylum Chordata; class Aves; order Charadriiformes; family Laridae; genus Rissa; species Rissa tridactyla. The sequence goes on along the minus strand of NC_071467.1, from coordinate 31,131,955 downwards.
CTTTCTCAACCAGAGAGGTATGGATTTGATGGATGGATACTGTTCGCTGGATGAGGAATTGGTTGGATAGTTGCATCCAGAGGGTAGTGGTCAACGGTTCAATGTCCAGATGGACACCAGTGATGAGTGGTGTCCCTCAGGGGTCTGTATTAGCACTGTTTAATATCTTCATCAATGACATAGACTGTGGGATCAAGTGCACTCTCAGCAAGTTTGCAGACAACACCAAGCTGAGTGGTGCAGTTGACAGGGTTGAGGGACGGGATGCCATCCAGAGGGAGCTGGACAAGCTCAAGAAGTGGGCCCATGTGAACTTCATGAGGTTCAACAAAGCCAAGTGCAAGGTCCTATATGTGGGGTGGGGCAACCCCTGGTATCAATATAGGCTGGGGGATGAATGGGGTCCTGCTGAGAAAGACTTGGGGGTACTGGTGGATGAAAAGCTGGACCTTTGCCAGCAATGTGCACTCACAGCCCAGAAAGCCAACCGTATCCTCGGCTGCATCAAAAGAAGTGTGGCCAGCAGGTCAAGAGAGGGGATTCTGCACCTCTACTCCAGTCTGTGGAATACTGTATCTAGCTCTGGAGTGCTCAGCACAGGAAAGACATAGACCTGTTCAAGTGAGTCCAGAGGAGAGCCACAAAAATGATCAGAGGGCTGGAGCACCTCTTCTATGTTGACAGGCTGAGAGAGTTGGGATTGTTCAGCCTGGAGAAGAGAAGCCTCCAGAGACACCTTATTGTGGCCTTTCATACTTAAAGGGGGCTTATGAGAAAGATAGAGACAAACTTTTGAGCAGGGCCTGTTGCAATAGGACAAGGGGTATTGGTTTTAAACTGAAAGAGGGTAGATTCAGACTAGATATAAGGAAGATGTTTTTTACAATGAGGGTGGTGAAACACTGGCACAGGTTGCCCAGAGAGGTGTTAGATGCCCCATGCCTGGTGACATTCAAGGTCAGGTTGGATGGGGCTCTGAGCAACCTGATCTAGTTGAAGATGTCCTTGCTCATGGCACTGAGGTTGAACTAGATAACCTTTAAAGGTCCCTTCCAACCCAAAATATTTCATGACTCTATTAATATCAGACCTACTCTGTGTGCATATTCACAGTGATCTCTGCTTACTCAGAATTTTGTTTCCTACATACTGTAGCTTCTCCATGGAGGTGCAGGCTGACTGTACACTACTTTTTTGATAAACGCAATACAACTTGGATGCAACAGATTGCATATGAATTAAATGTAAAAACACTTGATGTTTGTGCATTTTTTTTCCAAAACTTACCTCATGCAAGATGTTCAGGAAAACAATAACATAGCGACATAGCTAGGTGCTATATTACTACCAGAAACCACATAAATCAGAATTGTTTATGTGGTAAAAGTACTTCAAGTAATAATGTTAGAATTTGAAACCTGCTTGTGGCATAATGGTGTATGGCAACCTATTGCAATCAGTAGGTCTGAAATTGTGATATACCACAAAAATACACCTTAGATTTCAAAATGCCCTGTATTTTACATAGGAGATTATTTCACCATACTATGAAGAACGAGACAATGACTTGCCAATACACGAACAAGTAAACAAAGTGCAACACAGGAAAAGAAAAAGCATTAAAAAGCAAGACTTTGAATATACAGCAGCCTTCCCCTGTTGTTCAAAACTCTGGCATGGGGCTTTCATTGATTAATTAGTCAGGATGGGAGCCATATTCCTCTCATTTTCTCATTATTCGGTCTCGATCCAGCTTTGAATCTCCTCAGGGCTCACTGCTACTAATGAATCACTCCATTTAGCACAATGGCTTATTTTCTGTAAATCAGGCCTTTGTTCTTTGGTGAATTAATGTTGCACCAGTATGGACAGCAGTGAAATAGCAATATAATAGGTCTATTTTCAGCACAACTTGTTGTATAAACTTCAATGGAGATATATGTCAATAAAAGGAACAGTTACTTTGATAAGAAAGCAATTGTTAAAATCTAGTGGATTTAATCAGATTTTTTCATTTAAGATGATTGTTTTGTCATAAAAGCAGGAAAACTGCTTTTCTTCTTCTTTCCTCTATTCTACCCCAGTTTTTAACTTGGTCTTATGGGACATACACTTTTTAAAAGATTTATATTTTTATTTCTTTTTTTTTTCCAGACAGTAGCCCAATATTTAATGGGGACAGTACTTAATACAATAACAACAATATATATTTTGGTGTTGTTGTGTTTTGTTTGTTTGTTTTTTTTTCCATTTATCAATTCTGTAATTGCACAACAAGTTACGAAAAGCAATATGGTTTGGGTTTGATATCAAAGATCTGTTTATTGTACTTCTGGAGAACTGTAGAGATAGACAAGTGCAATTAACAATATTTCTTTAAATTTGTATTTGGCTAATTGGGGGAACACTATGCACAAATGACATGTACCGTAAAACCGACATGCTCAAAGAGAAGATGATTAATACAGGAAAGTGGATAAAAATTCAGCTCAAGACTGGCATCAAATTGCTTTTTGCACCAATCTGCTTGAGGGGGAATTATGGTAAATAGGTGTTTCGTCCCTAGAAGGAGGAGGAAATAAATAGACAAACATGGAAACACCAAGAGAACAAAGATACAGCTCTGTTCTGACTTAAAACCAAGTGTCAGAGAACACAAGGGAAAAGAAGCCTTCATTATAGTTAGGAAACTGCTGCAAAGCTCTTTGAATTCACTAGGGAAAAAAACAATGATGATATTTACTAAGTATCAGATCCAGCTCTTGGTGAATATCTGTGTAACTGCATCACAGCGGCACTTCATTTCCAACTTCAAATCCCAAATGAATGATTTTTACTATGGTAAACAAAAACTGGGATGGATTGTCTAATCTCTCAGCATTTTAAGTCCTAAAATCAACCTACTTGAATTAAAGCTCAAAATATTTTTTTTCTTAAAGTCTAGTTCAAGTGCAGTAGATATAGTGTTTCAAAATTCTTCAGTATTTTACTTCATAATAGGAATAAGTCTCTACTATTGACCTTATCTCCAAATCAAGCTGTTACTGGAGTGTAAGAGAGTGGAAACCAGGACAAGGAGGCACAGAAAATTGGATTCACTGCATCTTTGAGCCCACATATAAATGTAATGGTATTGTCACTCTGTCACTCTCATCCTGACAATTTTTTACTTTTTTTTAATAGTGGTTATAAATACATATATTTGACTAATGTATATCTCATATGCTGATCACATGAAAGATGTGCTGATCATCAAAACAATATGAGTTCAAATGTTGTACTCAGTTTCCTAGTATAGAAAGTTACCCAGCAAAGTAAAACAAAATGCAGTTCTGGATTTCCATCTCTATGATAATCTGGAAAGTATCACTATATCTTTTGGGGAAATTTAAATACCATAAGCAGTCAACAGCTTTTGCAGATTTCAAAACATTGATGCAATATCTTGAAGATGACAGCTTTAATTATAATTAAAATACATCAGAAAAGTGTTAAGAAAAAAATCAGACCAAAAAATATTATTTCCTCCTGTCAGCAATGTCAGTTATTATGCCAAAGAATGTAAATTCCATTTGCATTATATATGTGAAAGACTGACTGAAAAAAAGTAAAATGAAGGAAAATGGATTTTTAAATAACTATTATTGAGTGTTTTTATGTTAGCTGTGGAGACACATAGGAAGATTCAGGTATGTAATATATCTACAGAATAAGTGGAATTATATGTATGTTTTGGAAACTTCATTATATGTGTGTTTGGGAAACATTACTACATTTGAGGGGAAGTAAAGAAATCAGACTTGATTTCTATTTACAATATGAGTAACTTTATTTTCAAACATTATTTAATATAGTATTTTTTGTTGCAAAAACTGAACGATAAAATGTTCTGCAGATGACCTATGTTCTTTACAATGATAAAGCAAGACGCTCTTGCTCAGTGACGAATGTAAAAATTCCCTTCTGTAGTTTATGTCAGGGCCACATTTTCTTGTCTCTTAACTTTTGTGTTGAAGAAATAGAGAAAAATATAAATGGAATGGTGATAACATTCCCAGAGAATTCACTTTAAGTTGAATATTGTGTATAAAAAGTTTAATTTATTTTATTGAGTATCCCTCACTGTAAAATATCCTCTACTTTTAAAGAGGTATTAACTAATTATTAGGGTAACAACTTTTATGAGGGACAGATCTCTGCATAGAAGAAAAATTTGGGAAAAGAACTGGAGGATATATTTTTACATAATAATTAGGCTAAGCAATAAATTAAATGTAACTATATTAAACCCAAAATCAGGCCTTTAGGCATGGACGATGAGCGAAGGTACAGGAGACAAGAATAACACATGCATGTCTGTTTTTCCAAGGCATTACAAAAACAGACAGTACAAATGTTCCTGTTCGCTCTTTCAGGTCAGATAAACCTTTTGTTTTATTAGACAAAAAAGGTGGTCCTTACAATCTGGGACAGTAGATGATGGAAATAACATTTCTGACAAAAGAAAAAATAAACTATTCACATGCATGATTTGGACAAACAGATTAAGATGTAAAACATTGTAAATACGCTCCCCTTCATTAGGAATCAGTCATTAGATAATGTTATGACTTGCTGTGCTAAAGGAATTATGTTATGGCAACGAGCAAACAACTGTGGCATGTTTGACCTACAACAGGATGTGAAAAAGCTTTTCTATCTCAAGAAAATTTTCAGGTTTTTTGAGAAAACCTGACATGGTGAACTCAATATCTTCCAAATACTTTGAGAACTGACAGCATTTCTCTCTTTTGTGCTAAGACAGTCATAATGATTTTAGGATGAGTAGGTTCAGATCTCTGCTCTCCTTCATTTCACTTTGGCACTAATTTTAACATTGGTGAGTGCCCCAGACCACAAAATTAGTTTCTTTCCTCATACGAGACACTTTAAGATAATTAATACACTCACTTGGATTGAGGAACACCTAACTTCTGGTCCCTTATTAATATCAGACATTTGGCCAAGGATCTTTTTCCACACACCCACAAAGGAATACAGCCACAGAAATATTGGCTAGACTTAAGATGATCTACTGGTTTCTGTTCAAAAAAATCAGTAAGAGAAAATTATTTTTGACTGTAGAAAGTTTGCCCAATAAAGACAGGACAATAGAAGGATACCAAGAATTTAGGTTTACTGCAACCTTACTTTCACTCTGCTTGGTGTTGTTCAAAGCCCGCTTGCCTCAGCAAAACCACATGCAAAAGCACAACAGCAATACTGAGAAATCATAGATTTACCATTCAAATATTTGTCAGGTGTACTGTGAGAACCTGTTGTCTATAAAATCCTCTTGTTCACCTGACTGAGAAATACAATATCATTGTGCACTGAATCACACCATCTCTCATCTGAACTACTACAATGATGTTATGAAATCATAGAAATTACTTCTTTTTAAACTGTTTCAGTGTACTGTATTTCATCTTTAACTAGTTTCATTATGCAAATTGAAAATTCAAGACTTCAAATTGTCAAGTTTATCACACTATGCCTCAGCTAACTATGAAGACTTTGAATAGCAGCTATTCCATATTATTTAAAGCTTTTGTATTTTTTTTCTCCTTATTAAAACTCCCTCATTCCTAAAGTTACTGAAAAAGCTTTAATTTTTACTTTTAAAGAAAATGTACAATACTACTAGTCTAATTTAGTGGAAAACTAAAAGAATTTTAATTTTGCTTAAGAAGAATACTATGCAATTCTTCTGATTCTTTAGATCTATAGGACACCCATGTCAGAATTTAAGAAGTCTCTTGTTTCTACACAAAAAACTAGACTCTCCAGAGCATGTCTCAAAGCCTGAGAGAAGTGGGACATATATAATTAGGAACAAAATGTTTGCTATCCAGTTTTAAAATCCATTTGGACATTTATTTTAGGCATATCTACATTTCTGTGCATCTTTCTCAGAGTTGATGATCTTTGCAACAACTGTGGATGTTCCTTGAGCATACACCAGTTAGACTTTATCTACCATACACCAACCTAGTAATACAATGTAGTGTGTAAATACATGACAAGCCATCTGCACTAAACTGCCAATTAAATACATATTTTAACATGCAAAGTAAATTGTCATTGCTATTATTTTATTATGTTCTTCAAGAAAACTTTGCATAAAATGTTTTTCACTCAAACATCTGTTTAGAAAAGTGGTCAATTATACGCAATTATCCTGAAAAGAATAACTTGTTTTAGAGAGGTTATACTACTGCACTTTGTAAAATGTTGATTCAAGGGTTTCATTTTAGTTATGAAAATTAATTTAGTTAGCTTAAAAAATGTTAGTATAAGAATATCTCTTATCTTTCATCATGAGATTCCACCACAGAGAGAGAAGACTCTCTAATGTTGATGTCTGCATTGTTCACTAAATATTCTTTGACATGATGAATGTAATTACCACCATGTGCTCCTATATCCACAGCATGGTCTATTTTCTGAGTGAAACTCCTAAAATGAAAGGATTTCTAGGGTCCAATTTTTTGTTGTTGAGTTGCTGTTCTGATGTAGTCCTGCAACCTTACATAGTGCCTCTTTTACAATCCTATGCAGTGCTTCATTGTCAAGCACTTCAGTTCACTGACTAAAGTGGAAAGCTCAGGCTCGTTCTCATCAACTAATAGCACCAGACCAAAAAGTCAGTTCTGTGGCTGCTAAGGACAGTAAGAGGACCAGCTAAATTATACATACCAATTAGGAACCATTGCAATAGAAGTCACATTGACTAAGTTCAGTTTCATCATGGAAGTTAATTCTTTCAGCCATCATGGAAGTTAATTCCTTCAGCCAATGACTAGAATAAATAATTAATTAGGATAGGATCATTAAGAACTAGCTGTATTGAATATGTATGTCAGTCAAGGAAAGTTTTGTTTTAAAGTACAAAACTGTCCTGACTTCGAAACAGCCCCTTTGCAGAAGTTTATGGCTCTCTAAATCAATGGTCTCCAAACTTTTTAATGACACCTCCCATTAGTAAAAAAATTCTGATCACATACCACAAATACATATATATTTATTTTTTCATAAATAATAGACATGCACTAATGTACTAATGAAGTTTTAATATTTTATTCTCACATTCCAATAGATTGTCTTGTGTACCCCCTAGAGTACCTGCACGTACATACGTCCTACCGGAGACCAATGCTCTAATTGAGTGATATATGTGTATACACCTACATAAACACATACAGATATATATACATACATCTACATATATATGCATAAAATATGGCTATGATACAAAATATTTTTTTTACAGAAAGATCGTTGCACACTCTAATAGCTATCTTTTTGTCATTAGTATTGGATATAGAGACCCACAAAATGCTGATCAACCAACCAACCACTGGAACTGCATCTTGCAGAAAAAACTCAAGGGATCTCACTGGAATGGAAATAAGGAAGCTGCATAACTAGAGCAAGACCATACCACTTTTCATTTACCTAAGGTAAAAAAAAAAAAAGCATTGCTTCAACTAGAGAAAACAATTCTTTAGCTAAACTGTTTGCAAGTCAGCATGTACTATTTTCATATTAAGTGTAAACAGGCTTTGCAGTATTAACATTAAAATTTAGTCACAGCTGAATTTGTTAGGAAAATCAATAATCCTAATATCCTCAGCTGGTGTGGGATAAAATAATCAGCCCATTAGTGCCAAACTCATCCTCCAATATATGGAGAGGAAAATTTTTCTTTGCTACAACTGAGAAACAAAGACCTAACACTGGGCAAAAATAACATTCAGCTGTAAAATACAATTCTTCACGTTGTTCTCAGTGCTTGACATCACAAAGCTGTTCAAGTTAGCAAATAAGCAGCAGAAATAAAGAGAAGACACTAATTAAAGTTAAGAAAAAACCCCACCAAAACAAAAACAACAAAGTATGAGACAAAATTTCCTTCAGAGACATGCTTGTTTCCCCAAAAGGCCAAGAAAGTTATCTGCTTATCAATCTCCTCCAGAACAATGACTTCCTCACCTCCTTCATTAGGGCCCTCCTAGAGGTGATTGACTTTATCCCATCCCTCTTCCTGCAGGGAACTGCTGATTATCTGCTGACAGTCCCCCCCATGACTCTTGCATGAATCCCACCTGATGCTGGCTTTGCTCTGGGTCAAGATTTGTGGGAGAGGGAGAAAAAGGGAATAAAAAGAGAGGGACTTGCACTAGACCTTGTCTGTACAACCAGCTTTTTGGAACTAGGTAAAAGGATCAACCTGAAAACATAAATCAGCAAAAGAAAGGTAAAAGATATTCAGCTCTGTTCTGTAGTAAAGTAGCTAAAAGGTACTTGAGGGTGAAAAAGCAAAGGTAAGCCTCAGCTGTGCTTGGAGTCCTGTGCCCTTATTTTTATGTTAGACTGTTTCAGGAAAAGGGAATCCGCTGAAAGTGCAACTCAGATGTTGCATTTGTAATGGGTCCTTCAAAATATATAGGGATAAATCAGTATTATCAGCATTCACAGAAGGGAAAGCAAAAGTGGTCTCTTTTGCTTAAAAAACACCCTTTTTTTTTCCTTCCAGTTGAGTATTAAAGGACTTAGTATAGTAGCAAGATTTTCATTCTCTTCCATAGTAAGTTATGCTCTCAGATTTGCTCTCCTGAAGGAAAAAAAGAAAAAGTGTATGATTGTTTTGTCGCACTTGGCTTTAGGGATTATTTTGATGGAATAATACTCAGGAGAGACGACATTATAAACAATGAAAAGGAAGGCAAGAAAACAGGTGAAAGAAAACATCTGCAGAAAACAATCCCATCACGCAATAATTTATTTATATTAACCTCAATAAAAGTATCAAACACTGTTCTTTTTCTATTTTTCTGACAATTGAAAAAAGTTATTTAAAAATTTGTTTGAGAAGAAGCTAACGAACGTATAGAAGTAAATTCAACAAATGACTGGACCTAATGAGCACATGAGAATGTGTTATTTTAGGTAACTGAACTTCAAGTTAGTTTGAGTTCTAGAGAATGACCTTTTTTTCTCCAAATACTACTAGTGTTCTACACCAGTAGAAATGTGTTTTATTATTGGAATGATATTCCTGAAATAGTTTCCAGTTTCATTCTGTGAGAGATCTGGTCCACTGAAAAAAAAGTGCTTTCTAGATTTATTAATATTCTTCATTTATTTCTATTTTTATTACTAAAAATCTCAATATATCTTGGCCAACTGTAGACCTGTAATGCCCTTTATAACCTTTCTTAGCTCAGTGTCATACTGGCAGATGTAGTGAGAAATATTTGGATGTAATTAATGCAAGTAACATAGCCTCAGCAATGCATAAATTCCTAGAGATTTTCTCTTTATTTTTCATGTGATTCAAATTTTGTATTTTATTAAAATTTCTTCAGGCTCTTTCCAGATTTTTGCAGTTCAGAGGCATTCTACATATAAAATTATTCAGCAAAACAATCTAAAAAATATTTTCTTTTTAAAAAGTAGTTGTCCAGAAATTAAATACTCCTGCAATATAGTGGAAATAGATGGGGGGAAGCCACATCCTTTCAGTGTGTATTCCTTATGTGTACACAAATAAATAAGTAGGCATTTTAATAGGGTGTCCATTGAAATTCTCCACTTCTCTGACTAAAACCCTTCAGTGTATTGGAATTGGCTTTCTGGCAGACACTGTATCACTATAAATTGGATTTCTGCATATCACAGTATTTATTATCAGCATTGTGACATAATTCATAAAGATGCTATTTTTCACATATTTCAATATAGTACAAATATATTTATTTCCACTATTTTAGTGACTTGACTGTCATATAATACATAGTATTAAAGACAAAATGAGGAGGAAGAAGAGGTCCCCTTTTAAGTACCTGGTATTCTATATCTGATTCTTGCTCTTATAAACTATCTTCTTAATCTTCATATTACTCTATAGCAATCTCGAGAAAAGTCATGTCTTGGCTGGTTTCTGAAGTGTACTGCGATTAAAAAACAAAACAAAACAATACAACCCGGAACTGCACAACCCTTAAGTATGCAATGTATTGCACTTATTAAAATAGAATTAACGCTACCTGAAGGGCTGGGTACAAGAACATATTATTCTTCTTTTTAACAGTTAAACAAAAAGTTAAATCTGGAGTTTTGCAAGCACAGTTACTCTGTAAATTCAAATAAATACACTCTGTACCGAAATGTCTTGTACATAATTTATACTGTCTGTGTTTATGTTTTCTCACATTAAAGTAATTTTGGTGAGATTTTTCTCAGTAATATGAATTGTCTTGGCCTGGTTGCAAATGTACTTGTATCATTCTGACAGATTATAGGAAAATTTAATTTGCTTGTTCCCAGGATTGTTATTTAAGAAGCTGGATGCATGAGTGGGCAGCAGAGAGAGCAGATGGTTTTGCCCTGACTGCTGTGTGCCAGTCCTTAGGTTCTCCAGAGATGAAGGAAGAGAGGACCACTCAAGAAGATCAGGCATGTTTCTTCAGAGTGGGAGACTGTTCTAAAATTTAAGAACCCATGACTAGTATGAGCCAAATACGTAGTTCGTGTAGCATAGATCCAGAGTGAGGGTCTTCTTGAGACAAACCCAAAGCTTTTTGGTGAAGTGAGCAGTGATAAAGCTCCCCTCCCCTCCCCTTCTCTCCCTCTCTCAAGATATGAAGGAAAGAAACTGATGCTGCAACACTGGACTAAGTAAGATGTTGGAAAAGGAACTCTATTTCACATAGGATATTTGAGTAGACTTAAAGTGTGGAGATAAGGAAAAGATCTCCATTAACATTGAGTCTGGAGTCAGGTTACAGATTTATTTTCAAATCTTTAGTTTACTTCTGTCTGGATTAACATTCCTGTGTTGTCCTTTTTAACAAGTTTTCCTGTTCTGGTTTACTTTGCTTCCTAATAAAACATTAGTTTAAATGACAGGAAGTCTAATATAATTTATTTTCTACATCGAAAACAACTGGTGGAAAGGGGTTCCACTTTGAACCTTTGGAAACCTTCAGGTCTTTGTACAACAATATTGTAGTATTTCCCTGTAAAATACAGTTAGAATTACAGGCTAATGTTACTACAATTAATTCTGTCACACTGAGGTTTGTAAACAAGTTTTCTTTAAACACTGATTTATTATCTAAGCAGAGAGACACAAGTGTTGTTTAAGATCTAACTTGTCTCACCAGTCACATTTGGAATTGGAAACTCTTCCTGCAGCAAAGCACAATTGTTATTTAAGGTCTAACTTGCCTCACTGGTCACATTTGGAAGCTGTTTCTGTCTGTGCTGACTCTATTGCCTTCCTGGTAAATAATGCTCTGGCTCCCTTCAAATTGCTTCAGCTTTTCTGCATTCTCTATGGAGTTCTCTGGAATTAAACCAGACCTTTCCTTTTTTTTTTTTCTTCTTTCTTTTCCCCTCCTGGTTTTAATTAAAATACTGAACTAAGAAGTAACTCTCTTTTTCTTTCCAATTCAGCTGTTGCCTTTGACTGCTTACGTACCTTACTTGAAAAAGTTAACAAAAACTCTAATAGCAGAAGCAGGACAAGGCATATGGTGAAGATTAACTGAGAAAAGTGACATTCTAACTCTCTAGTTCACTCTGAGCAGGAGAAAGATGAAAATCATAATGTCCACAGATGAAGAGGATCACCCAGCTGCCTACAAAGCAGGGTGTGCTAGAGCGTGGAAGTGCAAATCGATAATATCTGTCACTGCACTTTATCTGCTGTAACAAAGGAAGGTTTCTGTCTATCTTATTAACCGTAAACAAAAAAACAATATTACAGGGGCATTGGCCATGCTGTTAGTGCTAAGAATCCATCTGAACTTCCATAATATGACTTCTATTGTTATGGCTTACAGCTTAGACATGAAAATTTACTGTGAGGTATAAATTAACATAAATGTTGCCTTGTTCACTTTTACAAGTTTTTCTCTTTATGTCTTTGAACAAAAAGAAGAAAAAAATTATGGGTGAACTAGTAGTTAATGTATACAGCCTTACCTCTGAATACCTTAGATACAGGAAGATGTCAGATTCATAAAATTATTACACATTATTCCAATTATTTGTGTGATAACATAATATATGGTAAATTGAAGTGAATGTGACACAGTTTCACTCCACTCAATAAACCATTATAAGGCAAAATTTGGCTAGTTAGAGTCCTTTTTTTAAGAAAAAATGTCTGGATGAGAATTTTTCTCTCTCTCTCAGAAAATAAAACCTACTGGGCCAGAAGATATCTTCAATATATTTCTCAAATATATTTCACGGAAATATAGCAACACTTAGTTCTGCTTTCACTTGAATTATTTTTTATTTTTCTTTGCATGAGAATGTGAGAACTGCTTTACTCAGTCAGACCAAAAATCCAATGTTGCAATGACAATAGTGACAAGAAGCAGGTGTTCAGGGTGCTGTATGACAAATGGGGTATATTTTATACAGAAAGAACAATGTTCCCCCTAGTGCACCATTTTGGCAATCCTTGGTTAGTGCTTCTGATTAACTGATATCAATGGACCTATTCTTCATATTTTTTTTTCAGCTTTGACTCATTCATATTTGGCTTTGTAATTCTTTATAAAAATGATTCTCATAATTGAATTATACTTTTTTGAAAAATGTCTTTTTGTTTTCTATTTCTTTTCATAGTCTATTGCTGTCAGCTTTCATTAGAGCAGTTTATCACACCTCTGTCATATATGACGTGTAGGCATCAACATTGTCCCTGAGGAAATCCTGGGAGCTGACGGTTCTTTGACTTCATCTCTCCTTGTAAAGAATGTGTCCCAAAATTCTTCCATTCTTGCCTTTCTCTGCACCTTTTCTTATTATACCAATTAAGAAATAATCATACAGCTTATCATCCAAAACAAAACAAAAAAGAATGCTGGTGAATGAATATTTTGTAAATAGTTTTGGAAATTTTATCATAAAAATAAATAAGGCAAAAATAAATCAAGGCAATATTTTTATGGAAAACAGGGAAAGTCCATTGTAAACAGTATGAATGGAACAGTTAAAAATGCTCTGTGAATTGCATGGTTAGTTTGGGGGAGGGAGGTAGCTTTCAGTCAGCACATAATAAGCAGCAATACATGATTTGTATCATGATAAACTTTAAAAATTTTGTATGGTAATAGTGAGTTAAATTTAAAATAGAATTCCATGAGGTTGGAAGAAGCCATTACAAAAAGTGGTGCTAGCTAATATTTTTGTAATACACTTGCTAAACTTTAAAAGATCCTGAAAGCAGGACTTTCTCTTGTTAATGTCAAAGCTAGTTCTCTGGAATATACGCCAGTAACAGAGGATTTAGATTACAAGTAGGATGTGGAACAGCACCAATGCATATAAGCATGTAAGACTGTAGCTGAAAAAGTTTAATCTATTTTTTTGAAGATGAGAACTCACTAAGCACATCTGGGCAACAAAATAACTTTGAAATATCATGGTAGTGTTCTGTAATTGAATTATTTGCCTCCAAACTAATTTCCGTACCACACCATATGAGTTAAATTGAAGTAAGATTCTCATCAAATTTGCTATTTGTTCTGATACTAGCCAATGAAATCTGAGTGGAGCATCTCATGTCCAGCATTTACAAAGGAGATTAATTTTAGGACACAGAACCATTTCAGATACCCACTGTAGCTGTGCAGTACAGAAACAAGATCCTTCCAGATGGTAGGTTGCAATGAGTGCACAGACCCTTCTGGAGAAAGAGTAAGTACCTGCAAAAGATGTGCACAGGTTGACGATCTTTTGTGTCAGGTGTAATGAAACAGTTGCACAAGACAGTTAAAAGGCTGTGCAGTATTAGTTAAAAGGCTGTGCTATATTAGAGGGGCCGAGATGGAAAAAGATAAATGGTTTCAGAACCACATTCCTGTGGCAGACACCCCAGAGAATGAGGCACCTTGGAGCCTGGTGACCCACAAAAGCAGGGCTCTGCTTCAGTCCCCACCTTCCAGCACTACAACCAAAACCAGATATGAAGCTTTAACAGCTGTATACACCTATGAGCAAGGTCTGCAAGGAGAAACTGTACCAGCAGCACACAGTGGATACCACAAACAGAAATGTCGAGTGCTCGTAGTGGGTGACTCTCGAGCGCTGAGGTGCCCATCTGCCAGCCTGACAGGGAGTCATGACAGGTATGCTGCCTTCAAGGAGCTAAGGTCCAAGAGGGTGGCATAACTTGTCAAGAGCACAGACTACTATCCATTGCTACCCTTTCATGTAGACATGAACGATACTGCAAGCCGGAACCTGGGCAGAATCAGGGAAGACTACAAAGCTGTGGGGGAGCAAAAGTACTGGTGCCGAAGTTATCTTTTCTTCCATTTTATCAGTTAGAGGAAAGGGTGCATCCAGAAATAGATGTATAATGCAAATCAACAACTGGCTTCGTGTCTGGTGCTGTCGTGAGGGTTTTGGCTTTTGTGACAATGGGACACTCTTCAATGACTATAGCCTGCTAGGGAGGGATGGGATCCACCTATCTAGAAGAGACAAGGCAATCTTTGGCAGCAGGCTGGCCAACTTGCTGAGGTGGGCTTTAAACTGAAGGACTTGGGGGGGGCAGATCCAAAGTGGCAACACTCATGCCATTGCAACCAAGTGGGGAATAAACCAGGTCTACCAGAGCAGTGACAATTGTCCCTTAGCCGCCTCCCAAGATGTGAACCAGAAGACCAACCACCTCAAGTGTATGCATACCGATGCAAGCAGCCTGGGGAACCAAAAGGAAGAACTGGAGCTCTGTGACCAGTAAGAAAGTTACAATCTCATATAAATAACTGAAACATGGTGGGACAACTCACATGACTGGAGGATTGCAATGGATAGCTATTGGCTCTTTCATAAAGACAGGCAGGGAAGAAGAGGAGGAGCAGTTACACTCTATGTTAAGGAGAACCTTGAATGTATAAAAGTCAACTATGGTGATTGTGGAAGCCCTATCAAATCCCTCTCGGTCAAAATCAGATGGGTAATCTCAAAGGGGGATCATACAGTAGGCATCTGCTACTGACCTCCAAACCAAAACAATAAGGCCAATGAAGCCTTAAGCAGGCTTTGCGTCAACAGAACCTGATGAAGCTGATTGCATTGCAAAAATATTTCCATGATTCTAGAATACACAATAGTTGTGGCATGATGTTATTGGTTACACAGTACTCTGACAGGATGCTAAAACTCATGAAACCAAGCATCTGGAACAGATCCTTTTATAGTATATCTGAAATACTTAAGACCTGCTGTTTAATATCATATGCCTCACTTGCGTCTCACATGTGACATAGTTCTTAAATTATAAGTATGGTTAAAACAAGGGTGAGAGAGAGAAAAGGAAGGAAGAAAAAATGTATTCAAATTGGTTTTGTGCTTTTAAGCTTTATCAGAAAGTAATGTTTCAATCTAAAGTGAAAATTAAATGAATGTTTCAGGACATGTTAAACTGCATCAGTTAGCATGATTAAAGCTGGTGATGTTTGAAGCATCCAAACGCTACTGAAATTATTGTAGTTGAACTTAGCATGGTGAAGCAAGTGATGCTGGAAGAATTTTAAGTAGCGCATGTGCTGTAGTGACCCTGGGAGTACTGAAGGGAGAACACAAAAGCACAAAGACACCTTCAGTGTAACAGGAGATCAGGCAATCACCTAGGTAAAAAGTGTTGCAGCTGTTGATTTTGTGAATGACTTTTGTGCCAAGGGCAGGCACATTTCTCTTAAAGCAGTAAGAGCTTTACTGATAGAATGCAATGTATTCAGGCTAAAGTGGATTTCAAGACACTTTTACCTGTGAATACTATGATTTGTATCTTTTGTTAAAAAAAAAAAAAATCCTAGATCATTAGATGGATTCATTTCATTATTAGCTATGTGAACTGCAGAACCCTTTTAAAATTAACATTTGACCTTTATAAATTCTAAAAGGGTAAATATATGGGTATAAAAATATATTTCTAGTTACATCAAGGTCAAATATATCACCTAAAAGCTGATGTCTCCTTATGAAATGTTTCTGTTCCAGTCCTTACTTTAAATATTCAAGGCTGATATAATTTCAGTGGAACTATGGACACTAAGAAGATTCTGTTCTCGTTTATTAGAGTGAAGTTGTAATTGTGCAGTGGGTTTTGGTTTTCATTTGGTTTGGTTTTTTGGTAGTTGTTGGTGTTGGTTTTATTTGTTTTTTGCCCCCATCCCACAGTCTTATTACTCTTTCCCCACCTTTCTTTCATGTTTACTAGTTAGGTTTTGGTCATGGTCTTTCTTGGGGCTTTAAGAGGTCTTTTCTGTATCTTCTTTTTTTATAGTCACTTACTAGAAATGAAAAGGATTTTTCCAGTGTACCTGGGTCTCTTTTAAGAATAACACTGGGGTTTTTTTTACAGAGCGGACTGTGTTTTAAAAGAATTTCAGAATTATTTGATTCAATTTTTAACTTCTTTCACCGTTACTCTGATCTCCTTTCTCCTCCTCAATGCTTTATTCTTCAGTATACTTATTATTCTAGACTGTCCTTCATCATATTCTTTCACTTCCCTTCTTATTTTCTTCCATCATTACTCTCCTTTTATTCCTCAAAATTTTAATTTGTTAGTGATCCTCTGTGTACGTGAGAATGGCAAATAAAAGCATTGCATAAAAGTACTAAAATAGGCTTTATATTCCAATGTGTTTGCATTTAATACTCATCTGCTCAGCTGATTTAGACATGGGGTTATGGGCCTATTTTTTATTAGCGGAAATAGAAATTCTGTTAACTGAGAAGAGCACTGAAAAACTTTAATTAGCAAATGCGTACAGAGATATTTTCTGACTGATGTCCTGGAGAAGAAGATACGGTCCAGCATGAGGTGCAGATAAGGTCTAATAAACATCAAGATGTTTGCTCTGGTGTCTTCATCAAGTAGACGGGAAAAGTAGGTAGAACCACCATTTTTTATTTATGAAATAAGACAGGATAGCCCTTTTCCCCCCACACTGGTTTAAGAAGCTTTATTAACACAGCCCAACTCAAAGTCATTGTTATAGAAATTATTTGTGTGACTAAACCAGATAAATGAAGAAAAGATTCTGGAAAAAGGTACTAATACTGGTGAGAGGTTTCTTATACAACCATCCCTGCATTTCTTTTGCTTTCCACCAGGGCTATTCACAATCTAAAAAAACCCGTGAGATTATAGGGTTCATGGGTTTGCAGTTATCTTTCAAAGACAGAGCAGTAATATATTAAAAACCTTCCTCAGCATTTGTGATACAGAAAAATTACTTTGTGATTTTTCATGAAAACTGGAATTGTGCTTTGAGCACTTCGTAACTATTTTATGGTTACTTCAGGTATCATTACCAATAGAAACATATGATGATAGATGAGAACATGACATAACATCTAGAGTAGACTGCCAGATGTGGGAAGTAACCGTGAGTCAACAAATTTCCTTTGCTTGCCATTTGTGTAGTTCTGAAAATGAGGAATGGGCTACAGTCCTTTTTCTGGGAGCTATGATCTCCTCTGAGATTTACTTCTGCTGTGATATCTTTGGTTTTTCTGACTTGACCTCATCAGGAAAAAAAAATAAAAGAAAGAAAAGCTACCTTCCAAGGAACTTGATGTGAACTACAAACTGCAGCACAGTGTCAGGTAGTGTAACATGAAAAAAGATTCCATAGTTCAGTCTTTCAGAAGGCATTTGTGCTCAGAACTGATACCTTTGAAGCCAGGATTAGGAACTGTGCCATTTGAGGAGATTAACTGGAAAGAACACCCCATCTTATATTCAAGTTTAAAGTTAAACCCTAGGAAAGGACATATTCAGTGACAGAAAGAAAGGAGTTGGTCATAAAATGGACTATTGAATTACCTTCCTAGCACTTAGTAAATTCACACTGGTTATACACCATGCACCCTTAAGCACTTAAAAACCATGAAGATAAAATCACGGTCCTTGCTTGCCAAATCTAACATAAATCAGGAAAGGCCCTGCAGACATTTTTCAAAGCCTCAGGAGAAAAGGAAGAAGTAATGGAATTTTCCAGTCTTTACACTAGAGCCAGCAGAGACTTAATTTCATTGGCCTGAGGTACTGAATGAACTATTCCTCATGGACATTTGATGCATGGGAGAACTTCAGAACACATGTGAGGATGCAGGGAAGGTTCTTTGCCTTTTGGCCAAGAGACTGAATTTATGCTGTTTTGGTCCATCAATAGGGGCTGACATCAAGCGAGTGCTTAGTAATTAAAATTGACTCAACATTAATAAGAAGAGCAGAACTCTGGGAACCTAGTCATTTGGAACATGAAGAATGTCCTCTCCATCAGCTGTAGGCACACATACTACATAATTATCACTTTCTTGCCAATACAGGATTGTTTCAAAGAGTACATTTTCTAGTGCTGAGCTTAATCTGTTCTAAAAGCATGAGCAATGGTTCTTCTACAGCTTACAGTAGTAGTTTTCTGTGTCAGGAATATAGATGTGCTTATATTGCCTTCTATCACCTTAAATGAATTTCTGCCCTTGAGTCTTGTAAAGAAAATTTTCAAAGGCACAAAAGGTTGCCAGGAATGCAAGTCACTGAAAGTTACCACATTCTAAAAGAGTTATACCCTCGGTTACCTCCTGGTGCTCTTCCTCCTTTTGCTCTATCTTAATTCCTTAAACGCTTTTCCTTTTTTTTGTTGTTCTTCTTTTTTTTTTTTCTCTGAATTCTCCCTCAGCTTTTTTGTCTTTCTTTGGTGATGATCAGAATCAAATACAGTCTGGCTAACGATACATGGTGTGATCACCAATTAAATGTCAAGATGTAATGTTTTAAAACATCTTAATCAGATTCACTTTAAATATGAAATTTGAATATAAATTGCAAGTTTCTGTTATCTTTTCCCTTCATACAGGAAGAAAAGAATTAGTAATACTTCAGAGGCTGAGTGGGTTTTATATTTTAATAGAACTAATTGAAAATGTCTGACATTTTGAAAAACTAGCAAAGGAAACTACCAAGAATAAAGAAAAATATTTTTTATTTTGTTTTTAGTCTTTCTACCTATTACTCAATATTATGATTAATAGTTACTGGTAACTAGCGTACCACTTGTACTGAAAGTTCAATAAAATAAAAGAGGTAGATTTACTCTGGGGATGAGTTAGAAGAGCCCTGTTGGTTGAACGCAGATTTGCTCTTCAAGAAAATGAAGTCCATGACTTTTAGTTGATATTGTTACAGAGGAGATAATAGAAATTATTAAAATAATTTTAATTTAATTTTATAACTTTTTATTAAACTACTGCTTTTCATCTAGAAAAAATGTATAAGTAGAAATTAATTTATATTTGCTATGGAATTTGAAGTACCTGGTATTTCTTTCTGACGTAACAGTAGAAATACAGGCTTCCTAAGAGCCTGAAATGTTCTCTGTTTTATTACAATTTAGTGAAGAAATGAAGTAGGAACATTCAATTTCGTTTGCTTGGTTCTAGAGAAACAGAGAAATGGAAGAAAATATTTTTCTAATTTGAGGTGTCACAAATTTATCATATGAGGAAACAAAATATGGTATTCCATTCTGGACAAGATAACCAAAATGAGAGGATTACACAAGTCGTTACAGAAGCTGAATTTCCCATTATGCTCTGGGATATACATTTAGACTCACCAGTCAGGAAGTATTTGATTCACTTGCCTACAGTTGGTATCCCATGCCATTTGAGATGCACTGTCTGTCCTGCCTGATGCAGTATACAGCTGTATCAGGGGTAGATTGAGAAGTGACTCTTTTTATTCTGTACTAGCATAATTATCATGGACCACAGAAACACCTAAATTAAATTTACCAGCTTGAAATGCAAACAGTTTGGTCAGTAATTACAGTTTTACAGGAAATTTAACACTATTTTCAGTATAAAAGAATACACGATATGTTCAGAATCTTCAGAATCTTCATCTTCATGGTTGGAAAGGACCTTTGAGATCATCGAGTCTAACCAAACAACCTACAATCTCTGCCATTAGAGCATGCCCTGAAGTGCCACATCTAGACGTTGCTTAAGTACCTCCAGGGATGGTGACTCAACCACCTCCCTGGGCAGGCTGTTCCAGGGCCTGGCCACTCCTTCAGTAAAGTAATTCTTCCTAATATCTAATCTAAACCTCCCCTGCCACAACTTCAGACCATTTCCTCTGGTCCTGTCATTATTCACCTGGGAAGAGGCCAACACCCACCTCTCTCCAACCTCCTTTCAGGTAGTTGTAGAGGGCAATGAGGTCTCCCCTCAGCCTCCTCTTCTCCAAGCTAAACATGCCCAGCTCCCTCAGCCTCTCCTCATATGACCTGGTCTCCAGACCCCTCACCAGCCTTGGTATCTCTCCTCTGGACACGCTCCAGCACTTCAATGTCCCTCTGGTACAGAGGGGCCCAGAACTTAACACAGTACTCGAAGTGAGGCCTCACCAGTGCCAAGTACAGAGGCACGATCACTTCCCTGCTCCTGCTGGCCACGCTATTCCTGATACAAGCCAGAATGCTGTTGGCCTTGGCCACCTGGGCACACTGCTGGCTCATGTTAAGCTGGCCATCCACCAGCACCCCCAGGTCCTTTTCTGCCGGGCAGCTTTCCAGCCACTCTTCCCCAAGCCTGTAGCATTGCTTGGGGTTGTTGTGACCGAAATGCAGGACCCGGCACTTAGCCTGATTAAACCTCATACAGTTGGCCTTGGCCCATCGATCCAGCCTGTCCAGGTCCCTCTGTAGAACCTTCCTACCCTCAAGCAGATCAACACTCCCACCTAGTTTGGTGTCGTCTGCAAATTTACTGAGGGTGCACTCAATCCCCTCATCCAGATCATTGATAAAGATATTAAACAAAACTGGCCCCAAAACTGAGCCCTGAAGGACACCACTGGTGACCGGCCGCCAAGAGGATTTCACCCCATTGATCACAACTCTCTGGGCACAGCCATCCAGCCAGTTTTTACCCCAGCAAAGAGTACACTTGTCTATGCCATGATTCGCCAGCTTCTCCAGGAGAATGCTGTGGGGAACGGTGTCAAAGGCCTTACCAAAGTCCAGATAGACAACGTCCATAGCCTTCCCCACATCCAGAAGGCAGGTCACATGGTCATAGAAAGAGATCAGGTTGGTTAAGCAGGACCTCCCTTTCCTAAACCCATGCTGGCTGGCCCTGATCCCTTGGCTGCCCTGCACTTACTGTCAGAGCTCGCTCAAGATGATCCTCTCCGTGATCTTTCCTGGTACCGAGGTCAGGCTGACAGGCCTGTAGTTCCTCGGATCCTCCTTCCGACCCTTCTTGTAGATGGGCATCACATTAGCCACCCTCCAGTCATCTGGCACCTGCCCCGTTGACCAGGATTGTTGATAAATGATGGAGAGAGGCTTGGTGAGCTCTCCCGCCAGCTGTCTGAGTACTCGGGTGATTCCCATCCGGTCCCATAGACTTATGTGCGTCTAGGTGCAGAAGCAGATCATTGACTACTTCCTCCTGGATTATGGGTGGGTTGTTCTGGTTCTGCTCTCCATCCGTATCTTCCAGCTCAGGAGGCTGAACACCCTAGGGATAGCTGGTCTGATTATTGAAGACGGAGGCAAAGAAGGCATTAAGTATCTCAGCCTTCTCCTCATCCTTGGTTGCAACTTTCCCCCCTGCGTCCAGTAAGGGATGGAGATTCTCCCTGGCTCTCTTTTTGTTGATGTATTTATAAAAGCTTTTTTTGTTGTCCTTTAGGTTAGTGGCCAAGTTGAGCTCCAGCTGGGCTTTTGCCTTCCTAATTTTCTCTCTGTATAACCTAACAAGATCTCTGTACTGCTCCTGAGTTGCCTGTCCCTTCTTCCAAAGGTGGTAAACCCTCCTTGTATTCCTAAGTCCCATCAGAAGTTCCTTATTCAGACAGGCCATTTTCCCTGTCCTTTAGACTTGCGACACTCAGGGACAGCCTGCTCCTGGGCCTTTAAGATTTCCTTCTTGAAGAGCGTCCAGCCTTCCTGGACCCCTTTGCCCTTCAGGACTGTCTCCCAAGGGACTCTCTCAACCAGAGATCAACCTGATCTACTCTTTCTAAAATTGATAGGAAAATGAAACATAGGACAAAAGATAATTTATTTATGAAGAACAGAAACAAAAGGACCTAAAGAACGTCTCCCAGTTTGTGATGTAGATATTTTATTTTTGTCAATGGAAAATAGTTTACAATGCAATAAAGTACTTCACAGATGGAATTAACCATCAAAAGTAGGATGGCTTGACAGACATGAGTACTTGGAGATCTATTCTATTCTATTTACTGCTTCTTTTTGATATAACCTGTATGCAAAATTAAAAACCTTCAATGCAATCTGATACTACATTTCTTCCTAAGAGTCACAAGGGAAAAAAATGTGTGTATGTTTGGGTTTGTTTGTTTGTTGTTTGTGGTGTGCTGGCTTTTTGTTTGGTTGGTGCTTTGTTGTTGGGGTTTTTTTAACATTGTATCAAGCAGAATTTGGTCTTTGAAATAAGCTCCCAGTTTTTGAAATAAATTCCAGGGTTTTAACTTAAGGTGTGCTTGGAAATTTTTGGTGGGACAGGAAGACTAAAAATGTATGTGCTAATAATAATCAGGATGCACATTGTTTTGTGACCATTGGAAGGATGTAAAACAGGAAAAAATACCAAGAATAAACTCTCTTTTATGTTGAAGGGTTATCTCCTTATAGATGACTTGGATAGAAATGTGGATTTGCTGCTTTTAATTCTTAAATAAAGTATTATGTTAAGATTGTTTTGCATTTGGAATGGTATTATCTTCAATTTGTTTCAACCAGAACAGATGGCCTGGAATTATGTTAATCTGAATCTGTCTTTTAAATTGCAATACTGATTGGAATTTCAGCACTAGATTGATTAGTATAAAGAGAATATCTAAGAGGAATAGGCAGAAAAGTCTTAAAAGAGCACTGAAGAATCTAAAATTTAATTCCTCAAATATTGTGTAAGATATGATACACCAGAGAAGACATTTTTCATAGTGTTTCAATCATATACTAAAGTAGGTGATTACTTGTACAGAATAAGCTTTGAGGGACAGTTTGCTTTACATCCTAGAATAGCAATATCATCAGTATGGCAATAAAATAGAAATTACCATGATGATCATTAAGCAAGGCACAAAATTAGTTTTATGTACCTCTGACTATGGTCACATTCCAGCTACAGACTCCACATCTTTGACAGTACTATAGGATATATGGTGAATATACTTTACATGTAACTTGTTTTATTTTTGAAACTTCTGAATGGCATAACAACACAGAATTTATACAATTCCTGAGGAAGCATACAAATGCTTGTATTTTAGCACACTTATTTGCACTAGGCTATAATGCACGCCCAGCAGAACCAATAATAAAATGAGTATATGTAATGAAAGCTCAAATCCCAGCTCCTCTTCAACTGAGGAAAGCAAAATGTTGTGTTAATTTTCCCCAGCCCTCAGCTGTACTGACTTCTATTATGACCCATACATTTGTACATCAGCTGATTTGACAGCAAGGGCATGTATACCTTACCTAAGCATAGGCACCAGGTGCCATCTGAGATTATACTGAGGTAATGAATAGGTAGGTCTGTAACGACAGATATGTGTCACATATCCGGCATCACACGGAAACAAAGCAGGTGATGGTAGATGTGTTTTGGCATCTGAAATGAGACACTGACTAACAAGGAGGCTGATATCACCTCCATAAAAGGAAATGACTCTATATTAATGCAAACAGAAGGTAAAACATCTACAAAGACAAAATCACTGTATTGCTCTTTTTTCACCAAGCAAGTGCTAGCTTTCCATAAAGCAAGAGAACCCCTGGCTTACTTCAAAGTCAAGGACAAAGTAAAAGGAGAGAGGCTGGGATAAGGCATCAGCTACCTCTGTGCTTCTACAAGAAGTTGGAATGTCTGTGCTGTCTGATAAATTATATCCAAATTAAATCTAGTTATCCTAGGCTTTTTTTTCTGGTAGTTTTTATAAGATAGGATATGCAGAAGGGTACGCAAAACATTTTAGAAAAATACTGAAGCGCAGCAAGCTGTTTGACAGAGATTCAAACCAAGCAGACCCTGTAAAGCTTGCTTGAAAAAGCTTGCAAACTCCCTGCCATTTGCCCGTGAGGCTCAGAATGAAAAGCAACATTGAGAGCTGCCAACTTTTTATATTTATGATTGGAGAATGAGATTTTTCATTGGAGGGCAAGACTCGGTGAAGGAAAACAAGCTGTACCATGTCAGTGTGTTCTAGCCTTCTTTTCCTGGATTTTTTTTTTAATAAACATATCTGTGTTTTAATTAACATCCTTAAATAAGAATATGGAAGAGAGGTTATGAATTTTACTCGTGGTTTTGTAATCACATTTTGAGTGGGCATCCCCACAAATACCTTCTCGGTTTACTTACTGTTTGACTAAACCTCTTTCCCCTTCCTCAAAATGAAGGTTCTACAAGTCTGATGAAGATAGGCAATTAGATTATAATAGCTCTAATGAAACTATTAACTGTAATATCAGAACACACCTTCTTTAACTAACGGGGAGGAAATGCAAGAAATTCATTATTATAATTACTATCTTCCCACATATTCTTTACTTCCCCACAGGCATCAAGTGTTTAGCATGCAGATGTGTAGGAAAACAGTTTCTCAGTTAGGTACTTACAGAACTAGTTGTTTTGTAGTTAAACATGTGCATCCTATGTAACATTCTGTGAACGTGAAAAATGGGATTATTCACCATACATTTAATGTCCAAATGGAATGGATTACTGGAATATAATATTTTGTAATGGAATTATGTATTTCACATCAGGAGGTCCTGGCTTGATTTGGGATTACATTCTGCATCCCTCCTGATTTGGAAAGAAATGAGAGACCAATAGCTGTATGTGTGACTTGCCATAAAGTCACTGTACTACATTGGCAGAAAAGCCTTCTCCATAGCTTAGCAATAGACTGAACCCTTCAGTCTATTAAAGAACTACACTACACATAAAAATAATGGGCAAGAAGGTAAACTTCTTTCTTGGACTGTACATTAAGTCTGGCTGTGTTGGAGTTAACTTTCCCCATAGCAGCCCTCATAGTGCTGCGCTTTGTATTTGTAGCTAGAAAGGTGTTGATGACACACCAGTGTTTTGGCTACTGCTTAGCAGTGCTCCCACAGCATCAAGCCTGTGTCTCAAACATTCTTCACCCCTCTCCCCCAAAGGCCAGTAGGCTGGGGGTGGGCAAAATCTGACAGCAGACCCAAACTGACCAAAGGGATATTCCATACCATATGACATCTGTTCAGCAATAAAAGCTAAGAGAAAGTAGAAGAGGGAAGGGGGACATTAGTTATTACTACATTTGTCTTCCGAAGCAACTGCATGTGGCCTTTGCTTTGGCTTTATTAAACTGCTTTTGTCTTGACCCACAAGTTTTCCTTCCATCTTATTTTCTTTCCCCCCTGACCTGCTGAGGGGGGGAGTGACCAGGTGGCGTGCTGGGCTCCTGGTGTCTTTTCCCCTTTTCTTCAAAGGTTTGTCATCTCCACTGAAGTATTTCTTATGGAACACAGGTTTTTACCTGCCTGCAACCATGTATTTCTATGTCTCTAGGTCCTAAAGATCAAATAGTTTGATCTGGATTTACACTCGTACACCTTTTCTTAAGGTGGAAGGGACATCAGAAGGCAACCTACACAATCACCAGGGAAGAATAATGACATCCACAGCTTTTCTGACAGACTTGTTCTCTAGTCTGACTCAGTCTACCTATATTAATTCTAGCTTACTGCAAATTAGTCATGCGCTATTTCCATCTGCAAGGAAGGGAGATAACTCCAAGTTTAGATGTCTTAACAGGAACTAAAAATATAGACAAGATAAAGAATAAGACCACAGAATTGATTCACAAATGGCTCATCACTAATACAATCTTCCTGAATTTCCATAAATTTCACTCTGTGGAATTATGCACAAGAATAATGTGTACTCATGTACTCATTTACTCACGAATCTGTTTGGAGGATTGAAGTTGTGGGAAGACAAAATAGATACAAAATGAGGAATAGAAATATCATACTGCACATAATTGCTTTTACTCCTAATTCACTGGCTTAATGCTGGTTTCATAAAAGCAATGATGAACTCATTTAGTATTATTGTGAATGTCATGAGTATTTCTGGAGGATTCTCATTCAGCATTAATTAACTCTGATCATTATTTTAAAATGTTCGTTGTTATTTCTTGCTGTTGTGTCATTTCTGATGGTATGCTTTTAAAATATTTCTTTGCCTAATTTGAATTTCTTCATCCTAATTATGTACACCCATTTCTAACTGTTACTGTTCTAGAGGGGAAAATAAACTGACTTTTTATTAAATGAAAATATTTTAATTTTCCTTTTACATTACGGTCATTGGAAATTATCATATGTGCATTCTTTCCCTATAAACCATCAATGAACTCTAATGCATAAGGTGCCCTTTTTATGATCTACATCAGAACAAGCTCAGGAACTTTCCATGTCACAGATGAAATCCCTGCCATGGTAGGAGTTGCTTTTGGAGCAGGGGATTAACATTTAGAAGCACTGTTACCAATCCTGGTCTTTAAATACAGAATAGTCTGTCTTCTCACACTTGCAATGGAGATGAAAAGGGTGCCTGAGGATTCGAACTTCCTGGGAGGGAACATCAAGTCACGTCCTTTTAAATGACTGCTTTCCTATGGACAGGACTGAATGGACTCCACCAGGCTTAAAAGCTAGTGGTATTAAGTGTTTATGAACTAAAGTACAAAAATACTCTTTTTGTTCTTGATTTTAACAAAAAGACTGGAGGATGAATAATTTGTAATTACATTTTTAATATAGCAGTGGTTCTTGAACAGATATTTACATAAGAATTAAATGGGGTATATAGCCTTCTAATATCTCAGCTATATGAAAATATTAATGATATTTCATACTCAAACTCAAATTCGGAACAGGGTTTTTTTACACTTAACATAAGGTTAAAGAAATTTTAGGAAAAAACTGGCTCAGAGGAACACCCTTTTCTTTCCCCCTGAATTTTTCTTTAAATGAGAAATCTTCAGATTAGTAAATATGCTAGGAAAGAGTACAGTAGCCTTCTAGATGGATTCACAAGTTTAAAGTGAGAGAAAAATCTCACCTCTTATCATTTAGTAATGGAGAAAACAGTATGAATGAAAATGAGAAAGGAATAGTGTAAAGCAAGTCAGAGTTGGAAAATAATGGCAGGGAAACCGAGAAAAATGATGTGCACTGCTGAATGATAAACTGGTGGTTATTTTCAAGGAAAGGGTCACACAACTAAATCCTCTGTGCAACTGCTGAAAGTCAAGAAACGTCAGTGCTTTGCAGTAGATGTTATTTGCCTTGATTTTGTCTCTAAATTTTGTTTGTTTACTTCTATAGATGCGCTTTTTAATTAACCAGCTAGGTGTTAGGATTTACACTTGATAGAGGACAAGTCCAGCTCTTCCAGTCCTGATGCTTCTAGATTTAAAATTTTGAAATAGACATTCAGAACACCACTTCTTGATCTTATTACTTATATGGTCTATTTTTAATATCGATGAGCTAATATGTTGGGGGTTTTTTGTTTGCTTTTTAATATGAATAAAGTTATCTGTAACTGATATTCTTCTAGGGAATGAGAATTTGTTTGGACCTGTCTATTTGTAGAGAAGTAAATAAGGGTATACCACAATTGATCCCACAGATAACCTCAGCAAACAAACCATAATGTATAGCAAGCAAACTGTATCATTAACCTCCTATAAATTAGTGTGAGCTTTCTTTGAGATCAAATGTCTTTCATTTGCCAGCAGGGAAAAGAATTTTGGTGTCTTTCCACACACTAAATGGCCTGTGTGTTATGATTTCTAAGCTTTTACTTAAATTCTGTTATTCAGAACTTATAATGTGTTTTCTGTGGGTGGAAGACACAATCGTGACCGTATACTCTAAAACATTTAAAAGTGACTGAAGACACACTTATCTGGAGAAACTGCAATTTATCACATTAACAACTTTGTTCATATGTCGACAAATTAAATGGATAAATAAAATAATAAAAAAGTCCCTTTAACACAATAATAAAGCTGAAATATTAAAACTAAAAAAACCCCAAACCCAACCAACCAAATAAGCAAATAAATAAGTGCTAGTGTTTAGTTTGAAACAGGCAGCTTCAATCTACCTGTAGTCCGGATGTAGATATAACCTGATGACATAATTGCATCTGCTAGAATGTGCATTTATTTTTGTGAAACAGATTTGAACCTTCCTGTCCATGAAAACTATGTGATCCTACAGTGATATAATGAGTTGAAATAAGTGCTCTGGAAGAAGAAATGTCAGATTATGCAGATACCTGAAATTTTCAAATGAAATTGATGTGGTTATTAAATATACTAATGCAATCATCCACTCAGTTTACCAGCATTTATGATCTATATCTCACTGTTAAGGGTCTATCAAATATCTCAGATTCCTGAGTGAAACAATACTCTTTTTCTTTATTGGACAAATCAATTCTTTAAATTCTCTCTTATATAAGAACATGTTATGACAAATTTTGGCAATTTGAAAGCTCTTCTTACCTTTGCAAAATTTACAGAAATTTAATTCAGGTAAAAGTTCACCTCTTAATCTCATCTGAATTTTTATATCACTGGATATGGAACCAAGGTTTCAGGTTTTTTCCTTAGGTCAATAACTTTATATTGTGACGTGTATCTGATTATAATAACCAATGGAATAATATTTGTAAAAGGTTTTAACAAACTGCAGCTATAGTAGTTACCATAAAAACAGGATTAAAAAAGAGAAATAACGTAGAAATGAAGTATTTTCTGTAATAGGAGTTGGTAGTACTAAATACAGGACATTACATTAACAATTATTCCTATTTCAAGCCAGATAACCACAGCCAGGATAATGAGCTATTTTGTAGTATCATCTATGTATCAATCTTCAGCTTTATATTTGCATCATCTTCATCTATTTGTAATTTAAATACATTTCCTTCAGTACAAAACTTACTTTGCATTTTGCAAGTCCAGAAATACATACAGTTAAGTAATAAATAAAGTCTCTTCTGACACAGCAGTCAACAAGGAGGCACAATATTCTGTAAAATCGAAGTGCCTGATTTGTTGCTGTTTGAGGTAATTATGCAAAGAAAAGAGATTTTTACCTATGAGAAGAATAACATTAATGTTATTTTCTTTTTATTTTGAAGGTGGAGATACTTCTCCTTGAGAATGTGAAAACATTTGGATTATATCTTTACATAGTTTCTTTCCATATTTGTTTTAAATTTAAAGATTTGAGGGAGCCTGATGTTTTCTAGGGAAACAAACAAGCAAAAAACCAAAAAGTACTTTTGTAATCTGAGTAAAATAAAACACTGATTACAAATTATTGGTAAATGCCTTGTGGGATCTATTTTTTTTTGCTTTTAATGAGAGAACATTGTGTTTGAAGTACACAAAGCACACTAGGGAACCCTCAGTCCTCCCAGTGTATTGAAACGGGAGATCCGATGTTGCAAATTCATAAGCAAATGTCTAACTTTATTCCTATGATTAATTTCACTAGGTTAGGTGAGTCTATTCATTAACTTAATTAGATATGTAGCCATCTTTTCTGAACATCAGAAAAAAATTTCTCAGTTAAATATGAAATTATATCCGTGCTAAAGATTTGAAATTATTTAGATTTTTGGTCTATTAGAAAATACACTGTGGATTTTCAACCAACACTTGCAACTGGTGCTACATTTAGAAAACATATTCTTTAAATACACAAGTCTTACTGATCTCATATCTGATATCTAATACAAGAGCAGTCTTATCACAAGCAGAGGACAACAGAATGAGGAATCGAAACTACAATTTTCACAAGGCAGTGAGGCAACTCTGATGGTCACAGAACAAAGTTGATTTGACGTTTTATTCTGGTTTGCATCTCTTGTTCCTCAAGTAAAATTTTTTTGCTTTGAGTTAAATACATACTCGTGGTGAAATGTTCCTGTGAAAAAACATAATTGTGGGAAATCTACTTTTCCCTTTAAAAACACTTTTAAATGGAAACCTTCATATAAGCCTACTGTTTTACAGTTTGCTTTTTTAATGATATTTCAATATTTTAATCTGTAATGTGAATTTATTTCTTCCCAGCTGTGGATTCTTCTTTCCAACATACTGAGAGTTTTAGGTAAGAGAGAGAGCCTGGAAAAGTTACCAAAAGATGAAGTGGGTCTTTTGTATTGCAGAGTGGTTGGCTGTAACATATGTAAAGTTAAGAAGTGAATAAAAGTAAGTTAAAAGCACCCTGGTTTAAAATTAGTTGTATGTGTTCACTCTGAGCATTGCTTTCTGTCTTACAGCAGAAGCATCCATTCTAAACTGAGATTTGCTTGGAACTGTACTTGAACACCTACAGAACACAAAGAAAAATCTTGTTTGTGGAGAGCATAATGTTTTGGTGTCAGGTGAATGTGTGGTGGTTACAGATTTCACTCCATCAGATATTTTTAACAAATACGATTGTTCTTCAGAAGAAATTTCTAGGAGCCTTTTTAATTGTAGCTCATGATGATGGCAGATGCCATCAGGCTTTTAATGACCATGAGATGTACCTTACAGCAGGATTAATGCAGTTAAATATATTCAGGTGCCTTAATTTTATGATTAGTCTCGGCCACTTTCATTTTGGGAACATCTGTGGTACCAATTGGTTTCATATTTGTTCTAACCGCTAGTTGGCTGTATTGTTATTATATTTTTTCTTAATTAAGTACTAAGCATTTTTGGAGAATGCAGTTAATATTTTAGAAAGTCACAATGCACTGTAACTAAAAGTACAGATTTCACATGTTCCTTCAGCTTGAAAATTTATCAGTCCTTCCCTCTTCACAAAAGACAGCTGGCAGCCGTCCCATTTCTGTTTTTGTCTTGGGTCCATGAAAGATAAACAAAATGTTTTATTTCATGGTTTCTGTATTTAAAAAGGCAAATATTTTCCTTTACAGATTTTTTGTTTTTTAAACTGCATTTAAGTTTCAAATTATTTTCACATTCAGCAATATTGGGGTCTCTTTTCCCCAGTATCCTTTGCTGGTTTATTGTTCCACAGGAAATTTGAAGTTTAATTCTTGTGGTTTTTTTTCACACAAACACCTGTGTTCATTGTTCTTCCAGGCTGTTGTAGATGAATGCACTGGATGGATAAAAAGAGGTTTATTTGGTATTGCAATACACAAATTTCTTGAGTACATCAGTGCCTTCATCTTCAGAATGACTGGAGCAGCTATGTCAATCTGTGTATAGAACTAGTCGCTATCTAAACCCTGATCTTGATGATTTTAAGGCTATCACCATCACAACTCATCTATGTATTCACATACGCACATGCATGCACACACACATAGATTCTAGATTCCTACATGTAATTGTAAATTCCAGCAACTTCAATGCTGTGCAAGAGCTATTTTACAGGAACAAGACAACTCCCCCATTTTAATGACTATTTCATTCTAGTTTCCGTGGAAATATTTTGAAGGGAAAAACTCTAAATAACGGCCACTGGCTACTTAAAGGTAATGGAAAATGTCATGTGTGAAATTATAAAATGGACAGAAGCAGTTACAAACTGACAAAATGGCTAGACTGAGTTATTTGAAATAACATGCAAATGGTATTTTAGGGAGGAAAAGGGTTAATTTTTTTTTTCCCTACAAACATTTTGCAGTACAAAACTTGATAGGCAAAAAGCAAGGTGGTCATTTGTGTTACATGGCTTTTAACAACCAAATTTCACCTTTTAAAAAAATCTGAAGGTTTGACTTGAAAACATCTGTTTGTTAGCATTTTAAGGTAAATGTATATCTGTGAGTTTTTTTAAGAGGCGTTTTATATTTAATGATAGTTTTATTTAAGGAGGAAATCTGAACACTATGCAAGACTTAGCATTGAAACTTATTCTTCTAAGTTTGGGAAACTGTATATATTCCTAGGATGTAGCAAAACTTTCTTCTCTGCCTGATCCTTAGGATCTTTTGGAGCACATGGCCCATGCTGCCCTGTCTCATGCAGTGCTGCATCTTCCAGGAGTCCCTGCTTCCCCCATTACTTCTTGATGGTTAAGTATCTTTGAAAAGCTAAGAGTTGTCATACTGCTGGACTTTGCTTACCTGAACTTCAGTGACAGTATAGACAAAGGATTAAGCATTTATGATATGACTGTTAAAAATCAGAATAGTCCAAAAGAAGAAAAATAACTGCAAACCAGTTACAACCAGGCTAGCAGCTTTCACTTGCTTCAAAGCCACTGCGCAGCAGCAAAGAAACTGCACTGCTGCAAGGCAGATCCAGCCAGCTGAGGCCAAACTCCACTCCTAAGAAGAACAGTGTAGGAGAACATGTCAGAGATGCAAGGTGAGGTTTGCTCTGCTGAGTGCATAGTGAGCAGGACTTCAGGGGTATCAAGAGCTCTCACAGTACTCTCTCTGAAGAAGCTATTGGAGCATCTACCTGGTAACTTAGATTAACACAGGGTTTGTATGTTTTGTGACTAATGCTAGTGTGAATTTAATGAACAACTTCCGGTTTGTCTTTTATTCACACTGGAACTTGCTTAATATATATGCCAAAGATCTTACTCTTCAGTAATTATTTGGAAAACCATAACTATTTGGTGTACTAGCATTAATCAGAAGCTGTCAGTTTATGTCAAAAAGACCCTTTGATGGCTCTATCACAGGGTCCCCACGATCATAGTTTTTCAGAGGACACTGTATTTATCATTTCAAATTAGTTTTAATATTTAAATTCCTACAATGTTAGCTGGATTTTTTTGTTCTTTCATTTAGGCTTTTTGCTGTTGAACTAAAGTTATTGTGGAGCATTTTAGACTATAAATTTCTTTTGCTTTGTTTAATAGGATTGGTGTAACTTCTGGCAGCTGTCCATAGAATTTTGAGTTCCTTAAGTATAAAAAGCCCAATCACGCTGCATAGTATTTATATAACTGGTAGCTCCAGTGATTTGTAGAGATGGGAACACCAAAATCAACCTCTTAAAAAAGTCTAACATTGACATCTTGATGAAACAATAGTTTGAAGGACAGTAACATGGTCTTTAGACTAAGACTTTATTCACAGTGAAGTTATGCTACTGCGAAAATTTAGCTTCAGTTGTTTGTCATTGTAATAGATAGTAGGTCTTTGGTCAAGGGAAGCTGGACCTTCAACTGAGCCAGCAGCGAGGCTGAGCTCCGAAGACGCAGGTGCGTGCACGTGTACATGCTGATCAGCACAATGGGGTGCAATGACTTTACCTGCACCCAGGTACACACCAATAACACTGCCACACGCGTGAGCATGAGAGGCCTGATCCCACCCCTGCTCTCATCTGATTGGGATGACACATGCATGGACCCTCTCCATCCACGGGCACACCCACATTTGCACATCTTTTGATATTAGCATGGGCTCAAATACTGCCTAATACCCATTGTCAGATCCCAGGCTCAGTCTTTGCACCTGTCCTAGGATGAGAGCTTGATCTTTGTGCATGTGGTTCTCCTCCTACTCACCGGAGAGTCCAGCTTCAGCTGTGAATCCTGCACCCACCCAAACACAAAAAGCATAAAGTAAGGTGACACAGTGAGAGCCAGGAAAGGAGTTTAACAAGAAGGCAGAATAACAGTGTTGAAGGGGCAACAGCAGCAGCCTGGCAAGCGTACTGACCACAGTTTGGTGAAACGATACCGGCCCCTTTTATCCTCCCATTTCCACTCCACCTTCCCAGTTCTATTGTACCCCATCCAATTCGATCCTTCCCTTTCGCTTCTTCTTTGGAGACAAAATAAGATGAAAAGGCTCACGTGTCAAGATAAGGACAGAGACATAGCTTGCTAAGTACCGTCACAGGCAAAACAGCCTCGACTTGAGGAAAATTAATTTAATTTATTGCCAATTCAAAATAGAGTAGGATAGTAAGAAACACAGACAAAACTAAAAATACCTTTCCCATTTCCCCTCTTTCTTCCCACGCTCAACTTCACTCCTTTGTTCCCAACTCTTCTGTCTCCTCCCCCTGAGCAGTGCCCTGTTGGATCTGGCTGGAACCGGCTGGAACCGGCTGGAACTGGCTGTGTCTGGCACGGGGCAGCCCTGGCCTCTCCTCACAGAGACTGCCCTGCAGCCCCTCCCCTTCCCCCCACTGCCTGGACACCGACACCCCGTACAGTAATTTACGAAAAAATTATAGTTAGTCAAAAAGGGTTTTAGAATTGGCCTTCTTGGTTAATCTGATTTTTTTTTCCTCAGTAATAATGAGGGATTTCATTACAAAATCACATAAGCTCTGCTTCTAAATACTTAACGGGTGGGTGCCAGGAGGATGGAGCCAGGCTCTTTTCAGTGGTGCCCAGTGACAGGACAAGAGGTAATGGGCACAAAATTGAACATAGGAAGTTCCACCTAAACATGAGGAGGAACTTCTTTACTTTGAGGGTGGCAGAGCACTGGAACAGGCTGCCCAGAGAGGTGGTGGAGTCTCCATCTCTGGAGACATTCCAAACCCGCCTGGATGCGTTCCTGTGCAACCTGCTGTAGGTGACCCTGCTCTGGCAGGGGGGTTGGACTAGATGATCTCCAGAGGTCCCTTCCAACCCCTATATTCTGTGATTCTGTAATCTCATATCTTTCTTGCACAGATGTTGAGAAAATTAATGAGGATTGTTGACCTTAGTTTACTTCAACAACGGAACTTTCATTAGTGAATAACAGCAGCTAAAATTGTTCAAATGATGAATAGAACTGCATTCAATTGTAAGCCTCCTTGAGTACTTACCAAACATTTAAACCACATAAAACATTTAGGGAAAGAAAACCTAGTCTATGAGTAAGGTAATATTGTATCTAAGGTTCACTTACATTACTATCACATATTACAATATAAGAAAAATGTTGACATTGAAAATTAATTCAGAATTAAATCATAGACCATAAAATAACATTCCAAAACACTGAGAACAGATAGTCTGGTTGTATAAATGTATACAAGTGTAATTTTATTCACACCAGTTGAGAATCTGTTTCTAGATACTCAAAAGTTTCAGGTAAACAGAACAGATATTTGTAACATGAATCCATTGTATGGGCTAGAAAAGATGTTACTGAAGAATCTGTGATGTGCTTTTTTTAAAAAAAGTCCTTCTTCTAACTAAAGGAAACTGAAAAACACTTTTATATTTAACGCGAAACATTTTTCCTGTAAACATATTGAAACAAAAGAAGAGAACATTTTGTCTATTTTGTTCTTTGTATGATTTGCCTTTTCTCTTCTTGAGAATTTTGTTTTGAAAGCTTCAAACAAATCTATCTGTACTGGAAAGCCATTCATACTTATCAACCAGATCATTGATTTGGTCAGCGGCATTTAAAGCTTTGCAGCTGCTCCTTTTGAAGTTCATCAGAACAAGGATCTCCCTAATGCAAAAGGCCCTGAAGACAATTGTGAGAATGTAGATTACAGCCTCTGTTTAAGAGCTACTGTGAAAAAAAAACATTTTGGATCAGCTAAGTTAACGCAGGAAACCCCAAAAAGAAAGGACTTAGAGCCACTTAAAATTACATTGAATCTTAATGACTGCCTGTGACAAGGAAACAAAAATGTGACCTGAAGTCTGGTGGCTATCTAAGCATCAGTCTCCTGATCTTTCATGTTTCATTGCTGATGGTTTTGGTTTAGTGTGCAGCTACTCCACTTTTTAAAATTGTTTAAATTTTGTGTCTGCCAGGGGCAGTTAGGCTTTTGTTGATAAGCAAAATGTTTTTTTCTCTTTCTCTCCTTCACACACACACCATCTTTAGTAATATGTTTTCCCCTTGATGCTATTTTTTAGTTATCTTATTAAAATAGAGAAAATTAAATTACTCTTTCTAAATTGGAAAACTGCCTTAGTAAGGAAGAAGATGGAGAAAGAGTAATAAATGTTTAAAATGGATCAGTTCCGGTGGTGTTTATAGTAAGGATAGGGATAGGGAAATAAACAAACAAAAATATTTATCCATTGTGCTGGATGAGGCTTTGAGCAACGTGGTCTAGTGGGAGGTGTCCCTGGCCACGGCAGGGGGGTTGGAACTAGATGATCTTTAAGGTCCCTTCAAACCCGAACCATTCTATTATTCTATGATTCTATATTTACCAAATATCTTATCCAATCAAAGAACAATAAAAAATATGGGATTTGGGTTTTTTGGTGGGCTTTTTGGGTTTTTTTTTCAATTAAAAATAACCAGCACAACAGCGATTTTTTACAAGATGCAAAGAATTGTTAGAGAATCTGGAAAGAATTTGCAATGACCATTTTATAAAAATATTTGCACGTGTTTTTTCCATTTTGAACACAAAACTAAACTTATCACAGCTCTAAGCAAACTATTCAGTTCTGGTTATTTTATGGTAGACTCCATTCCAAATGAGAAATGAGATTTATCCAGGAATAAGTAGGAGTAACTTACATTACTATTGTAAGGTTGACTTCAGACTTCAGTCCAGCAGTCAGTAATTTTGAATTGAATAAAACCAGGGGTGAGGGACTACTACTTTTGTCTGTGAGGAGGGACATTGGATACAGCTGATAAAGCAGCATGTGCTGTTAATTTCGTATCTGAAAAGAACTAAATTCTACTTAATACCAATAACATTGTTATAATTCAATATCAATAATAAATAGCTAAGAAGGTGTTTTATATACATATGTTTGT
The DNA here is from genome assembly GCF_028500815.1 of Rissa tridactyla. NCBI lineage: Eukaryota > Metazoa > Chordata > Aves > Charadriiformes > Laridae > Rissa > Rissa tridactyla. The sequence goes on along the minus strand of NC_071467.1, from coordinate 31,095,067 downwards.
GTGTGCATGTCTATGCTTCTAAACACCATTTTTATGTAAAGGGAGCTATCAATGACATTACAGTAAGAGTATGTGTAAAACCGAATAACCACAAAACCGTAGCACAGAACTTTGACATTAAAAGATAGCAGACGCATACAAAATGCAGGAACAGAAGGATAACAGCATCCCCAGGGCTATTCACACAAATGACCAATTGCTGATACAGAATGGTGTGACAGCCTAATGAAGCTGCTCACATCTGATAGCATGGAAGAGCTTGCTTTACTGTGTGTATACACCAGAACCAGCTAGTTGGGCTGGCACCATGATTCAAAATTAGATAAAGTGAACTAATCAGAACAGTTACAACTAATAGAGATATCACAACTAATACCAGAATTGATCAGAGCTATTCAGAACTACCCTGTATTGTACTACAATACAGATACTGTTTTATTATCACAAAAGGTGACAGACTTAAGGTTTTGCTAATTGTGTTTTACTGGTCTGGTTAATGGCTTTCAAGGACTAGTTGTTAAATTTGAGTGCAGCACTAACTAGTTGAACCCTGACTTCGACGCTGCTTGGGGAAAGTGGGATGAAGAACACCAGAGGAGAAAAACAAATATATAATACAGCAGGTGTTGCTTTTCTGTTGCTCTACTTCCAGACAATTCTCTATATCTAGCTCTGCTTCTAGAAATCTCCCCTTATCCACCCTGACCCTAGCAGCAGAAACAGTGAGCCCATGCTCTCCTCGTGTCTTCCAGGTGATCAGCATCACCTCAGCAGTAGGAGCAGGTCCAGCTACACCTCTCCTCACTGAGGAGAATAAAGGCAGGGACTTTTCATGGAAGAATGATAAGTGGGTTTGGTTTTCCTAAAACAAGCTCAGGAAGTACCTTTGGAAATGGGTTTGCACGCAAAACAGGTTGAGCAATAGGGAAAGGTCTATTCAATATAGAGGCAGTATTTCACATCCTCTCTTCACCCTATCGTCAGGTCCACACTGAATTCACCCTTGGAAAATCGAATAGTCTCCACACCCACCCCCTTTTGCACAGGTTCTGTGACTCCAACAACAATTTGTTCTCCTACCACCTCTAAATTGATATCTGCCTTTAGAAACATAGTGAACTGGCTATAATTAGATCTACAGTACTACCACATAATTATATAACCTCCTGCAATCAGCCCTAGAATGCAAACATTTCAATTTGAGAGGGCATGCCTCCTAAAAAACCCACCTAGGTATATAGTTCTATGCTTAGGTGGCAAGAGCCTTTCAGGGTTGAGACTTTCCTCATTTGTCTATTGCCAAATGAACCAGTCGTTTTCATTTACATATCCTAACAGGTGATGTCAGAAGTTACTGCTTTCAGCTTAGGACAAAGTCTCATAGCTGTGTAATAACGGTGGCAGTATTACTACTATTACTATCAGCACTTACTTTTCTCCTTCCTGCATATTTTTAAATAAGCAGGCCATCTGAAGATTAAGGAAGAGAAAACTTTATTGCTGACATTGAGAAAAAAGATTTGGGGCTTGGATCTCTGCTATGTTGTATGTCTGACATCTGGAGAATGTTGGGATTTCTGAGAAGAATTAGCATGTCCCTGCTGTGAGTCCTACCTGAAGGAGCTCAGCTCTATGAATGCATCTGCAAGTCAGGTGCCTTATTTGGAATTCTAGATTCTAAACTGCAATCAGAGTGCTAAAATGTTAAACACTGCTAAAACTCAGCAAACTTCAATCTCTTTGTAGATTGATTTTGATCTGGATAGGGATTGGACTTTTAATGATATTTCAGTGTCTGTCTCCACAAATGTATTTTAAGCTAATTCAACAAATATATCTGTCAGCTTGGATTGTCATTATATTTGAAGTACAAACTTGATTGTGTTCCTGTGTGTATTTTATCAGAAAAAGAAATAACGGAATATATTCTAAATCGTAGTTGCTTCTGAAACATTTCAACACAATTTCAGAACAAGGGTACATTTTGCTCTGAGTGTTTTCTTTGCATTCAATAAACATATGTAAAGAGATCACCATTAAGAAAGACTCTATTCTTGAAAAAGACATTGACATCCCTTCTAAATAGGGATAGTCTATAACCATCTATAGCAGTATATTCCTAATTTTATGCAACTGTGGGATTAAAATCAAGCTCATCATAACTGTAGATACTAAAGAATGTGTTTTTGTGATATATTCTGATACCTATACTCAAAATTGTTATTATTTGAAATAGTGAATGCCAATAAAGGCATTACATTGCATATTTTCACAAGCAGTTGTGTTTAATGACAGCTTTGCTGAGCACCACAGATGACAGTTAAGCCATTGGTGTTCACATGAGTTTCAGGTATTTTTAGACCACATTAGTGGGCACTGTAACATTCTTTAGTTAACAGAAAACAATTATTTTGTTGATAGAGTCTTTAATTATTATTATTTAGATAATAGTGGAAGCAGATTGTGCAGGCTGCTTTAGAGAGGACAGAGCTGCAGAAACGATGTTAGAACCTAAACTAAATTGCTGCTTTCCTCTTTTAGTGATAATCACATTTCTTTTTGCAGGGATTCAAACATTTGGAAACATAGAATCATAGAATCATAGAATTGCCTAGGTTGGAAGGGACCTTTCAGATCATTGAGTCCAACCATCAACCTAACTCTGACAAAAACCATCACTAAATCATATCTCTAAGCACTATGTCTACCTGTCTTTTAAAAACCTCCAGGGATGGTGACCCCGCCACTTCCCTGGGCAGCCTGTTCCAATGCTTAATAACCCTTTCAGTGTAAAACTTTTTCCTAATATCCAGTTTAAACCTCCCCTGGTGCAACTTGAGGCCGTTTCCTCTTGTCCTATCACCTGGTACCTGGAAGAAGAGACCAACCCCCACCTCTCTACAACCTCCTTCCAGGTAGTTGTAGAGAGTGATAAGGTCTCCCCTCAGCCTCCTTTTCTCCAGGCTAAGCAATCCCAGTTCCCTCAGCCGCTCCTCATAAGACTTGTTCTCCAGACCCCTCAGTAGCCTCATTGCCCTTCTCTGGACCCACTCCAGCACCTCAATGTCTTTTTTACGGTGAGGGGCCCAAAACTGGACACAGTACTCAAGGTGTGGCCTCACCATTGCCGAGTACAGAGGTACAATCACTTCCCTAGTCCTCCTGGCCACACTATTTCTGATACCAGCCAGGATGCTGTTAGTCTTCTTGGCCACCTGGGCACACTGCTGGCTCGTATTCAACCCACTGTTGACCAGCACTCTCAGGTCCTTTTCTGCCAGGCAGCTCTCCAGCCACTCCTCCCCAAGCTTGTAACACACATGGGATTGTTGTGACCCAAGTACAGGACCCGGCACTTGGCCTTGTTGAACCTCATACCATTGGCCTCGGCCCATCAATCCAGCCTGTCCAGATCCCTCTGCAATGCCTTTCTACCCTCAAGCAGGTCGACACTCCCACCCAACTTGGTGTCGTCTGCAGACTTACTGAGGGTGCACTCAATCCCCTCATCCAGATCATTGATAAAGATATTAAAAGAGAATTATGATGATATTAAAGAGAAGATATTAAAGAGAAAACATTAAAGCGAATAAATAAAGATATTAAAGAGAATTATAATGTTAGCAATTGTCTTGCTGAAATAGCCAGGTTAAAACTAATACCAATTCTTTTCTGCTTTCTCCCAAATGCGCATCAGTATGGGAAAAACTACAAGTTTAAGTTCTTCTGAAAGCATTACTGAGTTTGTTCACTTTGTCCATTGCTTATGTCAAGATAGGCAGGTCACATCTACACTGTTATAAATTTGATCCACAATTACAACTGAATAATACTTCAAAGGACAGCAAAAGGCCAGATGCTACAGTTTTGTATGCTACAGGAACACGATATAGAGCCAGCTGTACCAAATAAATGCAGGGTGTTTTTATAAAGCTATTGTTCTTCCATATGCTTGGTCGTATATGCACGTAGCTGAACAATATACAACTTGAGCATGTGTGACAGCTTATTTATGTATGTATCAGTTCTGTCCACTTTCAACAAAAAAGGAGTAGTTTAATCAGGAAACTTAGCAGCTGGAATCCTTTGTTCCATTCTACTCATGTTCCAAAAAGTCTCTGGTTCTAAACTGAGAATCCTAGCAAATATTTACAATATTACAATTTTAGTCTCTTATTTCTCTATAAAGAAAGCAATGGGACAGAACCTGATAGGTTCTGAGTCTTTCCCATAATGGCAGAACAACCTATGTTCTTTAAATTTAAGAACTAGAGTTTTTCAGTGAGTTACAGTAACAACAGTAATGATATTAGCATATCTTTTTCAGTGAGCAAACACATTTTCCTCTTAAATGTTTGTTAAAAGAAAACTACAAGCAAAGGGAAGCAGTAAACTGTGACAGTCAGTCTGAACAGAATACTGATTTTGTCGCATTATGTTACGATACCTATGAATATGCTTTCCTTTTTCCTTTTTTTTTCTCAGTCAAGCCATGATTAACAAAATTCCCAAGGGAAAAATCTGAAGCAAAATGTCACAAAGTATAAAACCAGGTGAAGATACTATTAATGAAATGAAAGTCATAATCAGTGTGTAAGTGGATTTCTGAGTTTGTGGAATAATAACAAATTTTGTGTTAATATTTACCATAATATGCAATGTAGGATTTACAATAAACCTGGCCAATTGAAAATGTTGTATTATGATTGCAAAATTAATTGCCATTACTTTTAATTAATTTTTTGCTAATCACATTATACTGTAACAGTCAAATCAGCATAGAAAATAGTAACAGAGATTTCCAATTCAATTGATATCATATTGTTGGATTGGTGTGAAACTTGTTACTGTAAAATATTGGGTGGCTGGGTGTGTCCAGCATACGGAAAGGAAAATGTTACAAAATTTCAAAGGCTTAAAATTCCTGTCATGCCTGTGAATCATCTACAATTGGAATTCAGGGTACCCTTCACAAATTTGAATCTGATTTGAATTGATAATCATATTTTAATTGGACTCCATTCTAATTTAATCATTAATGCAAACAAAAAATGATTACTTAAGAAATGCATATTCCAGAGATTAGCTGATCAAATAAATCCAGTAATATACATGTATTCATAATGACTGACACAATAAACTAGTATTTAATTTGGCATAGACTTTCTTCATCCTCTTTCGCCTTTGTCTAAATCAATATTATCTTTATGACAGTTGCAGTTAGATGAGAAAGTGTTAGCGTTGTGCATTTGATGTAATCTGCCCTATTCTTAACAAACAAAGGGTATTGGAGATTATCCATTTGTGTACCCTTGAAAAGAAAGAGCTCTCCTTTCAGCTTCATTTTTGTAGTCATTATTTAAAAGCTGCGGTTCCTGGGTTCCTTATTTAAACTGAGAAATAGCTAAGCAACTGATTATTAAACATTGAGGTATAAAGGATTTTAAAGAAGGACTTTGCATTTTAGGTAATTGAAACCTTTTGGAATAACAATATTTCACGTCAAAATATAGCCATTTTAGAGCACGACAATGAAGCATTGGGGCAAGTGGCTTCACAAAAAAAATAACTTTGTCATTTGGAGTAATTATTGCCTTAAGGTTTCTGCTCAGGCTTGATGAAACTAATCAAAGAAAAAAAGATGTCCCTTTTTTTTACCAATCTTAGTTATTAGTACCAGAAAAGAGGCCCAATTCAGTATCCTTACTCTGTTAACATTTTTCAAGTGTGTCTGAAATTTTCCTGACTGGGAAATCAGCATTTGGCTGGTGTTCCTTAATGACTGCACAGGAGCATAGTTTATCACAAAAAGGTCTGTAATGACTAAAGTCATTACATTAACATTTTGCTAATAACTTTAGATATATCACATCTATTTAATAATTCAAACAAAATGTGCCAAATAGTGATATTGTAGAGTCTGCAATTTCAACTTTATCTGCAAGACTTCAGTTTAGGCAACCAGTAGCTTCCAGGAAACACAATGAATATTAATTAAGTTTTCAGCTTGTGCTGAGACTTTTAATATGTTCTGTGTTTTGGGGAGGTATCAGACTAGTGCATTTATCCTCAATTGGCAGAAATGTCAGTTGTTGGATAAAATGAGTATAATCTGATGCTAATCAAAATTTAATAATCCTTTCTTATTATAAAGGATTGTCAGTGGGGAACTGAAATTCACCAATAAGGTTGCTCAGCAAGAAAGTACTTTTGATTAGAGAGAGCGATTATGCAAAATAAACTTGAGGGTCAGCAGACTAACATACCATTCAAGTACTCAGCTATTCACTTTCAATTCTACAGAAGCTTCAAAATCTCACTGGAAATTGAAAGATACAAAAATTATAAGAAATACACATGCAAAGCAAAACACTTCTTATTTTAAGAACCTTTTTGTGTATTTATTTGTTTGTTTGTTTTACCAAGTATTAGTGGTATCCCTGTGAAGTTTTTAAGTGTAGAACTTGACTTCAAAATTTGTATGCACTTAACCGAGGAATGCTGCAAATGAAAACGTGCAATTCCAGTAATGTTTTTTTTTTAAATGGCACTGAAAGGTGAAATATTTAGCTTTGAAATCTAAGTTTTGAAAATTTTGTGATATTTCATAACAGGAAAAATACAAAAAGCATCACAAGTATAAGATAAAAGTTTTATCAGATTTTAATTTTGGCTCAGAAATATACACGTAACAGACCACCATTGGGGATAATGAAGTTTGATCCAATAAACATTTCCTGACCAGTAATAATAAATAGCAAAATCTTCAGAACTTCAAGAGCTTTCAATAAACTTCCATGTTATTTTTACTATACAAACAATAAATTTTGAGATGAAAATGTATTGCTTTTATAAAATCCCATATTATGATTAAATATATTGCCAGAGTAACCTGAAGGAGAGAGATTTAAGAAGGTATAGTCTAGTACGCAGCTTGATCCTTAAATACTCTATTTGGAATTGAACCTACAACTGCAATAGACAAGGACGTCCTTCTAGTGGAGGCATTAACAGATAAATAATTAGTGTCCTTTATCAAGGACAACAACTGTTTTAAATTTGACAGAAAATACAAGATAAAACTTGGTACTAGCATTTACTTACAGAAATAGTATATAGTTCTGTATATTCCTAAGTTTTGTCAGTCTATATTACATGACCCTGTTTTGGTTGTTTATAACTTTGCCAACATAAAGTCATCTGATATTGATTCCTCTGAGAAGCAATAGAGAAGTGGTTTGATTCCAGGGACAAATCTAACGCTTAGGAAATTTTCAAGTGTAGAACATGAATTTACTTTGTGCATATTATCTGTGGTTGTCTGTCAGAACTACCTGATATATAATTTATAGTTTCATATAATTCACATAACATATATAATTTGTATAATTTATAGTTTAATGATGTCCTCAAACTTGATGCAGTATTTTAGATATCCCCTAATGAGTGCAGAGTAAACGGAGATAATCACTTCCCTTAACGGTGTTCATACAGCCCAGAGTACTGTTGGCCTTCACTGCTGCCAGGGCACGCTGCTGGCTCATGTTGAACTTGTCACCTATCAGGACGCTCACGGCCTGTTCCACAGATCTTCCCAGAGAGCATAAAACCCAAGAATTAGAAAGTGCTATGTCTGTGACAACACTTACTTTAGGTCCAATCAGGCAAACGCTTGTACGTTTAGTCAAGTTTATGCACCAGACAGCCTGATTTCATACACGGCTAAGTGATATCTAATGTTTCGGTCTAAAGAATAGTGTAGGAGTTTGATAAAAGCGTATGCTGAGCAGCTCTTCCTTCTTGTGTATACTACATTTTTTCCATAATATGTAAATTAGTTGTTTACCTAAAGCAGGAATTTTTGCACAATAAAATTTCTATTAATACACTTCAACCCTATTCATTAGTTCTAATGACATTAAAAAAAATCCAAACCTTACATAAAGAAAAAACAATTAATCAAAAATTAATTTAATATTAGGAAAATTTGAATATCAACTGCAACCCATACAGTGGAATTTTGAACTCAAAGAATATTTTAATAGAAATTTCCATGGAAAAATAAAGTCTAATACAACCTGCTTCCTTTAAAGCATAAAATAAAAAGTTAGCATTTTGTCTTTTGCTTTTTGTTTGTTTTTAAATCTGAGAATACCTGAGAATACCATCTTTATTAGATGGATAATGACAGCGATGAAGTATTTTCTAAACATACACAAATGTTTAGGATCCATTCTGAAATCCCAGTAGTTCTGTTCCATCTAAAAGATCTTGAAGAAACCTCTTTAAAGTTACTACTCCAAAGTTACTGATCACTGCTGTACCTACTCTCAGTCAAGAGCCAGTTACAGACAACAGAAAACTATACTGTTTAGATGTTTATACCATGTTTAAAATGTAAAATCTATTGTAGTCACAATGTAAGATAAGAATGAAAGATATGCTCCTTACTGGGTAGTGCTAAGCATTCATCAGAGAGGGGCATTTCATTCTTCTAGTAGACAAAATATTGCTAATTAGTTACATGAAGGAGATGACTGCCAGCATATTTAAGGAAACAGCCTGTTAAGACAGTTCTTAATGAATTAAAGGGGATTCTTTTTTTCATCCTGAAGGATGAAATAGAAGGAGTTTGTGAAAAAAACCCACAACATTAAACTAGCCCATCTCTTTCAGAAGGCTTTGAATGGATGACTGGCTATAGGAGCTGAAGAGCACCTAAAGGGGAAGAAAAAAAGCTGAAAACTTGAATACCAACCTCTCAGGAGGGAATAGCAAGTGAACAGAGTAGTGCAACATTAGGGAATAATATTTAGCATACTGTTTAAAGTGCAGTTTTGTATGCTGCTATAGCTGTTGTCATTTTTGAATAGTATGAATTAATACTTGTATTTGAATTTTTATTAGTTTATTCCTCTATGTACTATTCGCCTCTTTCTATAGGTCTCTACAGTACTCAGACCGGTCACATAGAAAGACAGATGACATCTCTCTTTCTAACAGCACTCCTCTTTACATGACTCATTTCTTGCTAAAACTATTCTGTCCAACATATCACAATGGCTGATCATGATGATTAACTCAAATATGTTCCCAAAATATCCTTTGATGCAAAAATTATTAAAGCATCAGTCACTCAGCCTCTAATTGTGATTTATTAGCCTTCCAGTATCTTCACTGATTTTGAATTCGTATTTTCTTTTTCTGTCATGAAACAACTGCCACGTATCTGTTCCCTGAAAGAAAAATATGTCTAATTTGCTTCTTTATTTGGCAAGCACATGTGTTTAATAGCTTCTACTATTAGTGTAGCTGGGATATCTAAAAATATAATTCTTTAACTTCCTTCAAAGAAACACAAGATGGGGAAGGACTCTTATCAGGAAGCGGAGTGACAGGACAAGGGGTAATGGTTTTAAACTGAAAGAGGGGAGATTTCGATTAGATATTAGGAAGAAATTCTTTACTGTGAAGGTGGTGTGGCACTGAAAGAGAAGCTGTGGATGCGAAATCCCTGGAACTGTTAAAGACCAGGCTGGATGGGGCTTTGAGCAACCTGGTCTGGTGGGAGATGTCCCTGGCAGGGGGATTGGAACTAGATGATCTTTAAGGTCCCTTCTAAGCCAAACCATTCTGTGATTCTATGAAATTTCCAATACTCTGTGTCACACTGTATTTCTGTACTATATACAGTATGTTTTAAATGTGGTTCTACATAGAAAGAATGTGCGAAGACCTCATTGTTTTACTTCACTAGGAATGTCGTGTAAATTCTTAGCAGATTCCATTTTGATTTTTCTGTTGGAAATTAATTTTGAAGTGGTGCTTATACTGAAGAAAAACCTATTTCCAGGATTAGGCTATTTTAAAGTTAAGCCATATAAGAGTTCCACAACATACATTTCAAAACACTGTTTGGCTGACCTAACCCTAAGGAATAATCTAAGACCCTACGGGAGTAAAGATTAATTTACTGTAATGAATCTGGTGTCTCTGTAGAACTATTCAAATGTGTTAAATGCACTCGGAATCCTCTATCTTTTAGTGCCACTGATCCAAATTACAAACCTGATGAAATATTTTTCTCCATAGTGCTTCAAAACCAATTGTTTCTTTTCCTGAAACTGTAAACAGAAATAGCAATGACACGCAGGGAGCAATTCACTTACCTTAACACAGGTGGGGAGTGCTATGTGAGATATTTTAGAATTTCTGAGCTGACCATAGAGGATGAACAGATAAGGCACAAGACTCCAAGAGATCTGCACACTTCTGCAGCAGCAGCCGGAGCCAGGTTGTACACCCTCTGGAGTCCCAGAAGACACTAGGCACTACACTTACCCAAGTGAATTGAGCCCTCAGTCTTTATTTACAGTAGGTTTTTAGTCTGTGTTGGTAACAGCATGTGGCATTGAAGATCAGCAGATATATTCAGTTCCCACCTCCTTTAAGAAACAGGAGAACAAAAACTAATGTTCTGAGGATTCACATATCACTGTAGAAGTGTTTGTCATGACCCAAGGATACATCTAACTTTTTTTTTTTTTTTTTTTTTTACTTTATCAGTCTCCTATTTTTGCCAAGTTTTTAGCTTGGCTTAAGGCATAGATATCAGCCTCCAGTTAGAGATGAAACTGATAGGAACTGATAAGTATAAGTTACCAAAAGACATATCTTTGATCAAACTTGTCTCATTTATTATGTAAAAGATGCTTGAAAAGAAAACTATTACCTAGCTATAATACAGTATTAACCTTTCAAAGATTAAAGGTCTGATCTAATTCACACAGAATGCAGTTTAAAGGTGTCCACAGTTGAAAGGAACTTGAGCAAACCCCTAAGATGATAACAATAAGATTAATAACACCTCGCAATAACAAATACATTTCTCCTTCATTTTAATTGTGACAAGCTTTTTTAGAATGCTAATGAAGGGAATGACAAAATATAGAAAGTTGCATTTCAGGTCTGCTAAAAATTTCCTTGGTTAACTGAGAGGGGAAATTTTTTTATTAGATTTTATGAAACATCACCGTCTTCTATAAATTGAGTGTATATGTATACACATATTACACAAATCCATTTTTTTTTTAAAAAGCAACATTTATGTAAATAAATCATTCTAGAACTTCTCTTTTGCCTATGGTACTGTTCACTCAGGTTAATTCCTGTAAACATAATTTGTTAGTCAGATGGAGTATATGTGCCAATGGTATTCTGGAAGAAAGTGACAGAGGGAGATAGAGACCCTCTGGTCAAATACTCTTGTCTGTACATACAGTTAAATTCTGTAGTAATTCACAACTGACAAGGCAGTTAGAGGACAGCTGAACATTCAATTTTTTAAAAGAAATTTAAAAATACTGTGTAAGATATTGTAGGTTTTCAGCTCAGAAGTCTCAATCCCTCACTTGAAAGATCTTATCTATTGTTTATATAATTGTTTATATGTTATTTATATCTGTCAACTGTAGAATACTTAGAAGATATCAACTGCAATGTAATGGAAACTTTTCACTGACAGAGCATATATGGAGTCCTTGACCGAATTTGTCCCACCTCACCTGAAGCATGTAACCGAGGTATCTAGGATAAGAACTTAAATGCTCTATGTCACAGCTTGGACTGCGTTGGCCAACAACAAGACAACAGATGCTCTCCCCCACGTCTTGCTCCATGGAGAAGAAGAGAGATTAAGAGATTTATAGGTTTAGAAAAAAATCTAAACTACTTTAATGAAATATTATTAATAAAATAAAAAGGAAATAATTAAAGAGTTACAGTATATACAAACACATACAAAACTATATCAAGCTCTCAGGGAAGATGTCACCAACAGGCACTGGGACTCAGTGACAAATGGGAACCGGATTCCGGAGCACGCTGATGGGGATCAAAGGTAGATGAACTGACAGGGTCCTCCTCAGGCATCAGTCACTGAAAAAAGAGAGCCACTGAAGAAGTAACCCACTGAAAAACAGCCCCTCGGAAAAAATACAACACTTTCATCCCTCAGCTTTTATACTGAGCATGGCAGATGGGATGAAACACCCTATTCATCAGTTTGGGTCACCTGACCTGTCCCCACCTCCCCACAGGTGCAACCCCTCCATGGGGTAAACAACCCAGTCAGCTGACCCGGCTGTCACAGCAACAAGTAAGAGCAAGAGGCTCTCTCACTGAACAGAAAGTTGGTTCTGCTTCACCCCAAAGCAGGAGACTCTAGTATCCTTTAAAATATATCTTTTTGTAAATTTTAAGTATTTAAAGTTACTCCTTATTTTCGTTGAATAAACTATATTGATAATAGCTCAGAGTGTTCAAAACAAAGACTGGAAAATACCGTTCATATTATAAATTTCAGTTAGTATTTGTTTATGCATTTTTGATGAACGTTGATGAAAGATTTAAACCCTTTGGATCAACTCACTTGAGTTAGATTTGGAATGAAAATAAAAAGGGGCAGGGTGTTGAAATGGCTTTTGAACTGACTGTGATTCTTAGAAGAACCTTATTCTTCTTGTTTAAAAACAAACATATAAAAGTAGATTGATTCCTACCTTTTCAGACTGGCTTTTGTCAAGTTTTGATAGTCGTCTACTATTAAGTTACTTACTGTCATTGTTCTGTGCATTGTGAATGGTAGTGCATGTTGTGTATCTATTTGTCTCATATCTTACGTTCCTATTTTTTAAGCCAATAATGAAACCTGTTCGTAAATTTGGTAGTTGAATGTTCAGTTTAGTTTAGCCATACCAATGTTGGTTTCTGCTGAGTTACAGCAGGTCAAGACTACTGCATCATATATGCTGTTCCTCAACAAACTGATAAACTATTCAAGATCACAGAGCAGGGATAATATCAGCCTTGAAGGTACATTGAATTTCTTCTAGAATAAGGTGCAAATATGTAATCGCTATCAGTAGGTGTTCATAATAACATTTTTATGAATCACTGAATTCAACATTATACTTATAGAATTAAAAATTATACACTTCTGTGGGAAAAAAAAAAGGAATAAAATAATTTTCCAAATGACATTTACTTCCAATAAACATGGAGAAATGTATTAAGTGTAAAAAATACCTTCATTTCATACTTTTAATTTTATTTCTTTACAGATGTAAATAATTTTAAAATTAATCAAAGTATTAAAAAAAAGCAGAGGAAGTTTTGTGTAAAATTGCAAAATATAGGTCCAGTACTATTTGTCTGCCTCCTTTTTCCATCTGCTCCTGTTAGTTATTCATCTGCTGTACTGCAGTTTGTCTTTTATGATGTTGATAAATTCTGCTCAGTAACTGGACTCAAGGACATAGTTCCACCCCCAAAAGAGACAATTCCATGTATATTTTATAATGTGTAACTTATAATGAAGGATAGCACCTATTATAACTTTTTGCTTGATGGCTGTGAGAGGAAAGTTAATTAAATTAACCATTTTTAAGTCCCGGATAACTCTACTTAAAAATAAATGGCTTTTTGAAAGAGTTCTCTTTCTTGTATACCTAAAACCTTTATTTTTTTATAACTGCAGGCTTGCGTAAATGAGGATTTGTGTCCTTTCAGCTTGCTGGTAGCACAAATATTTTCATCTAAGGCCCAAAATATCTATGTAGTCTCGATTATCAGTAAGGATATGCAAGCAAAGGATAAGATGAGAGATGACAACTGTTTTCCTTGTTCTTAAAACTAAACTCTTTGACGATAAGGAATATTTGGGAACATTCATCTGAATATTTCCTGAAAAAGAAATCAGGCTCT